>NC_088831.1:1602500-1605000 GCF_904066995.2 Poecilia reticulata | reverse complement strand
TCAGGGACAGACCCGCAATCCAATGGCGTTGCCGGAATCCCGCAGCAATGGGGTCGGCAATCCACGAGTTACTGGCCTTGTCCCCCCTGAACTGGTCCGCACCCACACCTTGGACCTTCAGCGCCGCCCATGCCAGGCTCTCGCCACGGCGCCAGTCTGGGAAGACCGGCGACCTCCCTGCATCGTCTGGGGTAGCTTCCTCAGTACCCATAACAGGTACACTACCCGCATCACCGCCCGCCTTGGTCCACAGCGTCTCCCAATCAGATTGCGTCACAGTACGAGTCGTCAGGAGGCGCGTCCAGAAGTCCGTAGACCTGGACATCCGATACAAGCGCCGCACCTGTATCGATGGAATTAGCCTTTCCAGCCGCAGGACACCCAGTCCGCCATCCTGCACTCGTGAATACAGCAGCCCATTCGCCGAGCAAGCCGGCAAATGCACCCACCGCTTCACTGCCTTCCGGACCAACCCATCCATCTGAGCTAGTTTGGTCACCGGCATCCTGCCCAGATCGGCCCGATACAGCAGCCGAGGGAGAGCAAATGAGTTCAGTATCCTCAGACGCTGTGAGGGCTTCAGTGGAGCCTCCGAGATCCGGTCCACCCAGCGAGTGAGTGTAGGGATAAGATCCGGAGTCACAATGCCTTGCCCCGGGCCCACCTGGACACCCAAATAACGAACCGCTTCCCCCGGAGGAATCATGTGGATGGGGACTCCACCGATCCTCCAGGCGTCACAGCCGTTGACCACGCCCTTGTCCTGGTAAAACCCGTGGCACTTCTTGGGCTGAACCCTCAGCCCCGTCAGCTGGCAGAATTCCTCCAAAATCCCGAGGCTCCCATTCATTGCCTCCACCGACCCTGCCACCAAAACCAAATCATCAGCAAAAGCCAATGCGGAGATGGACTGATCACCCCATCGTAGCCCAAATCTGGCCTCTTCGAGTCTATGGATGAGAGGATCCATAGCCAGGTTGAAAAGCAAAGGTGACATGGGGTCACCCTGCTTAACACCCACTTTCAGGTGAATTGGCTGCGTGGGGCCGTCCACGCAGTTCACCCTGGTCGCGCAGTCCACATATGAGTTTCGAATCAACTCAATGACATGTGGGTCAACCCGGCGTTCGCTCAGAGCCGACAGGATGTGCTCATGAGTTACGGAGTCAAAAGCCTTAGCAAAGTCAACAAAAACAACCGCCAGAGGGCTCCCGTCCAACCTCGAGCGTCTGATGATCTCGTCCAAGATCAACAGGTTCTCCGCGCAACCACTCGTGGAGGCCAAGAAACCCTTCTGCCGAGGACTCACCGGGCAGGCCCGCGCCAGCCTCATGGTCAAGATCCTCGAAAAGAGCCTCAGCACTACCGACCCGATGGTCACGGGGCGCCACCCGTTGACGTCCCGCAACTCAGCCGGATCAGCAGACTTCGGCAACAAGGTTGTTCTGCATTCCTTGAAGGCCCGAGGTATGACCCCCCGGATCAACCATGCCGTGAACAGCCGCGCCAGTTGCTCACCCCTAGGATCCCACTTCAACAAACCCTTTTTGCTGATCCTATCTGGGCCAGGGGCCGAGCCGTTCGACATCTTGTTCAGGTTTTCCATCACCTCTTCAGCCAGGATCGGAGTGTAGAACTCACAGTTGTCTGAGACTATCCCCGTTCGGAACTCACCAAGCCCGTGGAATTGCTCGCCTACCTCCCATTTCTCACGAAACGCTTCGTAGATCTGGTCGGCCGGCACCGCGCATTCCTGGCTCTCGGCACCATCGAGGATCTGTGCCGCGAGCCTAGCCTGGTCCCTCGAGTACCAATACTGGCACTCTCGGAACTCACGCTTCCGCTGGGAAAGACGCCTTTCCCAGCCCATCCCCTGGTTTTGTTCACGAACAGGCGGCCGGGCCCTACTGGTCCACTCCACCCTCCTACCTAGCCTCGAAATGATATCAGACGCTGAGGATTCGATCAGTAAGGGATCCTGATCTGCGTCCCTGATCCAAGCAGCGATAGCTCTCACCTCCTCGCCACCCTCCCTGTCACCCCATGACTCCAACGCTTCCCTGATCCTGTCCGAAGACATGATCTGAGGTGACGGTACCGAGGACTGCACAGCCTGGGGTTCGAGGTCTGGCGCCGGAGCGTCTCCCTCGTCCCCAGCTTCGTGTGAGCTATCGCTGGCCGCATCAATACTCAGGTTTCTCCTCTTGCTCCTCACCTGTTCGGCCGTCTTGCCTCCACCCAGCTCCTCCGCTATAAGCTGGTAGGTGGCAATCGAATCCCCGTGCTCACCTATGAGCCGGATAAGCGTCCGCACCTCGTCAACACTCCATAGCCGCGTCGCTCTGATCCCCTCCGTTGGCACCTTCCTTCTTGCCAGTCTAACCTCGTTCCACTCCGCCACATGGGCGTGTCGCTTGTGCTGGGAGACACCAACAGGCGTGGGGAACCGGGCATCGCAGAGCTCGCAAGCGAACCCGCGCGCCGGCTCCCCCTCCACACC
>NC_088831.1:1200000-1592500 GCF_904066995.2 Poecilia reticulata | reverse complement strand
ATCCAGGCCTGCAGAACCAGGCACAGACATCCAGGCAGAGACATCCAGGCCTGCAGAACCAGGCACAGACATCCAGGCACAGACATCCAGGCCTGCAGAACCAGGCTGGGACATCCAGGCAGAGACATCCAGGCCTGCAGAACCAGGCACAGACATCCAGGCAGAGACATCCAGGCCTGCAGAACCAGGCACAGACATCCAGGCCTGCAGAACCATGCACAGACATCCAGGCTGGGACATCCAGGCCTGCAGAACCAGGCTGGGACATCCAGGCAGAGACATCCAGGCCTGCAGAACCAGGCAGAGACATCCAGGCAGAGACATCCAGGCCTGCAGAACCAGGCACAGACATCCAGGCAGAGACATCCAGGCTGGGACATCCAGGCTGGGACATCCAGGCAGAGACATCCAGGCCTGGACATCCAGGCACAGACATCCAGGCAGAGACATCCAGGCTGGGACATCCAGGCAGAGACATCCAGGCCTGGACATCCAGGCACAGACATCCAGGCAGAGACATCCAGGCCTGGACATCCAGGCACAGACATCCAGGCAGAGACATCCAGGCCTGGACATCCAGGCACAGACATCCAGGCAGAGACATCCAGGCAGAGACATCCAGGCCTGCAGAACCAGGCACAGACATCCAGGCTGGGACATCCAGGCCTGCAGAACCAGGCACAGACATCCAGGCAGAGACATCCAGGCCTGGACATCCAGGCTGGGACATCCATGCCTGGAGGTCAAGGCTGCATGGAACTCCACATAGCCTTGACCTCCAGGCCCACACCCAGACTTGGCTCCGGGGTCAGACACAGTCTTGGAACCCCCCCACCCCCGATAGAACCAGGCTCTCCACACGAACACGTGTACCTACACTTAAGCACCCCTCCTCGGACTAAACCCAGTAGTACGCAGGCCCTGGAAGCTCGTGCCCCTGGTAAGGCCACTCAGTTTTACGATGTGGCCTTGGGTTGACCGGGGAGAGGCTACCCTCCCCAGCCTCTTCCGGCCGAGCGCCCCCTGTCCGGTCCCTGGATGGGACTTAGACTTTTTCTCGCCGTCAACTGAGAACCGGGCCTGCCAGGCCCACCGGCCGAGCACGTGTACCCACACTTAAGCACCCCACCTCGGACTACACCCAGCAGTACGCAGGCCCTGGAAGTTCGTGCCCCTGGTAAGGCAGCAGGACTTAGATTCTGGTAAAAAATGTTGGGTTTCTCCATAGGTTTAACTGGAGAGTGTTCGCTGCGTACCCAAATTTTGCACATCTTCTAACGGCCACCAACAGGGCAATTTTGACCCGATCGCGATGCGGCTTGGCAGCCTTTGCGATCTCGTCTCGGACTACACACATACCGAATTTTGGAGCTGTAGCATCAAAGCTTGGCCCTTCAGAGCCATGTGCGGTTTTCGGACCCCAGGTCCGGATCGAACCAAGGGGGCGTGCCTGAATTGAAAAACCAGTGACATTAGTTCCATGTGGTCGGACTGAACACCCCCACGAAGTTTCAGCTCCGTTGGACCACGTTAAGTGGGTCTCCCTGGTGTTTGAATTTCGTGTTTCCAGAAAAATCGCTCCATTGATTTGAATGAGAAATGTCCGCCCGGAACCATAATTTTGCCCATCTTCTAACGGCCACCAACAGGGCAATTTTGATCCGATCGCGATGCGGCTTGGCAGCCTTTGCGATCTCGTCTCGGACTACACACATACCGAATTTTGGAGCTGTAACATCAAAGCTTGGCCCTTGGGGCCCCCTGCCGTTTTTAGGAATTCGGGGTGCGGATCGACCCCACGGGGGCGTGCCTGGATTGAACAAGCGGTGGCATACGGTCCATGGGGTCGGACTGAACACCCCCACGAAGTTTCAGCTCTGTGGGACCACGTTAAGTGGTAATGCCACGCGGTTTTATTTCCAGTTACCATAACCCTTTGGCTGAGCCTCTACTTCCACATGTCTTCACATGCACTTGCACTTAATTTAAAGGGACCACCTTCAAATTTATGTGGAACTTGTACTCCTACAACTTCACATCCACATTGTGTGGACATCAGCACATGATGGAATTTCACTCCCACACATTAGTGGTAGAATATAAGACATTAAAGGTTACAGCCAAAATGGCTGGTGACAGACCCAAGTTTGCATGGAAACATCTGAATTAAACTATATTCTGGTACAATGAAATTTTATTGCTAATTTTTGTTCAGAAATGTGAAGTCTTGTTTGATGTGATGTCTTAAATATATAATTTACTATGCTTAAAATTATTTACCAATATGTGGATACAAGTACTTAGTTAAATTTTGTTGAGAAATAACATTTTTACTATCTGTTATGTTGTCTACCCAGGTCCATTAATGTGTATAGAAGTGAAACCATAAAGAAAAGTCACCATTCAACTTCTAAATAGTTATGAATTTTATTCGAAGAATAAAGTCTGAAATCACAACAGCTAAACTTAACAAAAGCCACAAAATAAAATTTAGAAAATACAAAAATGCACCTTTAGAAACCACTGCGAATCAGTTAACAGTTCCCATCTAATCCTCCCTGCATTTTCCCAAGGCAGGAACAACAGATGTTCATTTTCATACAGATACATTTTACTAAAGAAAATGGGACCAGTTTATCAGCTATCCATGTTTTTAATTTCAAATGGTCTCAAACTGGTTTGAACCACAGAGCTTTCCTGACCGCTGAAATGACCCAGTACATCAATCTGGATTTTGATTAGAAAAATTAGCACACTTCATAGAATATTTTCAAACTCTTATAAAACAGACATGAGCAGTTTCAATGCCAAAACATCTGTTACTCAATATTTTCAGATTAGTTTTCTACTTTGGTTATGAAGTAAAACATGTTCAGATGAATATATGAAATACACTCTTAAGAATGATCTAAGGATTAAACTAATTTGAATTAAATTGGGATCCATCCATTTTCTTCCACTTATCCAGGGTCAGGTCACAGGGTAGGCAACTTCAGAAAGGAGGCCCAGACTTGCCTTTCTCCAGCCACTTCTTCCAACTCCTCCAGGGGAACCCCAAGGCATCCCAGGCCAGCCGAGACAGTCCCTCAAGCGTGTCCTGGGTCTTCTCCGAGGCCTCCTCCAAGTGTGATTACTGAAGTGTTCTGCTGATTAAGTTATACATTGATTAAACTATGAGTAAATCTAACCTAAATTGAGGCCTATGTAGTAAAATCAGTTTAATTATGCTAGTTTTAATTCTAGCTTTAACTTTAGCACATGTTGAAATATTAGACTGATCCTATTTCAAATAATGTCCAAAGTAATGAACATTGAGAATTAGTCTTGTAGGGGTATTATAAATGTCATAAAATGTGATAATTAAATTGTAGGGTGGTTTTATTAGTTTACTCTTCTAGAACAGCTATTGCATGATTCATAGATAAATCTACAAAGACATTTACTAGATTTAGGGTAGGTAATTTTTCTGGAGCCCTAGTCTGTGAAAAGCGATTGGGTTACTGGGATTAGATGGGGAAGATCAAAGATTGACAATATAGAATATGGGTTTGGAAGGGTTGGTGATGGGTCATTTGTCTCAGACTCTGCAGCCAAGGTTTACTGAGATTGGATCTTTAAATCGACCAAACGTGAGGAATGCATTACAATAAAATGGATGAAGGTTATTAGTGTAATAATCAGTTTGATGAAGCTACCAACTAAAGCAATGAAGAGGGTTGGGGGAGATTCCACAACACAAGTTACACCAAGTATTGATACATTTACATGGTAAAATGTTATTGTAATGTGCCACTATCAATGATATCTACTGTTCATGCAAGAGCCAGAAGACGCCTAACAAAGATGTAAAACTGATACAAGTGACCATCTCAACCAATTATTGTCTGTATATATAAAACTCCAAGATGTGTGTAACTGACCTTCTAATGAGTTTCAACCACAAAAGTGGCAAGAAATGGACTTTGAGGGTACCAATTACAGATTTGGCCTTGGCCAATAGCTGGCTGCAAAGACCTCTGTGTGGCAAAGAGCATCATGCAGTTTTGCATGGAAGTAGTAGCCAAAATTGTCTTGGCTTAGCTTGATGACTGACTTTTCAGAGTGGGAATTGGATCCAGACATTTTACTCCAATAGAAGAAGCATCCAGTGAAGGCATTGCTTCATGTCCAAGTCCACAGAACGGCTAATGCCCATATGCTAAAGGCGGCAAACTTGAAAAATGCAATGCAGAGTACACGTGTCATGAATTTGATTGGGGTGCAGTGAGGAAGAAGTCATAGGACCAGGTTGAGAGATGGATGAAAAAAAGTTGATTTTAATGAAAAAGCCATCTATAATAGATCCAAAACACAGGCAACACAGTTGAGAAGACAGTAAAGCTCTCACACTGGTAGCACTGGCTAACAAGGGACATATGATAAATGGACTGACTGGAACTACAACTTAATGAACCTGACATGGAACAAAAAACATGTGGGTTTAAATTAAGAGGGATGATAATTAGGGAATGAGACACACCTGGGATCAATCAAGGGGAGGACAGGACAACATGGAGGCTCACTAGAGAAATAAACCTAACAAAAAAAATAAAATCCCAACAAAAAGTACATCAGAACAAATTGAGTGCAGTTTTATTTGCAAGGTGCTCTGCTTACAGGCAGATTGCAATTGTTACAAATCTGTTTACAGTTAAGTGTAACCATGATCCCTTAAGGAGAAAAATAGTTTGAAATAGATCAAGACTGAATTAAATGTTTTAAGTGTCATAACATATTCAAAAATTGAAATCAACTGTTTAGAACAGCAGCAATGCAATTTACTTTATGGGATTTCGCTTTTTAGGGACCCATGTCTTCCCATACCCATTAGTAGTACTTGAAATGGGTCACATTGCTGAAAGTCACAACTACTGTGTATAATTTTGTTTCTGAACTCAGAAATAATGCTAATGAGAACAGAAACTAAAGGCTTTGGATTTCATTAATGAATTGTGAGAATGTTGTATAAAATTTATATTGACTGTCCTCATATGAACATAATTTCTCTACATAATGTAAAACAAATTTTATGTTTGGGCTGATTGGGACCTAATGATTGCAAAAATCAAAGGATTTAATACTACAAGAGCTCAGGTCTTGGAGGTTAAGGCTGTTTAGCAGACCTTTAAGCTGAAGATTTCCTGTAATTAAAATTCATTCTGCAGTTAAGAGTGGAGCTGTAAGATTGAAGACAGAATACCAATTGGCGTGCATGTTTGTGTGTGTGAGGCTATTCCTCTTAGAAGACTGGACTGCATTTAAGACTCCCGAGTCCTAGAGTCACCTTTCCCACGTGCTGTTCCTATAGGCGGAACCTGGGAAGGCTGATACGTACCGTGCCCCTTGTTTCAAAAACACGCTATCCGTTAACACCGCAAGGTGGAACTAGCATGCCCAGGAAGCAGAAGCGTTCTCCGTTGATTCTCTTTTGGTCTGGTCTGGGTTGAGTGCCGACGGTCTGCTTGGTGGGGCACTGACTCACCTTTGCCACCAAACTAGCCAACATGAACTGTGCACCAGCAGAACTCCACCATGTTGTTACGGCTCCCCATGCTACATTGCCACCAAGAGGAATGAAAAAAGCAGCCATAGCAAAGTTACCACCCAGCCATCCTCACAAGGAAGGAGAACCTGGACCAGCTGCAGCAAGCTGCTGCCTTCCAGGTCTCTAGGTACCTGCTGGGATTCATCACCCCAGTATGAGTAAAGTCATTCTAGTGCCATCATACACCGCAAGACCTCTAGAATGATCAGTATTATGTGATCCAAAAAGAGTACATGACCACATTAACTTACCCAAAGCTGCCACTATGGGATGTGTCCTCTATGATCAGCAGGCAGCAGTTCAACAAAATGCACCCCATTCTGAGTCATGGTGCCAATTTTTTTCATGTTTCCAAGTTCATTCTAAGTAATCCAGTTCAACAGCTGAGTTCATTCTGATTACAACAGTATGTGGTTTGTTAGGGTTTGCAGCAAAAACAGTTAAACTACAAGCTCCAATTTGAAGCCCCACTATGCAATGCATTCTGGGAAATGCTGAAATACATTTTAAAGGCCATTTTTGGTATTGAGAACAGCATTTACACACATTTTTGGCACATAGCAAAAGCTCAGAGATGAGATCTGAATCTGAGCTGTGATTTCGGTCTTAAAAATTGAGTTTGAAGACAAATCAAATCAAATAAAACATGGTTAAAAGAATAGACGCTTAAAACCAAAGTCCAGTCTTCAGAGCAGCAAATCCTTCATCCAACAGAGGCTCAGAGATGGCATTTTAAAAGTGAAGTGTGATTTATTTCCAAAACAGTTCCAAAACAAATAAAAATTGAATAAAATCTGGCTAAGTTGAAGTATGAGGCCACTGAGAGTTAAAACCCAGCTCTATAGGACATTCCTAGACTGACAGAAAAATGAATGGGAGTCTTTAGCTCTGACCACCAAATGTGGTGGGCACCTGCAGAGGGTTGGAGGGAGCATAGAAAACCAAGTTTGGTCAAAAGAGCACTCATAATTTTCGAGTTGTTTTGAGTGAGCATTCTTCAAATGAATGGAGGCCAATGGCAGCTGGGTCAAAGGAAGGAGCTACACTGACCAAACTTGGAGGGTATGTGAGGCCCCTTCCACATATTCTCTGTGCCAAGATTGTCCCCCCCACCATTTTTTTGTTTATTTTATTTGCTCTAATGTGCAAGTGGGTTTCATCCTATATGCCTAACCCTCCACCAGATGGCAGCATAGGACTGTCATTGAAAATGGAGCTCTCCAAACAAGCCCAACCCAGATCAAAACCTAATCAAATTAAACAGACCGACAAATATTAATTAAAAAAGACATTTATTTTACAACAAATTACAAATTATATTATATTACAACACTGCATGATATTAAGTAAACCAGATATCAATGTATATATATTCAATCATGTCATTGTAATACGCTGTAAGGACAACAGCCCATATTTTTGTAAAAGTATTTTTAATTTCTGTTTTCATGTATTTGTATATATTTTCAAAGTGTATAGTTCCATGTTGTTTTATGATGCTCTACATGGGGCTGCTAGCAGGGGGAGTGCCTTAAAACCCTTTCACTCACCCTCTCTCTCCTTCAGCATGAACATGGCAAGCCTTCCAGGATGCATCTGTCTTTTTCTGTCTGTTTATAATCTTTATTGAGATACAAAATACATATTACAAAAACAGCATAGAGCGTGACATAATGACCGCCAGTACATCAGCCTAGTATTACATAAATACATTAAAGAGAACATAAAGTGCAAATTTTAATAGCTTTAGTATTGGTGGAATGTCCAATAGTTTTGATATATTGTTTGACCTCATTGGGTTAGGGTAGAAATGGAAAGTGTTTTTTTTATTAGTGTAACGGCATTTATGCATGTGCCATTTGGCTAAGTATATAAGATTAATATAAAAAAAATTAGCTGTTGGAAAGTCCATCCATCCATCCATCCATTTTCTGTACACCTTGTCCCTTAGTGGGGTCAGGAGGTGCTGGTGCCGATCTCCAGCTCTGCTGGATAGTTAATGAAGCAAAACCATACATGTTCAAAACAAATGGAGACATACGGTTCAATAGAATCAGAAATCACAATGAAAATACTTTTCCAAAATTGAACAGAGAAAAGGCCAAAATAAATCAAACATGTTCTGTGTTTCCTTCACAAAAGAGCAAATAATATCCATGTTATTGTTAAAACCTTGTAGAAAAACTTGATGGGTAAATTCTGTGAATAATTTTATAAGAGACTTTTACTTTATTAGTTATATATTTGGTAAAGTCCAAATGCTTTTCCAGTTAAAGTTATCAATAAAGATGTTCCAATAAAGTATCACATATGGAGTTGAAATGTTTCTCTGAAATAATTAGCATTCATTTTTGTATGTTTGTTGCTTTTACTGGTTGAGCAGAAACTGATTTGGAAAAATTTCAAGTTGGTTGGATAAAAATGAAACAGTCTTGGATTCTGTCCTATTAAACTTTTAAATAAAATAACTATTCCAGCATGTTGGGAAGCAGGGTTTTTGTTTCTTTGTGGGGGAAGGAGTTTCTGTCTGCCTGCTGCTTCCCTTTTTAATCCACTAGAGGGCGACTGGAGGCTGCACATGTGGAGAGTATCCCTGCTGACTCAGTGCACCTGTGATCTATCAGCTAATAATCCTGGAGTATATGAGGAGCTGACTGCCAACACCTTGACGTCTGTCAGCTCACTCCTGCCCACCTGATCTTACCTGTCTGCCCTCCACTGCATGCGGCCTCCTCATATCCAACAAAGAACCCGTTCTATCAAGAACTCACTGGAACCTGAATCACTTCAAGAACGTCCACAAAGAGACCAAACCCTGGAGCCCACAGTATCTCCTCTTAGGTTAAAGTCTCCTTCTAAAACAAGAAAGATATTTCTGATTGTTTCAAAGATTCCATCTTTCTGATGACCTCAAACTCACCATTTTCCTCTCACTACTCTTCAGAAAACAGACGACCCCTGTAGCCCCTCCCAAGGACCAGATTCAGATTCTCACATTCTCAATCATTTTTGAAATAAACTTTATCTGATTATCTATTCTCCTGTTGGTGTTCTGTATGTGGGTAAAGAAACTGGAACCCAACATGACATTTACAATATCTTGCAAAAGGAATATGACCTCTTAATATGTTCCATTTTCTCAGTTCTAATCCACAAACCTCAGTGTGTTTCATTTGGGCCATCTTTATGCAACAGGAAGCAATGCTAAAGTTCAAAATGGCTGTCACAGCGATACAGATTTCACCTGACATGGCAATGCCTGAATCTAGTGGACGATAAAAGGAACAGCAAGCTGCCCAACGAAGATTGTTTTTGGGTTGAACTCGCACAAAATGTCCTCCACTGCTATGGAGGAATTCAAAGTTGCTAAACTCTTGAATTAAGAGACGATACACAAAATTCAATTCTCTCTGGCTCACAGACAACCAGGAAGACATTTAATGCACATCTGCAGATTAACACATTACATTTTCATCATCTCATTTTCATCGTCTCAGAATCCAAAATGTCTTGTCTCTTGGTTCTGAATGAGTATATCGTGTCAGTCCTAATGTGTGTGTATTGGAAACCTCTGACCAATGGCGTTCTGAATCTTGCTTCTGGCTCCGTTTTACACTGGGTGTGTGTTGGAAGTTCTGAGAATTCAGAGGCTGACCTCGTGGAAGTTAAATCTGCTCCCTCAGAGAACCATTAGTCAAATTGTTAGTCTAAATAAATATTATTTTCCAGTTCAGCCCGACTTCTTCGCACGCCAGCAGGAAGGACATTTGCCAGAAGTTTCTTGCACAACAACTTAAAACAACAGATTGACCCAGTACATTCGACACAGTACATTCCTTTTCAGTAAAAACATATCTTAATGTGAATAAACATAACTTAACTATTAACATAATTATATTCTTCTACACAGCAAAGAAGGTCAGCTGCCTTGGCCTTTTGACCAAACATTTTACACACACTCAAAGCCAAAGTTTAAAACAAATGCAAAAGGAAAACATTCTGTACCATGGTTAGTCAACCATCTTGTATCCAGGACCAGAAGGAAAAAATGGGGGGAAAAATTATCAGCAGCACAAAACAAAACAAAAACTTTAATTGCAACAACACAATTTAAAGTCATACTGAACTTTAGAGTACAGAAAAAAGAGCAATTACAACACTGAAACTTCAAAAACTGAACTTTTTACTACAACACCACAGTCAAATTAAAATAATTTAAACAGATAAATTATTGAATAGAACATTGTCAACATAAGACTAAACTATTTCTCTTGGGGGGAGGTGAGCCAACCTCACCCATCCAGCTAAGATCATCCCCTGGCCTTCCAACCCTAAACGAGTTAACTAACAGGTGTTTGAAGTTTTTGGCGTAAAGGTTAATCAGTCAGCCAAACATGGTGAGCTGCGGATGACTGTCACACAGGTGGACCTAAGAGTTTATGCAGAAGTCCTTGGTCCCCAGACTTGAAAAAGTAAATGTATGCATCTTATCCCGCCTTCAGGAACCCCGCAAGCCGCCAGCCTGGGCAGCAATAGTGAATGTTCCATGGTAGTCGCGATGGACCCCTTTATGAAAATCCTGGTTGCAAAGAGTCATGTGGAAGAAAAAAAAATATATTTAGGAATTTATTTTAATTACAGAAGTGTCAGTTTTCATAAACAAGATCCAGGAACCAGCATTTGATATCCATCCACCTCTTCTGCTGACAGTCTTCTTGCTCTCCAAAATGGTAAGTCCCGTTCACCTCTGGTCCTGGATGTGGAACATAAAGTCCTGGCTGGATTTTGGGGTGTGGTTGATAGCGCTGCACAGATCTCCAGGACCTCCTCTGCAGTGTTACAGTTCCAAGTTTGCAATGAAGCTCTCCACCTTGGCCAATATGGGCTTCTACCGGCTCCATTTGGCCAGGAGACAGAAACTACCCATGTGTAACCCGCAATTAGTCAATTAATCAAGACTTATTTTTGTGGGCCCACGTCCTGTTTTGCCCCAAAGTCTGCAACTTATTAAAAGTCCCGCCTCCAGCGCAGTTTGAACAACATCACCTGTTCCACGATTGTGGCTGGCTGTTTGGCGTCTTGCTGAAAATTCATCCTGGCAAATTAATCAAAATCTCTGCAACCACTGATTTGATCTATTGAACTGGCGTTTGTTACCTGGGCGTCACCCTGATTGTGGTCTAGTACACCCCACTCTCTGCACAAAGGTAACCTGATCATTGGTTTTGTGGAAGCTTTGGCACTGTTGTAATAACATTTATTAAAATAGGATGTAGCTACATTTAAGTTGATATTGCGCAATATAATTTATTTACTTTTCCTCCTTTTCCCTACTGAGTATTTTGAGTTGATTTATTTTCTCTTGATATTTTGAAAGTGAACTTTGATTTCAACTTTGATTTTAACCTTAAATTGATTAGTTTGAAATATGATTGATATTCTTTTTGTTTATTTAAATTATGGTTACTTTAACCTGACTGAAATGTTTAATTTAATTATTAGATATTTAATAATTGCATTTGAATTTGATATTTATTGCATGTGTGTTTGCACATAATTGTTGTTTGATAAAACACTTAATGTTTTTTTTTTTGGCCTTTTAGGTCTTTTTTTTTCATGATGGATCAGATCCTCAGATCCTCTTTGAAACCGATGATGAGCTAAGAAAAGGACAAGAATTTAATTGATTTATTTTGAATTAATTTGTGTCTTTCTGTATTTGTAATTGTTTTTCCCCCCCAAATCACAAATATATATACACTAAAACTAAAACATTTCTTTGTGTCTTCATTCACACCTCAGGCTCCCTAAAGAACCATCTTCTGATGCTGCTTTTGTTGCCGCAGTAACTGTTACACATGCATGCGGTTAGAGCTGAATATAACATGCCCTGCATCAGATCCTGGTAAGGTAGGGTAAGTACAAGGAGGGAAAAAACAAAAAAAAAAAAACACACACTCAATCAGGTGGTCCCGCCTCGTCTTAAACTGAATAAACTACCACTTGTCAAAGAGGCTCCTTGTCAGGGGGGAATCTTTTTAGGAGGCGGCACATCATTCAGGGTTATCCTAAAAGACTTGAGAAAAGTACCCATGTCGGTTTATCCCTCACAGCTTCACCTCCACCTTTTGGGCCTCAGAGCGTTGTCTGTGGAGCTAAAGGAGATAAATACATTAAATACATTAAACACATCACCAAACACAAACATGGCTACCCCGAGATCAAATGCACACACACTGCTCACCTTTAGGTCTCTGCTCTGAGCTTCCACAGGATGGAGGACTGCTGCTTGTTTCCTATTCTGAAGATTGGCATTTTTGATTGTGGAGTCCTTTATTCATTACTTTCTTTTATTTCCTTTTTAATTTCTTTATTTTCTAACTCAGTTATTCTGACATGAAGCTTGATTCAGCCCTGCAAGCGCTGGAACGGTTCAATAAAATCAAATACAAACATGTCTGAGATTTACCCAGAATGCATTGCAAGTTACTTGAATGCTCCTCTGAAGGCTGAGTGCTGTCTTTAAAACTCCGCTTTTTCACCAAGCTCTAACTCTGTTTGCAAACTCATTTTCCTGATATGAAGCTTGATTACAGCTTTTAATTTCACTTCTGAGCTTCTGCTGAGGGCTGGAACTACACAATCAGATTTGGACTACAAACATGTCCGCTTCATTTACCCATAATGCTTAGCGGTTGGGACTTTAAATTAGCGTCTAGTTTGACAGTTTTGATGCAAATCCTGTTAAATTTTATACCATTGGATTCAGCATGAAGTTCTCTTTTAAACTATATGGGTCAGAATGCGCTTTAAAACGATTTGGGGATCGATGAAGAACCGAACAGAAAATCAGACTTGAACTACAAACATGTATTTCCCAGCATACTTTGAGGTTGGGCCTTTAAATCGGCTTCTAGCTTACTGGCCTTTGATACAAACCCTGACAAATTTTATACTGTTGAAATCAGCATGAGCTCCTCTTTCGGACTATATTAGTTAAAACGAGCTTTGAAAAGAACTGGAGATCGGCGAAGAACCCGAACAGACTATTAGACTTGGACTATATGGCTGCTGGATTTGCCCGGAGTACATTATGGCTCCTTCTTTACTACATACTACAGCTGCACGCTGCCATTTTGATCACAGAGAACGCATGTGCCTACAGCTGAACTGCTGCGGCTAATGCTGGGAAAGTCTTCCCCATTTTCAATCAGTTATTTAACCTTTTTTTGGGACCACTAAAAATCTAAAAAGTAAAGGATAGAAGAATAAAGCTGGATTTAACTCAGTTTAAAATCAGATTTTGGTGTTCTCTTGGAAATAAAGGTTTGATTTATTCTGCATTAATCTGATTTCAATTCTTTATTCATCTTTGGAGAATGAAAGGCTAATGGGGGGTTCCTCAATAATCCTGTTTGAGACTTCACACATGATCCTGCACGAATTTACAAAATTGAAGTCTCAATTTAACTCGATTTAACTTTTATTTTTATCTCGGACACACAGCATGGCTTAATCAACCATGACTGGGCTCTCCTTGGGTAGGGTGTCTAGCGACGCTTTCCAGGGCACGGGCCCCTCTCTCAGAGCAAACCCATTCCAGAGCGCCCTGTCCTTCACAAAGAAAAGAGAACTCTCCCCGGGGCTCCCACCAGCTTCTCCGGGTTCGTTT
Organism: Poecilia reticulata; assembly: GCF_904066995.2. Taxonomy (NCBI): domain Eukaryota; kingdom Metazoa; phylum Chordata; class Actinopteri; order Cyprinodontiformes; family Poeciliidae; genus Poecilia; species Poecilia reticulata. The sequence continues at coordinate 1,579,244 of NC_088831.1, read as the reverse complement.
GAGTTACCGCACTGGGCGCCTCGCGACGCCTATCTCCACTGCTACAGGTTCGGGGATCTGAAGACCACTCCCTTTTGATCGGCCAGGGATGCCAGAGGCCATCGCCCCACGCTTCCGAACGGTGTTCGCCCAACGGTGTTCGCCCATCCCGTAGGACCAGCTGACCCATGTTCAACTGCTGTTCACATGGAACCCTTCTCCACTTCAGCCTTCAAAGCTCGCTTTTGAATATTTGCTACTACCACCAAGATCTGCACCCGTGGCGGCTCCACCCGGGCTCGTGCCCCAGGTTTCTGTGCTCACTGCGGCCTAACCCTTGCGGCTCTGGTTGCCGGCAGTGGCTGGGTATGGGCCCAACACTCCAGCGCCATCCATTTTCAGGGCTAGTTGATTCAGCAGTGAGTTGTTACACACTCCTTAGCGGATTCCGACTTCCATGGCAACCGTCCTGCTGTCTATATCAACCAACACCTTTTCTGGGGTCTGATGAGCGTCGGTATCGGGTGCCTTAACCTGGCGTTCAGTTCATCCTGCAGCGCCAGTTCTGCTTACCAAAAGTGGCCCACTGGGCAGCTCGCATTCCACACCCGGCTCCAAGCCAGTGAGCCGGGCTTCTTACCCATTTGAAGTTTGAGAATATGTTGAGATCGTTTCGGCACCAAGAGGCCATAAAGAGGGCAGACAAGTTCCAGATTGGGATGTAACACTACAGTGTCATAACAGTTTCCTTGATCCTGGAGACTATGTGAGAGCAGCTTGACCAATCTCATAAAACTATACAGATAAACCTAAAGCAGAAGAGGGATGGGGAGCAGATTATACCATTTTCCATTACATGCTGTATGAGTGTGGAACTGTGAAGCTGGAGCACACACACTTGGAGACAGAGCATAGTTGCTGCATTTTTCCGAACAGTGCCTAGTCAGTCTGACTGTTAGTTAAAGTGTGTCCGTGGAGTCGCTATACAGAACAGAAATGAGCTAATCTGGAGATCTTGCTAACACACCAGTGTATTTTTGCATAAAATTTATTGACTTTTATATCATCAACTTGTCCGTACTGGGGTCTGTGCCCATGTTTGACCATGCATGACCTGCCCCGATTCATCCAATAAGATGATGAATCCAGCTGATCACCATTTTCATTAATTAAACTAAATATGCAAAGTTTTATAAACAAACAAAATACATTGAAAGATAAATGTGCATACAGAGATGATTTTATTGTAAGACAGACACTAACCAACATTTTTATATAAAGAATGATGCACTATATAGAAAGTGGAAAGAGCCAGCATAAGTTACAAACTTTGGTACATTCTGGTTAATCAGACAGATTGTATATTCAGTAAGGGAGATTAATCTTAAAGTGATAATTAATGAAAACTGACATTTATAGTTAAATAAATGCCCCTAATGGTTTTCAATGACTGATTTATATTATTTCAAAGAGTAAACAAAGACAATAAAAGAATGACTGATTTAAAAATGCTAATATTTATTATCTGCTTGGCAGAAATTTTACTTCTCAACCAATTAGAACAGAGGCACCACGTACTGTCTGTAGTTTCATGGAGGTCCATCTGCATCAAGGATAAAAACAAGACACTTAGATTGGTGATTCACTCTTTGAGGCTTAGGGCCTGAATATAAAAGATTCCAAATATAGAGCATTAACTTGCTTTTGCAAAGAAAATTGCATATGCATATGTTGCAAGTGATCTACAAAGATTGTGTGCACAATTGATTATAGGTGCAAAAGTGGTCTAGACCGTCCTATTTAAATTAAGATTCTGCATATGCTAATGAAGAGTAGCATTATAGAGAGTGTAGGAGAGCGGAGTGGCCATAAAAGTAATATGAAGTTAAAAACCATGGAGTTATAAGCACAACAATACAGGCTTATTACTAATAATAATGCACTTCATTGAAATAAGTAACAACACAACAGGAAAAACGTTTAAAAATCAATCAGAATTAAAGCTGTAGACATTTACCTAACCCAACTCAATTCATTCTATTCAACAGTTTGCACATAGTGGAATTGATGCAGAATGAGGTAATCCTGCAGCTCCAAATTGGCATTTCTGGATGACATTTATTTATATTTCACAACAAATATATAAATATAAGTATTTTATTGAAAGGTGTTGAATGGTTAGGACAAGTGATCTAGGAACATTTAAGAGTGAAGGCTTAGGCGAAGACTCAATGTCGGTGCTCAATGTGGGAGGACACTCTTCAATATTATTTACCAAGTCTGTCTCTTGGAACACTGACCACAGACATGCCAGTTGCACCTCCCTTTCAAACATGCTAAATATAGACGCAAGAATGATGACTGTGTTTTTGTGTTTAATGATGTAAAGCATTTTGAAATACCTTGCTGTTGTAATGTGCTATACAAATAAAATTTGATTGATTGATTGAAGAACAGGTCCCCAATCTGCTTTTGTTTCAATAAATCAGATTGTGGGTGGAAAATCATTAGATTTTCAAAACCTCTGCCCAGTATTTTGCATTTTCTGATGCTCTGAATATGTTCTGCATAGATATGAAGGCATGCATACTAAATAGTCATTTTGCAGACACAATCTTCGGAGAACCTGTAGATCAGGTGTGTGTGCTAGCAAGTTTGGATTTATTAAAAGATCAGACCCTTAGTTTTAAAACAGAAAATATAAAGGTAATTTTGGACACATTTAGCCAATTTGTCTCTTACTAAATAGCATCAGGAATAGATACTTCCAGGTCCAGGAAGTACTGTGCTGTGCATTTCAGACTTGTTTAGTACTAGTAAATTCTGCAGCAGTGTACAGAGGCATGCTTTCTTCTTTTTAGTGCAAAATGAAATGAAAAAACATCTTGTATACCTAATCTTGGTAGATGATCCATAAAATGTTCTTGAATTTATAAAGATGATCTGACTAGAACACCAGTCTGAGGAACAACGGAACTGAGTAATTGGTGCTTACAAACAAGGTCTAGATACATTCTCCAATAGAACCACAAATAAAAGTGAAATGAGAGAGCAAAAATGGTAAAGAGCAAGATGAAAGGCTTTCAAATGCTCTTTTTGCTCAAACCCTATTAGAACTAATCATACCCATTAAACTTTTCCTTCCTAAATAAAAAAAAAGATGCATGGGATTGTATCGAGCTACCATGTGTCAGTGCTTTGTAGAATAACCTTTTGTAGAAACTACAGCTAAATGTCTTTCATGATATGCCCCTTACCGCTTTGCTCATTAAGTTTTTTCCCCATTTGATATTTGGCTGAACTTTGACAAAGCAATTCTAACCAGGAGTCTTGAACTAAAGTTCTCCAACTCGGGCTGAAGTTTTCTGTAACCTCAAACAGGTTTAGCTTCATTCATCATCTCATCAACTCTACTCCAGCAACATTGAACCTGCTGAAGAAAGCAACACTTTTGCACCCAAAGCTTCAACTCCCCTATCTCCAGTTTGTGACAGTCACATTTGGCCAGTTGGAACCAAGCAACACATTTCACATGCTACTGATCAGCTGATTTAATTACTTAGAGACATTTCACAGAAAGTACATTGAATAAATAAGTGCTTATTAAACTTGAAATCAGGTAACATTTCACGAAATGACGTGATAAGCAGACGGCAGAACTCTGATCGTTTCCTGATCCCTCAGCGGGAGAAAAACCAGCAGAAGCGGATCAGCTGCTGGACGCTCCAAAGCCTCTGGTCCGTTAAAGCGACCAGATCAGAGGTGATCCTCTGACTGATATTGTTCTTATAATGATTAATAATGAGCTTCACGATGTTCTCTGTGCAAAAGTTGAAACTGTCTGAGCACCAAGTGGTCAGCTGATCACATTCTGGACAGAAACCAGTGAACTGCTTTCTGTTCTTATCAAGATGAGGGTGAGGAGGGAATCTGATATGTTAACTCAGTTTTTACTGGTTTTGTTTTTAAAACACCATTAACATAAGCAGTGTAACTATATATTGTATATTTGGCGTTTGTCATCTCATGTGTGATTAATTGGAGCATTTATTGCCCAGCGCTCTGCGCTTGTTTCTAACGGATCTGCACTTTAATTTAGTAGTCAGCTGTTATTCCTCAACTTAAACTACAATAAGTAGATCATAACATTCTCTAGGTTTTCTCTGTGTGCTGCAAACTCATTAAATGTAAACTCATTAGAAGCCTGAACCACCATCAGGCAAATAATTCTGGTCCGACCCAAAATATTGTTACCTGTCAAATGACCTGTCCAACCAGAGCTTCCTAACCAAGGTGTCCATAACTCTTCAACACGCTGTCAGCTCCCGGTCAGAAAGACGCATTTAGTTCAGTGTCCATGAAATGATATTCAGAAAGGATCTTTTATTTGATTGATTTTAGTTTCCTCTGCGATGAACTCTATGTAAAGTCTATCATGTCTCCATGTGCGCCAGTCAAAGGTGTTAATTATAACATGTCAAATGACAGAGGGGCTTAAAAACTAACCAAATATTCAGTTTGGTTAGTTTTTAAAAATTATATATTGACTAGGCCACTTTCGATGATTCTCCTGTAGTCTTCCTCATATATGGATGAGTATATATATATATATATATGATGCGCACACACACATTTTAAATTTTGCCCCCCCGAAGGTAGTCCTGCCCCACCCTTAAAAGTCTAGCTCTGCCACTGCATCTGGGGCAGCACCTTAAAGAGCTGTTGGAAGAACAAATTGGAAAAATAAACGATTTTACTTGCATGTAAACATGGATTTCACCTGGGGATTGCCATTCTGTTTTATGATAACCTCTTGGTGCTGCACCAAACCCTGCTTTTAGATTTGTCACTGCATAAATAAATCCTCACATGAACAAAAAGTACTTATTTTATAAATTTTCAACAACTAAGTGACAATGAGAAAGAAAAACAAAGCTAAAATGTTGAAGAACCATCTTTAGCTGTAATAGAAGCTATTATAGTTTAACTGACTCTCATATCAATCTGGAGAGATTCTGTTTTACATCATTACTTTTGCCCCTTATGGTGGACCAAGCACAAACTTTGGATGGGACCATGGTGAATTCAATGACTGCTGGATCCTCAGGCTCTGTCCCATAGAGCTCCATGATGAAGTACTATGGGATGTTTACTTTATTTCCATCTTTGCTTCTTTCAGTTGCAGAACTGCAAACCTGAATGAAGATGATCTTTACCTTAAAAAAGACCATCCGCTATTTCTTCTCCTTTAGCAGTTAACATGCCCATATTATCTGCAAAATCAATACATTTTTATTAATATTTTACTAGAGTCCTGGACAGATGTCTTAAAGGGGACATATGGTGCAAAATCCACTTTTTTAACCCCTAAATACATTTTTTGAATACTTTGGGTGCAAAAAATGTCAATTTATTATCTCCCAGTGCTGCATAAATATCTTTATATTCCCAAAAAATAGGTCTTCATATTTCTCTTTATTGCCATGACATTTTCTTGTAAATGATGTCTCTGCATTTTCTGTGGAACTCCAAATGTGGTGACAAGGTCATGACTTCTGACTAATCAGTTTGAAGTTTGCAAGTAGACAAGTGAAAATGTTCAGTTCTAGCGTGTAGTCAAACATGATTGCCCTCTGGCATCAGAGCCTCTTCAACGTGTCTAATTAAAATTTATTTTTCTCAGAAAAAGGAAACTGCATCAGAAGATTAGTGGGGAAAGTTTGTCCCTCAGTGCACAGAGCACTGAGGGACGAGTGCTTCAGCAACCATCACCAGTATAGAGGGATTTTCTGAAAGACTATCTGATTGAGGGTCAGTTCCTTCTATGGAAAAAAGGGACACAGCAAAGCGGTAAGCTCCAAATCATGCAAAAATGACAACAAAGCTTATTTTGGACATTAATTTTTTGTGTTGATAATGGTGTCTTGGCCATTGGTTTGATTAGTTATTGTGCCTTCTGCTTCTGTTAGCACCTTGTGCTAGCATTTAGCTGTCTTCAGTATATATATATATATATATATATATATATATATATATATATATATATATATATACACACACACACGCACGTGCGCGCACACACACACACACACACACAGGGTTTCCCCCAGAAAGCTTGCTAAGCCCGGTGGTCGGGGTGCCGAGGTGGTCCACCATGTTTTTGTATTAAAAGATGTTAAGGTGACAGGAAGTGTAAAAATATCACTCGGTAGTTATAAGTTACGGGAAAACATCGCCAGTGAAACGCTACTTAAAACCGCAACTGGTCTTAAAAACAACAAATCAAAATATACAATTAAAATGAATATAAATTATTTGCACTTTTGTTTAATCCAAATTAAGTCAGCAGCTCCATCAAGCCCCCCAGGGCTTCAGGGGCCCATAAATGCTAATATTTTAACACAAACCACAGATACATGAATGTAACACTTGTTTATTGAGATGATCATGCTACTAAATTTGATTCAATTTCAGCATACATAAATTATAAGATTTAAAACTGTTTAACATTTAAATGTAAGATTTTAAGGAGCAGGCAAGTTTACTTTGTAAAAGTTCAAAGAACAATATTCAGATTGTTTTGTTACCATAGCTACAATCTGATGCTTTCTGGTTGGCCAATTAAACTACTCCCCCTCTCTCATATTAAATCCAACGCATCTGTTAGAGGTGCTGAAGTTTTTAGCAACAAAAGGGGATCAAATTTTGGTCAAGGCCTCATAAAGCCTTGGACCGGCCCTGCATGAAGAGGTAATCTGCTGCACTACGCAGAGATGTGCAACAAACAGGAGATTTAATTCAATGCTGCTAATGTGGCTTTAGTAGCTCTTTCATTAAGTGTCTGTTGAGTTTTTAAGAAGCATCACAGAAACTATTCTGGTTGGTCAAGTTTATGGGACGAGTTTCTCAGATCTCCGCGCGGCCGCGCACATCAACTCCAAATAAGTGGACAAAGCATTTGATATGGTTTGATGCATCGTGTAACCGGAAAAATAATACTAAAACCAATATATAAAACCAGCGTGATGTGTTACAGACAGGAGAGCGCGAAAGCTCTTCAGCAGGCTGAACCTGAATGATCAGGTTAGCGCTAGTTCATCAACTAATAAACCGGCCAACCGGGAACACAAACTTTAACAGCGCAGGCAGAGCTGGGCAGCGTGTTGAGATGGAAAAGCCGCGGAAAATTCTTTGTTCACAAATATAAATTATTCTCACTGCTTGCTCAACGCAGCTGTGAAAACGGGACTACAAGTTTTTCCTGCAGTTCACATAGAGCTGTGGAACCACAGCTAACCAGAGCGGTGTTTAAAGTCGTACCTTGATCAAAAACTCTGGAAAGAATCATAATTCCTCACAAGAGGTTGATGTAAATATCTATACAGGTCAGCCTGTGTCCAGTTTGAGTGAAAGGAGGCGCACGGGATCCGCGCTGAGATAAACTTAATCCAGCTACTGCAGCACGCGAGGCAACGTGCAGAGGCGCCAGAGGTGTGATTGGTCCGGCTTTAAATGCATCTTCTATAAACATATCTTTTAGGAATAAATCTGCTCTGCCAGTGAAGCAATCAGAGCAACATAGACGCTTGCAATCCGGCTTAAAAACTATCAAAAAAAATGTTTATTTTCCTAAAAACATAAACAAGAAAGGTTTAGCCTGGCGGTGGCGTTAATAAAGGATGGCGGGCCACCAGGCCTATAATACACTGGGGGAAACCCTGAGTTTGGACACACCTTTTCATTCAAAGAGTTTTTTTCATTTTCATGACTATGAAAATTGTAGATTCACACTGAAGGCATCAAAACTATGAATTAATACATGTAGAATTATGTACTTAACAAAAATGTGTGAAACTTATATTCTAGGTTCTTCAAAATAGCCACCTTCTGATTACTGCTTCGCACACTCTTGGCATTCTCTCGAGTTTCAAGAGGTCGTCACCTGAAATAGTCTTCCAACAATCTTGAAGGAGTTCCCAGAGATGCTTAGCGCTTGTTGGCCCTTTTGTCTTCACTCTGCGGTCCAGCTCACCCCAAACCATCTTGATTGGGTTCAGGTCCGGTCACTGTGGAGGCCAGGTCATCTGGCGCAGCACCCATCACTCTCCTTGGTCAAATAGCCCTTACACAGCCTGGAGGTGTGTTTGGGGTCATTGTCCTGTTGAAAAATAAATGATTGTCCAACTAAACGCAAACCGGATGGAATAGCATGACGCTGCAAGATGCTGTGGTAGCCATGCTGGTTCAATATGCCTTCAATTTTAAATAAATCCCCAACTGTCACCAGCAAAGCACCCCCACACCATCACACCTCCTCCTCCATGCTTCACGGTGGGAACCAGGCATGTAGAGTCCATCCGTTCACCTTTTCTGTGTCGCACAAAGACACGGTCCCCCTGTTTAAAAAGGGGGACCGGAGGGTGTGCTCCAATTACAGGGGGATCACACTCTTAAGCCTCCCTGGTAAGGTCTATTCAGGGGTCCTGGAGAGGAGGGTCCGTCGGATAGTCGAACCTCGGATTCAGGAAGAGCAGTGTGGTTTTCGTCCTGGTCGTGGAACACTGGACCAACTCTACACCCTCAGCAGGGTCCTGGAGGGTGCATGGGAGTTCGCCCAACCAGTCTACATGTGTTTTGTGGACTTGGAGAAGGCGTTCGACCGTGTCCCTCGGGGGGCCCTGTGGGGGGTACTCCGGGAGTATGGGGTACCGGGCCCTTTGATACGGGCTGTCAGGTCCCTGTATGACCAGTGTCAGAGTCTGGTCCGCATTGCCGGCAGTAAGTTGGGCTCGTTTCCGGTGAGAGTTGGACTCCGCCAAGGCTGCCCTTTGTCACCGATTCTGTTCATTACTTTTATGGACAGAATTTCTAGGCGCAGCCGAGGTGTTGAGGGGATCCGTTTTGGTGGCCTTAGGATCGCATCTCTGCTTTTTGCGGATGATGTGGTCCTGTTGGCTTCATCGGAACATGATCTGCAGCTCTCACTGGAGCGGTTCGCAGCCGAGTGTGAAGCGGCCAGGATGAGGCTCAGTGCCTCCAAATCCGAGGCCATGGTCTTGAGCCGGAAAAGGGTAGAATGCCTTCTCCAGGTCAGGGGGGTCGTCCTGCCTCAAGTGGAGGAGTTTAAGTATCTGGGGATCTTGTTCACGAATGAGGGAAGAAGGGAGCGGGAGATCGACAGGCGGATTGGGGCAGTGTCTGCCGTGAAGCGGGCGCTGTACCGGTCCGTCGTGGTGAAGAGAGAGCTGAGCCAAAAAGCGAAGCTCTCGATTTACCGGTCGATCTACGTTCCCACCCTCATCTATGGTCATGAGCTTTGGGTCATGACCGAAAGAACGAGATCACGGGTACAAGCGGCCGAAATGGGTTTCCTCTTCAGGGTGGCTGGGCTCTCCCTTAGAGATAGGGTGAGAAGCTCGGTCATCCGGGAGGGACTCAGAGTAGAGCCGCTGCTCCTCCACGTCGAGAGGAGCCAGTTGAGGCTCGGGCATCTGGTAAGGATGCCTCCTGGACACCTCCCTGGTGAGGTGTTCCAGGCACGTCCCACCGGGAGGAGGCCTCGGGGAAGACCCAGGACACGCTGGAGGGATTACGTATCTCGGCTGGCCTGGGAACGCCTTGGGATTCCCCCGGAGGAGCTGGAAGAAGTGGCTGGGGAGAGGGAAGTCTGGGCCTCCCTTCTGAAGCTGCTGCCCCCGCGACCCGACCCCGGATAAGTGGAAGAAAATGGATGGATGGATGGACAAAGACACGGTGGTTTTAACCAACGATCTCAAATTTGGACTCATCAGACCAAAGCACAGATTTCCACTGGTCTAATGTCCATTCCTTGTGTTCTTTAGCCCAAACAAGTCTCTTCTGCTTGTTGCCTGTCCTTAGCAGTGGTTTCCTAGCAGCTATTCTGCCACGAAGGCCTGATTCACACAGTCTCCTCTTAACAGTTAATGCAGAGATGTGTCTGCTGCTAGAACTCTGTGTGGCATTGACCAGGTCTCTAATCTGAGCTGCTGTTAACCTGTGATTTCTGAGGCTGGTGACTCGGATGAACTTATCCTCGGCAGCAGAGGTGACTCTGGGTCTTCCTTTCCTGGGGCGGTTCTCATGTGAGCCAGTTTCTTTGTAGCGCTCGATAGTTTTTGCGACTGCAGTTGGGGACACTTTCAAGGTTTTCCCAATTTTTCGGACTGTCTGACCTTCATTTCACTTCAAGTAATGATGGCCACTTGTTTTTCTTTACTGAGCTGCTTTTGTCTTGCCATAATACAAATTCTAACACTCTATTCAGTAGGATTATCAGCTGTGTGTCCACATGACTTCTGCACAACACAACTGATGGTCCCAACCCCATTTATAAGGCAAGAAATCCCACTTATTAACCTGACAGGGCACAACCTGTAAAGTGAAAACCATTTCAGGTGACGACCTCTTGAAACTCATCAAGAGAATGCTGAGTGTGTGAGAAGCAGTAATCACAGCAAAAGGTTGCTACTTTGAAGAAACTAGAATATGAGGCGTATTTTCAGTTGTTTTACACTTTTTTGTTTAATACACATTTCCACATGTGTTAATTCATAGTTAAAACCCATAGTTAAAACATGTGTTAAAGCCCATAGTTTTGATGTCTTTAGTGTGAATCTACAATGTCAATAGTCATGAAAATAAAGGAAACTCATTGAATAAGTAGGTGTGTCCAAACTTTTGGTCTGCACTGCAATATTATATATATACATATATATACATACATACAGGGGTGAAGGTAGTTTTAAATTCTTGGGGGTACTATGACAAAAAAATAAATTATATATATATATTATATATATATATATGTCCTTTGGAGTTTCTGTGCTGATTAATTTTTTTGCCAAGCAATAAAACCTGGTAGCTCTTAAATTGCTTCAAAGCTGCATTTCCTCCTTCAGCCCACTGGCTGTAATGTTGACACCTTGAGATGCCATGAGACCTAAATTCTGAACATCAAGGCATGGAGTGCATCCCAGTTTTTCATGTCTGGCATATAACCATTTATTTTAGCTTTTAAACTGGTTCTATTGATCCTGTGTCCAGACAGAGGGATAATCAGTAGCCCAGCATCATGACCTGTTTGTTCTGAAGATCCTGCAGCTTCCACTTCTCTTCCTAACATGGCGCCTCCTCACCCTGACTCTCATACCGATAGGAGGAACCACAGAGCTCTGTTAGGTTAAAGCTCATCTTCTGAAGTTGGGATATTTTTTCTCCAACAGGTTCCAGAGGAATCACCTCAAACCAGATGTTGGACTGAATTTATTTCATTTGTGAATGTTAGCTCCTCATTTTCAACAGTGGAGCTATAAAGGTTGAAAAAGGTTAACATTTTGGAGAAAATCTTAATATTTCCACTAAATAAGAGGCAAAAATAATTGTTTAATAAAGGAAAAGCCTCTCAGACTCTGAGCCCGACAGCACCAAACTATTTTTTATGTTAGACAATTCATTTAATTTCACATAATTATGGCGGTAGAAGCCATTTGTTTGTTAAATACTTAATGAAACATATTGACCGTGTTTGATGTTTGTTGTAAATGACGTGTACTCGCAGACGAACGAGATAATTACTCCAAGTTTGCCGTTTATTGAACGTTCAGAAATTACAGCGGCTGTGATGCGCCATAACAAAGGTAAAACAACCCGAACAGCTGATCAACTCTAAACCACTCGCACCTTTTTACTCTTGTCGCTCTGTCGTTTAAGCACACAGGTTGCCATGGCAACCTCCTGCGCTCCACAAGCCAACCAGAGATTACGTTAAAAACAATATTCAGTCCGTTACAATATTAGGTTTGTAGCAGTGGCGCAACTACACATTATTCAGGTGGATGCGAAAACATAAATGGGCGACTCCCCCACCGAGAAGACGATACGTGAACGGTAAAACCCTTGACACATTTACCTCGTCACGTGCGCGAGGTGAAGGAGCATAAGGCGCGCTGAAATGTTTGGGAAAAAATCATTGGCGCGACGCCCCCTCTGGTGCTGCACCCCTATGCGTTGCATGCGCTGCATACCCACTTTTGGCGCCACGGGTTTGCAGGCTTGATATTTATTTTGCAATCATTAATAAGCCTCTTATGAACACAGTGGTGGTTGATTAGTTGATTTTAAACTCCTGCTCTGCTGGTTATTTTGGTAATGGAACCGAAACACACAGAATTGCGCAACACCTTGTTGAAACAATAATTACTGAGATTATTATTTTTGTTGGGTCATTAATTTGAAAACGTTTTGTTGATTTTTTTTATTGTACTTTAATAAAGTTATGAACGTTTTAAGCCAGCCAGAGGAGGATGTGCTACTCTAGCAAAGCACGATATGAAATGGGGGGAAAAAGTTATCAAGTCGTGTTTTAGATTGTTTTTGAAAAACTAATCACTCACGGCTGCACAGTGAACCCACGGATTCTTTACAGCAGACAGCCGCTCCTCTCTCTTGCAGGTACTGCGTACCCCCGCTAAATCTTTAAGGGTTACGCAGTACCCTGCCGTACCCCCTTACTTTCACCCCTGTATGTGTGTGTGTGTATATATATATATATATATATATATATATATATATATACACACATACACATTTGGCTTCGTTTTTGCTATTTTTGTCTTGGGAACACATTATCCTGTTAGCCAACTCAATTATGTCGAGCATTTGTTTACTTCATCAATATTGTGGTAGCATTAGAATTTTAATGACATGCATGGACATTATGGTTAAACTACGCTCCATATTCTAGGTAGTTGGTATGGTTGGAGAGAGTGTAAATAGAGAATTACACCATTGCAATGTATTCGTCTGAAGGAAAGGCTCTGGTGGCTCGTCTTCCCCATTATCCTGCTCCGGGGTCAGACTCTGGCTCCAGCATGGAAGGCTGAATGGGCAAATCTTCTGTTGTTGACACCTTTAATAAACTTGGGAATAAAAAGTTTATCTGTTGGTAGATAACTGTATTGCTGGAATCAAACTACAAACAGGGCAGAATGAGGTGGAGTGGAACACAACGCCCTGGAAGAAGGAGCAGGGCATGAAATGTCTAATTCATATTAACCCGCCGGCCCCCAAAAAACAAACAAACAGCGAAACAAGTTGCTTTAAAAGGCGCTTCAGAACACGGTATGTGGAGCTACAATATTGAGTAATTCAGACCAAAGCATTGCAGGTCTACTTTATAAGAGAATGATTTAGATGTGAAAAATAAGGGTTTCAAATGACATATCCACTTTAAAGATTTTGATTTTTGTGGATGATTTTCTCCACAAATTGAATGATGAACTTCAAATATACTTTGGCTTAAAGTTGAAATTAAATATGTTTTGCTTCTTCTCAACATGGCTGTGACAGGATGAAATAAAACAATATTTCCTAAAACAATAAAATTTTATTACTTTAGATCTCAGTGAAAATCAAACTTTCCACATTCCACATTTATGAGTAACAATGTAATTTTGAAAATATCTTATAATCCTGAGATTTAGAGACTACGGCTGTTGTCTATAGCTCTAAGTGAATTACATGGTTGAAAATATAGACAACAATGTACCAGACGCTGTTTAATGCTTTTGATATCTGTCTCTAACTGTAGCTTGTTTTCCTGTTAAAGAATTCACAATGCACTCATTTCTTCCAAAGGCAATCCCAGCATTGGCTTTGTAGAAGATCAAATTTTTTACAGTTAATTAATAGTGTGTATAACACACTGAAGGATACAGTGGGGCAAAAAAGTATTTAGTCAGCCACCAATTGTGCAAGTTCTCCCACTTAAAAAGATGAGAGGCCTGTAATTTTCATCATAGATGTATCTCAACTATGAGAGACAAAAGGAGAAAAAAAAATCCATAAAATTCCATTTTCTGATTTTTAAAGAATTTATTTGCAAAATATGGTGGAAAATAAGTATGTGGTCAATAACAAAAGTTCATCTCAATACTTTGCTATATAACCTTTGTTGGCAATGACAGAGATCAAACATTTTCTGTAAGTCTTCACAAGGTTCTCACACACTGTTGCTGGTATTTTGGCCCATTCCTCCATGCAGATCTTCTCTAGAGCTGTGATGTTCTGGGGCTGTCGCTGGACAACACGGACTTTCAACTCCCTCCCCAGATTTTCTATGGGGTTGACATCTGGAGACTGGCTCGGCCACTCCAGGACCTTGAAATGCTTCTTACGAAGCCACTCCTTCGTTACCCGGGTGGTGTGTTTGGGATCATCGTCCTGCTGAAAGACCCAGCCACGTTTCACCTTCAATGCCCTTGTTGATGGAAGGAGGTTTTCACTCAAAATGTGACGATACATGGCCCCATTCATTCTTTCCTTTACACGGATCAGTCGTCCTGGTCCCTTGGCAGAAAAACAGCCCTAAAGCATGATGCTGCCACCCCCATGCTTCACAGTAGGCATGGTGTTCTTTGGATGCAACTCAGTATTCATTCTCCTCCAAACACGACGAGTAGAGTTTTGACCAAAAAGTTCTACTTTGGTTTCATCTGACCATATGATATTCTCCCAGTCATCTTCTGGATCATCCAAATGCTCTCTAGCAAACTTGAGACGGGCCTTGACATGTACTGGCTTAAGCAGGGGGACACGTCTGGCGCTGCAGGTTTGAGTCCCTGGCGGCGTAATGTGTTACTGATGGTAGCCTTGGTTACTTTGGTCCCAGCTCTCTGCAGGTCATTCACTAGGTTCCCCCGTGTGGTTCTGGATTTTTGCTCACCGTTCTTGTGATCATTTTGACCCCACGGGGTGTGATCTTGCGTGGAGCCCCAGATCGAGGGAGATTATCAGTGGTCTTGTTCCATTTTCTAATAATTGATCCCACAGTTGATTTCTTTACACCAAGCTGTTTACCTATTGCAGATTCAGTATTCCCAGCCTGGTGCAGGTTTATCATTTTGTTTCGGGTGTCCTTTGACAGCTCTCTAGTTTTGGCCATGGTGGAGTTTAGAGTGTGACTGTTTGAGGTTGTGACCAGGTGTGTTTTATACTGATAACGAGTTCAAATAGGTGCCATTAACACAGGTAACAAGTGGAGGACAGAGGAGCCTCTTACAGAAGAAGTTACACGGCTGTGAGAGCCTGAAATCTTGCTTGTTTGTAGCTGACCAAATACTTATTTTCCACCATATTTTGCAAATAAATTCTTTAAAAATCAGAAAATGTGATTTTCTGGATTTTTTTTCTCCTTTTGTCTCATAGTTGAGATACATCTATGATGAAAATTACAGGCCTCTATCATCTTTTTAAGTGGGAGAACTTGCACAATTGGTGGCTGACTAAATACTTTTTTGCCCCACTGTATATTAAAATAGTTTTAAATCTAATGGAAAGGAGGTTTTACATCATGACATGAGAAACTTCAAATTCCATCTAATGTTCACTTCAACCAATTAACACAATTATATGGTAATTAATTATTTTGAAGGTTAAGGCTGGTTACATTCAGATACTTCTGAGAAAGAAAATCCCCTATTGTCATGGAAAATACTGAAATTTAATACAAAATCTCCCAACTAGAATCCAAAATCAACTGTTAGCTTTTAGGTTCAATTAGAAATTCCCACAAAAGTTTGAGATACAGCATAAAGAACTCTAAATGCTTTCGAAATCTACACACGCAGTTTCTAAATTGGGTAGCTCCAAATAGTTGCTGTACTTGGAGCTGATTTTGCTGGGCATTCTTGTATTTTGATAATTCATTCAAACCATACAAAGAAAAAAAACTCGATTAGCTTAGCTTTTGAAACAAAAGACTTACTTCCCTTCTGTAATGTGTAAAAAGAGGTGTCTGAATGGTCAGGGCTTGGCAGCACTGATGTCAGTCCTGAAGGCAGTGTAGGGCTTCATTTCTCTAGTGTTACAAGTGAAAGCGTGCAAAATAGAGGAGTGCAACATAAAGCATTTACCTTTTCAGTGGAGTCATTTCAAAAGGTCAGTCTTGATTTAAAATGTCTGAGGCAAAGTGATTTTCAGGCAGAGTAGTGAAAGTCTATTCTAATCGGTCTTTCTCTTTTTTGACTGAGGTCTTGGACTTGATCTTACCTACCAACCAATCACTGAACATTACCAGACGGTGCTTTTTAACTAAATGCTTTAAAACCGGGTCATTAGGTTTTCGCCAATCAAGGCTTTTAAGTCGCCCTTTGAGTAAAAAACAGTTTTGGGGACGCTGAAGGCTGACGAAAGGGCAATGTCTTTTCTTCTAGTATGGCCTCTTCTCTTTACCAAAAGCAGGTTCAAAAGTGCTGTAGAAAACTGGGCCAGACAAAGACAGGATCTCATTCTAGCCCAAACGTGCTGGTCTCTTCCACAGCAGTCAGCAGCTTATCATACAACATAGAGAAGGACTGGTATGGTGGAAGGTCCAATCGATTGAAACATGTGTGAGCTCTGTGGAAAAAACCACAGACAGCACAGTTAGAGATTGAAACTCGACAAATTACCTTTGGCAGGAGGTGACTAAATGCCTGCTCATACTAAGTGCTGCCTATTAGCCAAAAGCTCCACCTTGACACTTCATTCCCCAGCTGAACTCCCACCACACAGATCACCCCTCCCTCACACAGCTCCACCAGAGTAGCAGCAGCAGCAGCAATGAGCAAACACATAGTGGAACTGCAAGTCTGCAGAGCTTTTTATACAAACAGCTAACTCCTAAGGACAGTTGTAAATGTCATAGTTGGAGAAACTTAATGTGATGATGTGCTGAAAGAAGACTGTGGGAAAGGAGGGAAATTCTTAGAAGCTAATTGCAAGGCATCAGATGTTGCAAAGTCAATTTTTTTTAATTAACGTTTTTTTAAGTTGTTTTTGAGACAAAGCATTTTAATAACAACTGAAGGTAACAGTGACTTGATTGTACTATAAAATCACACTATGTGTCTGGAAAATGCACATAATTTAGGAATGATGGTGGCAATGGTGGTAGGATTTAGTCCTACAATCGGTGGCTTGCCTATTCAATTCCCAATACGTCTGCCTCTGTTGTGTTCTTGGGGCAACACATATTCATATCAAACCAGCTTTTAATTGTAATGAATTATGAGGTAATGGAATCCAAAAGTTGTTGTAGATTCTCTCTCCTGTAGATTTCTTAAAAATACCCTGAAGTACTTTTTTTTTACCAGTAGCTTATCAATATCGTCATAGTGAGAGGATGTTTTATTTTTCCAGCATTAACAATATTTAGAACTTATTTTCATTAACTGGTTTTACAAACAGCTTTGATCAATAAGTTTTCACGTTTTCTATAAGGAATTCAGAGTTTATCTAATACTACTGGGATCACCTTCTCTCCACGTAAAGGTGTGTAGCCTAAATTATGTTAAGTAGTCTTAATGGTTAAGACTACAGTAGTAGTCTTAAGCAGTGATGTTGTGTGTTAAGACATGAGTACTTTTGTTTGCCATTATGTTTCTAGAACATAAAATAGGAGTGGTACATCAGTGACAGATAGATAAATAAATAAAGTCTTAATCGGTCGTTAGGGTGCAGTAAATGGGTGTGAGTTGGTCTGAAGGGGGTAAAAGGTGGATAGATAGTATTCAAGATCCAAGTCTTTAAAGAACTCTGAAGACTTGAAATTACAAGTTACATTTAATTTCCCTTTGGAATCAATAAAGCATTTTTATTTGAATTTGATTTGACAGAGTTTGTGTTTAGATCTTTTTTTTGTAACTGAATAAAGACACAATTCCACATGACATCAACATGTTATGGTTGTCCAAGTCAAGCAATAATAACTGAACTATTTCCTTCCTCACCAAGTCATTAGTTTTTAATTTGGTATCATTTAATTTCTGTAAAATGTGTTTGGACAATAAGTCAGTAACAATATATGTTATGACAGACATACTTCTCCTCTCCTTGGGCTGCCACCTTATTGTGGTGGAGGGGTTTGAGTGTCCCAATGATCCTAGGAGCTATGCTGTCTGGGGCTTTATGCCCCTGGTAGGGTCACCCAAGGCAGACAGGTCCTAGGTGAGGAACCAGACAAAGTGCAGCCCGAAGACCCCTATGATGATTACGAACTTTGGACTGCGTTTTCCCTCGCCCGGACGCGGGTCACCGGGGCCCCAATCTGGAGCCATGCCTGGAGGTGGGGCACGATGGCGAGCGCCTGGTGGCCGGGCTTTTACCCACGGAGCCCGGCCGGGCTCAGCCCGAAGAGGAGACGTGGGTCCCCCTTCCGATGGGCTCACCACCTGTCCGAGGGGCCAAAGGGGTCGGGTGCATTGTGTTATGGGCGGCAGCCAAGGGAGGGGACCCTGGCGGTCTGATCCTCGGCTGCAGAAGCTGGCTCTCGGGATGTGGAACGTCACCTCTCTGGTGGGGAAGGAACTGGAGCTAGTGTGCGAGGCTGAGAGGTTCCGGCTAGAAATAGTTGGCCTCACCTCGACGCATGGCTCTGGTTCTGGAACCAGTCTCCTTGAGAGGGGCTGGACGTACTTCCACTCTGGAGTTGCCCACGGTGAGAGGCGCCGGGCTGGAGTGGGCATACTTGTTGCCCCCCATTTGGGCGCCTGTACGTTGGGGTTCACCCCGGTGAACGAGAGGGTGGCCTCCCTCCGCCTACGGGTGGGGGGACGGGTTCTGACCGTTGTTTGTGCTTACGGGCCGAACGGCAGTTCAGATTACCCACCCTTCTTGGAGTCCTTAGAGGGGGTACTGGAGAGTGCCCCTCCTGGGGACTCCCTTGTTCTACAGGGGGACTTCAACGCTCACGTGGGCAATGACAGTGAGACCTGGAGAGGCGTGGTTGGGAGGAACGGCCCCCCCGATCTGAACCCAAGCGGTGTTCTGTTGGATTTCTGTGCTCGTCACGGATTGTCCATCATGAACACCATGTTCAGGCATAAGGGCGTCCATATGTGCACTTGGCACCAGGACGCCCTAGGCCGCAGTTCGATGATTGACTTTGTCATCGTCTCATCGGATTTGCGGCCGTATGTCTTGGACACTCGGGTGAAGAGAGGTGCGGAGCTGTCCACTGACCACTACCTGGTGACGAGTTGGCTCCAGTGGTGGGGGAGGAAGCCGGTCAGACCTGGCAGGCCCAAACGTGTAGTGAGGGTCTGCTGGGAACGTCTGGCGGAGTCCCCTGTGAGACGGAGCTTCAACTCTCATCTCCGGCAGAACTTCGAACACGTTCCGGGGGAGGTGGGGGACATTGAGTCTGAGTGGACCGTGTTCCGTATCTCCATTGCCGAGGCGGCCTATCGGAGCTGCGGCCGCAAGGTCGTTGGTGCCTGTCGCGGCGGCAACCCTCGAACCCGTTGGTGGACACCTTCGGTGAGGGATGCTGTCAAGCTGAAGAAGGAGTCCTTCCAGGCCTTTTTGGCCTGTGGGACTCCAGAAGCAGCTGATAGGTACCGGCGGGCGAAACGGCATGCGGCTCGGGTTGTCGCTGAGGCAAAAACTCGGGCGTGGGAGGAGTTTGGAGAGGCCATGGAGACAGACTTCTGTACGGCTTCGAGGCGATTCTGGTCCACCATCCGGTGTCTCAGGAGGGGGAAGCAGTGCTGCACCAACACTGTTTATAGTGGGGATGGTGCTGACCTCAACTCGGGACGTTGTGGGCCGGTGAGCAGAATACTTCGAAGACCTCCTCAATCCCACCAACATGCCTTCTGTTGAGGAAGCTGAGCATGGGGACTCTGGGTTGGGCTCTCCAATCTCTGGGGACGAGGTCGCCGAGGTGGTCAAAAAGCTCCTCGGTGGCAGGGCCCCGGGGGTGGATGAGATCCGCCCGGAGTTCCTTAAGGCTCTGGATGTTGCGGGGTTGTGTTGGCTAACGCGACTCTGCAATATCGCATGGACATCGGGGGCAGTTCCCCTGGACTGGCAGACTGGGGTGGTGGTCCCCCTGTTCAAAAAGGGGGACCGGAGGGTGTGCTCCAATTACAGGGGGATCACACTCTTAAGCCTCCCTGGTAAGGTCTATTCAGGGGTCCTGGAGAGGAGGGTCCGTCGGATAGTCGAACCTCGGATTCAGGAAGAGCAGTGTGGTTTTCGTCCTGGTCGTGGAACACTGGACCAGCTCTACACCCTCAGCGGGGTCCTGGAGGGTGCATGGGAGTTCGCCCAACCAGTGTACATGTGTTTTGTGGACTTGGAGAAGGCGTTTGACCGTGTCCCTCGGGGGGCCCTGTGGGGGGTACTCCGGGAGTATGGGGTACCGGGCCCTTTGATGCGGGCTGTCAGGTCCCTGTATGACCGGTGTCAGAGTCTGGTCCGCATTGCCGGCAGTAAGTCGGGCTCGTTTCCGGTGAGAGTTGGACTCCGCCAAGGCTGCCCTTTGTCACCGATTCTGTTCATTACTTTTATGGACAGAATTTCTAGGCGCAGCCGAGGTGTTGAGGGGATCCGTTTTGGTGGCCTTAGGATCGCATCTCTGCTTTTTGCGGATGATGTGGTCCTGTTGGCTTCATCGGAACGTGATCTGCAGCTCTCACTGGAGCGGTTCGCAGCAGAGTGTGAAGCGGCCGGGATGAGGCTCAGTGCCTCCAAATCCGAGGCCATGGTCTTGAGCCAGAAAAGGGTAGAGTGCCTTCTCCGGGTCAGGAGGTCGTCCTGCCTCAAGTGGAGGAGTTTAAGTATCTGGGGATCTTGTTCACGAATGAGGGAAGAAGGGAATGGGAGATCGACAGGCGGATTGGGGCAGCGTCTACTGTGAAGCGGGCGCTGTACCGGTCCGTCGTGGTGAAGAGAGATCTGAGCCAAAAAGCGAAGCTCTCGATTTACCGGTCGATCTACGTTCCCACCCTCATCTATGGTCATGAGCTTTGGGTCATGACCGAAAGAACGAGATCACGGGTACAAGCGGCCGAAATGAGTTCCCTCTTCAGGGTGGCTGGGCTCTCCCTTAGAGATAGGGTGAGAAGCTCGGTCATCCAGGAGGGACTCAGAGTAGAGCCGCTGCTCCTCCACGTCGAGAGGAGCCAGTTGAGGCTCGGGCATCTGGTAAGGATGCCTCCTGGACACCTCCCTGGTGAGGTGTTCCAGGCACGTCCCACCGGGAGGAGGCCTCGGGGAAGACCCAGGACACGCTGGAGGGATTACGTCTCTCGGCTGGCCTGGGAACGCCTTGGGATTCCCCCGGAGGAGCTGGAAGAAGTGGCTGGGGAGAGGGAAGTCTGGGCCTCCCTCCTGAAGCTGCTGCCCCCGCGACCCGACCCCGGATAAGCGGAAGAAAATGGATGGATGGATGGACATACTTCTGATGGGATTGTCAGTAATTTTACTGAACTCCAATCTAGTATTGCACCTCATTCTGGGGGATGTAGGCAGAGGAAAGACTTTAGCCACTTAATGTATCATGGGCAGCTAAACTAGGTGAGTGGCATTTCTAACTCACTCACTCTTTGATTACCAAGCAACAACCGTGTTGAGTAACTTGCACAGCAGCAGTTTAAGGTTTCATCGCCATGATTCAAATTTGCTTAAAAGTCAAAGCAAAAGCTGTGGATAAAACAAGAAATGTCACACCACTAATTTAGCAGTATTTCCAGATATTTAAAACTTAAAACTAATTAATAAAGTTTTTTTAAGTTTAAAACTATCAATATCGACCAATATACAGTGCTAATGTTTTGATACATTTTTAAGCTATATTGTCCAGACCTACTGTGAATCTTGAAGATGTCTTTATAAGACCAAAAGGAGCAATATAAAAACGGTTGGGTTTTAGTTTTTTAATTATTCTTAAAGAACCATTGGACTTCGTTAAGGAATAGCAACTCTAATTGTCAAGGTGTTTTTTGTGTTTCAAACACCTGTTAAAATTGGTGGACAGGCAAAGGAGATGATTCAATTATCTGAATCAAGTGTCTTAGATTTGAGGACTAAAGTTTCTCAGCTCCAATTAAACTGGATTAAAATGTCATCATGATCAGGCACCTGGGCAGTGAGGTGATCTTTCCCCACTTTTCCACACAGAACCTGCGCGGTCCATTGCTGCCACGGAGTGAAGCGAAGCCCTCGTATGGAATGCTTGATGTTCCTGTCACAAACTCAATAGATGGAGACAAAGAGGCACCAGAATTAGTGTGGAAAACAAATACATTTTAGTTAAAGTTTCTTTATTATTTTTGTCTGAAGAGTGAATCTCATTAAATATTCATTACTCAATGATTTTGGATTACAGTTCAGATGATCAGAAAATCTGAATCTTAAAATGGAAAGATCTGTTGGTGCATATTTCTTATATGCCCAAAATACATGTTCTTTACTTTATGAATGAAATTATCTATATAAATATTGTACTATACTGATATTTAGCTTGGCATCTGCTACATTCCCATGTACAAACTAGCCTACCTGCAAGAGTCGTAATCTCTGCTCATTGTTGAACCTCTCCACTGCAGCCCAGAACCACCGGATCACAATATGGTTGTCGTGGTAACCTGAAAACAACACACCCCATTGTGTCATTATGGTCTGGGTCTGTATACATATGTCATATCAAAGTTTCATGCCTTTCAGTACCCAAGACTTCCCAGTTGTTCTCACCAAGTTAAAATGCAAAACTACAAATCTGGTTCAGTGTACGCAGGCACACTGGAACATATGGTTCCATATGTATGGCATTACATATGCAACCAGAAAAAAGCAGAAACTGACAGATGGAGCTGAAAGAAAGGAAGGAGACAAGATAAAGAGAAAACGCACAAGGAAGGAGTGAAAAAAGACAAAGAAGAGCTGAAGTTAGATTATGGAAGAAACTAAATTTTCTTCATCTCAATCATAGCAAAACTCAAATCATATTATTTGGTCAAAACCGTCACACTAAAAATCCAGACTCGATACTTGGTTCTTCGGCTCCATTCTGTCGTATTTCAGCCAGGAATCTTGGTTTTATCTTTGTAATTGTAATTTTTATGTAAATGTAATGGATGAAACCCAGATACAGCGTCTTCAGGTGACCAGAATGCAGGAGCTTGGCTTCTTACAGTCACCTGGAAGTGTGACCGAATAAGGCCCTTAATGGCCTCCTTACACTAGCTGCCAGTTTCATATTGAATAGATTTAAGATTCTTTTAACAACTTATAGTCTTGTGTCTAAATGGCCTTTTTGGTCTAACTTTGAATTTACCCTTATATTTTCACCATAAAAACTATTTTCATTTCCTTGTTTGGTATCATTATTTTCAGCACAACCTAAGCTTCATGATTTTACAGTGTTTGTTTCATTTTGACAAAATGCATTATCCCACTGGATGAAAAAAAAAATCACCCAAAACAAAATGCGAGTAAAAAAAAAAGATATTTGTACTATAACAAAAAAAAAAAAAAAAAAAGAAACTTTCTTTTGTAAATTTTAAGAACTTGTGTACAAACATAGCCAAAAACTAATTAGTATACATATTTCTCCAGCACATTGTGGGCAATTTCCCAGGCGTTTTTTTTTATTTTTTCATTATTTCCAGGTGGTCTGCATTGAAGTCTACAGTCACGAGTCACACAAAATGGCCGACGATGCTTTCTGATTGTTTGCTTCAGACATGTGGTACGTTTGAGGACCTCGGAAAAATGGACTTCTTGCTGCATTCATTCTCTTTTTGATCATAAAACATAACTTATGGCATTACTTTTTTTCACCGCCAGGGGGCGCCATCACGATCAACCATATTTCTGGTTTTATCCATCCATCCATCCATCCATCCATCCATCCATCCATTTTCTTCACACCCATTTTCTAACCCTGTCCCTCAGAGGGGTCAGGAGGTGCTGGTGCCTCTCCAGCTAACGTTCCGGGCGAGAGGCGGGGTCACCCTGGACAGGTCACCAGTCTGTCGCAGGGCAACACAGAGACACACAGGACACACAACCATGCACACACACACTCACACCTAGGGGCAATTTAGACAGACCACTTAACCTGACAGTCATGTTTTTGGACTGTGGGAGGAAACTGAAGTACCCGGAGAAAACCCACCATGCACAGGGAGAACATGGAGACTCCATGCAGAAAGACCCGTGCCAGGAATCGAACCCAGAACCTTCTTGCTGCAAGGCAACAGCTCTACCAACTGTGCCACTGTGCAGCCCTGATTTCTGGTTTTATTTTGAAGTAAATGTAAAACAAAATCAATATAAAAATACTACTTTTATAAAGTTAAAAGTCTCTAATGTCTGACAAAATTGAACTCAACACTTCTCACCCGGCCATTTTTTTTTTTTTCTTTTCTTTGAGTGGCTGAGGAGTTTTTGCCCGCTCCACAGCGGGTGTCGACACCATAGGGTTACAGGTTAGCCATTCCTTATTTTCAGGATATTTGAAACTTCTGTGTCCAGAACTTTAAGATCAAATAACCAGTTGTTACTGAAAGTTCCTCGGACTACCCTTAAGAGAAAAGGAGATTGGGTCTTCTCCATTGCTGCTCCTGTTCTATGGAATAATCTTCCTT
This sequence comes from Poecilia reticulata, assembly GCF_904066995.2. NCBI lineage: Eukaryota > Metazoa > Chordata > Actinopteri > Cyprinodontiformes > Poeciliidae > Poecilia > Poecilia reticulata. The sequence continues at coordinate 1,554,831 of NC_088831.1, read as the reverse complement.
TCCAGATCTGCCCGCAGCCTGGATCATTTTAAATAGCTTCTTGAAACTCATTTTTATTCTTTGGCATTTAATTGAGGCCTGATACTTTATTCAGTTGTGATGTTTTTTTTTTTTTTACTTATTGTTAATACTCTTATTTTAACATTATATATTTTTGTTGTATTATTTTTTCTTTTCCAGTGATTCTTGAGAATAGGCACAAAACAGGTCCTATGAATAAAGCACACAATTTGAATAAAATATACACAAAGTATAATTTTTCAAATATCTGACTAAACTAACCTGGGTCATGTGAGCACAACAATGTATATTTTCCAGGTATTTGCTGAATATTTTTTTATTTTAAACATTGTAGTCTGTGGATAATGCCTGTAAAAGCCCTTGTCCAGGAGCAGAACTCAATACATTATAATAGTTTAAAACAATTAAAGAAATACTAAAATTATATATTATGACAATTAAGTATAAGTAGCCATAAGTAATTATAAAAGTATCAATAAATTGAATTAAAAATCATTTTTATATATTTTCCAACTCCATTGATATTTGTCCCTAGTTTTTGTCAACACCGTCAGACATGAAAAGAATGTAAAAAAAAAAAAAAAAAAAAAATCAGGCATTATTGGGGGCACCAGAACTTCTGAGGACCCCATGACCTCTTCCTTTCTCTTCCTTTGCTAAGAGGGCTAGTTAGCTCTGGTTAGCTTAAGTTATTCTTTAGTTTTTTCTTCTTTTTATTCCTAAGTTGTTTGTCACAACCATGATGTGTCAACACCATAACTGACAATTTACAAAACTTTGATGAAATTTTGTGAAATAAAAACTTAATTTTAAAGATTTCATGGACCTGATGAGCTACAACATGGCCACCTTCAGAATAACATAAATTGAGGTAGTTTGGCATTTTGTCAATTCCGTCAGATGTCAACTACATCAGTTTTTCTGACTTTTTCAGTGAAATTGTTGTCAAATCTCACTTAAATGTGCAATTAATTCATTTTAATGTATTTTACATAAATTGCATTACTTCACATGTATCAAGTTTTTCATTTTACTCACTAGTTTGTCACCTTCAGTTCTGTGTCAACTCCTTCAGATGGACTTTTTGTTGTTTTTTGTTTTAAATAATATTTATTTTGTTTCTTGAGAAGCATTTGTCTGTAAAATGAGTAAAAATATCACTAATAGGGTCATTAAAAATTATTTTTTATTTATTTTTGTCAGATGGTGATGACAACATTCTGGGTCAGGTCGATTAAAAATGTAATTTAAAAAAAAAATTTGCAACTGGGAGCCTGTACCTTAGCATCTTTACATTTCCAAAACATTATTTGTCATATTTGCATACATAAGGTTGAGAAATAATAAAAAAAAATATGGAAAAATTAAAACCCATTTTGTCCTTATTCTCAAGAATCACTGTTTCAATTATTTTATTATCACTTTTTGTACAGGGCTTGGTGCCGTTTTAAACCGGTTTTGAAAGTGCTATATAAATAAATTTGACATTGACACAATTAAGGAATGAAAAGAGGAAATTTGAAAATTATTTATGAGGGAGTCAGAAAAAATGAAGGGAGAACTGAAGAAGTGAAAGAAGTACAAGACAGAGGAAGAAATAGTGATGACAGGTATGTAAGAAAATATACAAGAAAGGAAGGACATAAGGAATAAAGGTGAGAAGGAATAATAGGAAATAAAATCTGTAAAAATCCATACTGTAATTTCTCATTATTTGATTCAGAACTGGAAAAAAATAAATCTAAATCCATAATCTTCCAGACTGTTTCAACTAGGAGGATCAGCCACTCTTCTAAGAAAACATTTAACATAATTTCAGAGATTACTTTACTGATCCCCGTGTACCTCCTCTGTATTCAGTATTGCTCCTCCAGTCTGATAAGTCAATCTCAGCAGTGCCAGCAATGACCAGCTCCAGCTCCCTGGCATCAAACACAGACACCAACCTTGCATCCACCACCTGAAGAGAAACATATATTGTAAAGGTAATAAATGTCCTGTAAAATTGAAATGTCTGGAACAAACCGTTTGGTTTTTACAAAGCTGACACAACCCCACCTCATAAAAACCTCTGACCAGGCTTTCAGTCTGCTGGACGACTCCTCGCTCTATCCTCCACTTCACCATCCGCTCAATGTACTCTTTCTTGTTCTTCTCAGAGACTGGGATGTTTCCTCCACCAGGTTTCAGCTCCCGTTCTGTGATCTGCAAAAAGCTTGTCTAGCTCAATGCTAAATCTGTGTTTGAGTTTGAAAAACAGACGGACAGATGTAATAATGCTTTAGCCACTTTCAAAAACAGAATCCACAAGCTCAGCGGAGCTGGGTTTGGGAACAAAGGGTGCACTGATAAATCAGCCCCCATTTCCTTAATTTTGGGAGATCAGCAATCGACCGATGCTTTCAACCAGAATTCTCAGGTCAGGCTTTTTACAGATGAAAAGCCAGCGTTCAGTCAGAAAACTACGCCCCAATTGAAAACATTAGCAGTACAGTTAAGATGAGAGAAGACAAGAATATTCACTGAATTTTCACTCTGAAAAGTTAAACGTGACTTGCCCCCAGTGAGTCTCGTACGTTTTATTTTTTTCCATTTTTTTGGACAAATGTGACTTATACTATGGAACAATATATTTTTTATTAGCTCAAACACTAAATATATCTTAATATGCATTCATGCACACAGCGGAAACAGCAAAACTCCAGAAGTTACAGTTTTATCTCGTCTTGAGGGTAAAGCCATTTATCGCCAAGGAAAATGAATGACAGTCTTGGATTGGCAGCTTTGCAAACACCATCCTGTTTGACAAGTAGCATTGCGCCTAGGTACTTCGGCTTTCCAAGCTGCATTTTCTTTTGAACATCTAGTAAATAATCTACAAACAGGTGATTTGTAGTCTGCAAATAATTTGGAGTCGCATTACACAGAAAAAAAATATTTATGCGGGGGGGTGCTGTGTTGGCGCAGGTGTAAAGCACAATCCTTACATAGACGTCAGTTTCGAGACCTGATGACCTTTGCCGTATGTCTTCCCCTTCTCTTATTAACTACTTTTCTGTCTAACTGCTCTCAAATAAAGTCTGAGCCAAAAAAAGTTATATTTGTGATCAAAAACTTTATTTCAGTGTTTTCTAGTCTATCTAGTCTACAAGATAGCATTAAGCATCTAAATATGTAGGCAATCTCAGAGTCTGACCTGTCCAAACACTTCCTCATTGACAGTAAAGGTGAGGTCAAGCATGTCTTCTATATCATTGTCCTTCATCCACTGGAGAGACTGGTGGAACTCCTCATCCAGATATTCCAGGTCACTCAGATCGCAGGGACTGGAAAATGGAAAAGGCAAACAATGAATGACCGCAGTCCTGTGAGTTTTTGGGTCTTTCAGTGAGCGTAGCCTTACAATAAAAAAATAGTAAACAATTAAATTGCATGTTGGTGAATGCTTTTCTTATGTTCATGGTTAACTCTGGATAAACATACATGCGCAGAAGGCCTTTATAGAAGGGTCTGGTGAAGAAGGCATCCAGTAGATACTGATGGATCAGAGCCAGACCCAGAATGCGGCCACTGAAACGGAACCTGAAGCACACAAACAAATGGATAGTCGGCGTAATGACTAGTGAACACAAACCTTGATATTCTTGATAATCTTGGTCTAATTCAAAGATTCCCAAACTGTGGGGCACGCCTCCTAGGGGGGGGGGTTCCATGCCATTTCAGGGATGTACGGGGGTCCGGGAAGTGGTATGGATGAATAAATCAATGAACGCTGTGTGCGCTCAGGGGGGGATGGAGTGGGGTGGGTGTTTGAGTGGATGGAAGAGTACAATAGGGAGTCTCTAAGAATCCTGTCTTTCTTAGAGTTCCGTGCCTTGGTAATAGCCACACTGGACTTAATTACCACCGACACCTGACCTCCATGGACCTGGTCGATCGGTGATGTCAATATTATAGCTCCTGTTAGCATCTCAAAGAGTGTTCAGCTTTGCCTGTCTCAGCGACAGCACGCCATTTATTTAATGTAGCGACCACGTTAACGCTAGCTTAATGTTGGCTGTTAGAGCCTTCGTTGGTTCTGCTGGTATAAATGGCTCAAAGTGTTGCGGAGAAATGTCCAGGGTCCAGATTAGGTGCTTCGTTGTGTTCCGCTCTGGTTCTCGCATTGCGCTCTCCTTTCTTTCACATGGGAAATTATCCAGATTCTTTCTCAATTTTTTTTTTATTTTTATCACAGACGATAGTGATACAGTGTGGCATTATCTAAAATGCCACCAGTCAAACGCAATATGATAAACAACTGCTGGGGTAAAGTTAGCTTTCCTGTGTTTACTCTGTAGACTCCAGTACAGAATGGACCAATGTGCGTCATCAACCCAGCGGTGAAAAAAATGCCGACCTCGATGGGTGAAAAACATAACAAAAGACATACATTTTTGAAGTAATTATGAGTTTTAGCGTAACAAAAACAGCATTTTTTTTTTTTTACCCGAGTGAAGTTGGCCCCCCCACATTCTTCAGATCAGACAAAATTGGTGTTAAACGTTTGTGCTACGATTGTGCAGCAAAAAGTCTTGTTTGTGCCGCTATCATTTTAAAGATACAAAGAAATGTTTCTAGAGGTCATCCAAGGTCAACTATCCCCCACCTTTTTCAAACCAGACAAAATGGGTGTCAATCAACGTGGCTACATTTGTGCAGCAAAAATTTTCGTTTGTGCTGCTTTGGCTTTTGAAGATATTAATGAAAGTGTAAAGGTCAAAAGGTCAACCAGACACCCACTTTTATGAAATCCAACTTTCTTTATATCTTTAAAATGATAGCGGCATAAATGAAAATTTTTGCTGCACAAACGTAGCACAAACGTTTGACACCAATTTTGTCTGATTTGAAGAAGGGGGGCGGGTCAACTTCACTCAGGTCTTTTTTTTTTAAGTAGCAGGAAAATTGCAACGTATTTAGGCCAACATGTTCAACTAGTTGTGTATACTTTTAAGCTGAAGTTCCTGCTGTATGGGTACCCTACCTACACCTTTCTTTGAAAAAGTTCTGCCTGTCATAAATTATCTGGTCCTAAGAGCAATCTTGTCGCTCTCATCAGGTGTTTCCGTCCAGGCTTTGAAAACAGCAGGTGTCAAACCACTGATAAAAACAAACAATTTGGAAAAATCCCTACTACAGTATTACAATCTGATCTCCAACATCCAATTCATCAGCAAAATTATTGAAAAAGCTGTGTTTAAACAATTAAATAGGTTCCTAACTATAACCAACCGCTTTGATGTCTGTCAGTCTGGTTTCCGGGCTCATCACATCATCACATTAGTGAGGCTGCCCTTGTAAAAATGTTCAATGATATCCTTATGGAAGAACCACAATGCTGGTTCTGTTAGACCTCCGCAGCTTTTGACACTGACATATTACTGGAACAACTGAAGAGTTGGGTCGGATTCTCCAACCCAACCAGTACGCATCTGGTTTCAATCTTACATAAAGAACAGGGGTTTCTTTGTTTCAATAGGAAACTTCTCACTGAAGTGGACAGAAGTCACATTTCCAGGATTAGAGGACTAATGTCTAAGTAGCATCTAGAGAAACTCATCCATGTGTTGATCTTTAGTTGCATCAATTACTGCAGCAGCGTCTTCTCAGGTCTGCCTAAAAAAATCCTCCACCTGCAGCTGATCCAGAAGCTGCTGCTCCCGTTCTCACTAAAACCAGGAAGATGGAGAACAACTCCCCAGTTTTAAAGTCCCTACGCTGGCTCCCTGTAGCTCAGAGAATAGACTTTAAGATATTTTTAGTTTAGAAATCACTATACATTTAAAGCCGGGGGGCCGGGGGAAGAGAGACAGAGACTGTGGCGGCAGCGTGTCGGTTGGTCTGTTACCCAGAAAGCAGTTGGGCACAATAATATCGCAGCACCAACTGTGAGTGAAACAATGACTGGGGCAGACTAGTATATAAAGTACTCGGGGACCACTTCTTTACAAATGTAGATGTGTAATAATAGAGTACGGAATAAATCGGCAACGCTAACTGTAGCATCTATTCTATGCGCCTTATATATGAAAAAAGTTTTAAAATAGGCCATTCATTGAAGGTGCGCCTTATAATCCTAGTGCGGAAAATACAGTAACACAATTCAATCTGAATTGTCAGAAACTCCACAAAACACAAGTGGAGACCTCAACAGTCACCTGGATTAATGTCTACCTGACAAACAGAACACGTTATGACTGAAGGGTAGTGTTTTTGACCAGGCAGCGAGAGGCACAGGAGCGCCACAGGGGTCTATACTCTCACCATTTCTTTTCACTCTGTAGACCTCAGACTTTTACCATCTTCTATCTAAGATTAAAATGCAGTATTTGGACCATTAAACTATTCCTCCAGGCTGTAGAAATTCCCATAACTTCTGATAATTCTCAGACATGCATCAGTTACATTATGGGACATTAATTTCAATACAATTTGTGTTTTTGTGTCAATTACCATTCATGGTGATTGTCTACAAAGGCCGACATGGGGCTGATCTGAACGGTGTAGGTGTCATTGGCTGAATATTCAAACAGACCATAATATGGGTTGAACAGTTCCCTGGAAACTAGGAAGAAGAACTCCCTAGAAGGCCCACTGTAGTCCAACCTGTAACACACACACACAGATTAACCCTTAAACCTCTTCTCCTGTACTTTCTTTTCGAGATTGGTTTCCACCTCAGTTACTCACCCCTCCTCCCCAACAAAACTGACATAGAACTTGCTGCGCTGCAGGTCCTTCCGGGAATAGCACATGATCTGGTTGAAAGCATCTTCCAAGAGATGGTCCCGACGGATAGTCACTCTTCATATGCACAAAAATGAACATGAAACCCAAACTATAAGCCTAAATGAAGTGAGGAAGTCTAACAAGATGCACACAGGTATAAATTCAGCTCACTTCAGCTTTCCAGGGCCTTGACCATAGCCTTTAGTTTCCAGTTTTCTGTAGAAGTTGCGGAGTTTTGCCTCAAAGTCTCTCTTGTAAGGAGCTGGGGCTCTGGCATTGGCTCGCTGAGTTCCTACAGTGAGACAGGAAGAGGGACTGACGGATAGTTTCAGGAACATTTTTTTGTATTCGCTAATGTCAGTAAGATACCTGGTGAGTTCTGGGGGGAGGAAACAGGGGATCCGCGAGGTGACTGGCAGTAACTGGGGAGAAGTAAGGCATGAGGAGGGATATAGGACATCACTTCATCTTCAAACAGACTGCAATGGGAGAGAGAGAAAGACTTAAACACTGATGTAAATCAGGGATGGCAGAAAGGAAGTAAAACAAGCAAAAGTGGTGCATGGTGTACAGTATTACAAGAGAAAGTAAACTAGCAATTACTCTAGATCCATATAAACATCTACAATTGCAGCCTGAGTCTCCAGTTTGATTTCACAGATTTCCCATTCATTTTTAAAATGACTATGCCAGACTAAAATTTAGAGTATTCATTAATTTAGACCCTTGTTATCATAAAAACTACTAAAGTACTGTATAAATCAAAGTTATTATAGTTAACTAAAATGAACAAATAATGAAACCTGAAACTGAGAAAACATTTTTGTTAACTGAAATCAAAACGGTAATTAATCAGGGAAAACTACAACTAACTTGAACTATATTGTGTGTTTATAAAACTAAGCCATACTGAAATTAGAGATCCACATGAAAGAGAACTCAAGAGTGTGAATGACTACAGCATTCACACTAATGAAAAACCCAGAACCATTATAACCCTGTTGTGAATTCATGTTAGACATGTCCACATTGGGCTGGCCTTGCATATGAACTCGGCACAATTGAAATGACAGGATTATAGGAATAAAATCTGGATGCATTTTCTGCTCTAGAGGTTTCTGGGACCTTTTCAACAAGGAGGAGTCCTTCCAGAGCCAGAAACTGTACAGTCAGTAGGGGTTCACAGATTTATTAGCCAGCTGATTCATTGGCCAGCTGATTTATCAGCACAGATTTCCTCAATTTTGGGAGATCGGTGATCAGTCAATACTTACGGGTGAAGTCAATCTTACCCCCTGATGTCATCTACCTAAGCAGGGATCCAAATATCAAACACTGTTCTCTTCTTTCCCGTGAGAAAGGTTTGAGGCCCACCAGGTCATGTTTGCAGTTAAAAATAGTCACCCCACTTTTACTTTTAAAAACTCATTCACTTTCTTGTTATATTTAGCAACATTTCAGACAAAAAAACAACTTATTGGCCAATGTTGGGATCGGCAAGCCAGGCTTTGTAAGGACCAGTAGTGAGTAATTGGCCAAAAAAAGTACAATCGGTGCACCCCTAATATGCTGGTGGACCTAAACAAAATCCATGGGGTAAATAAGGATATTTCCCCTTTTTCCTCATGTAAATAATTTCAGCACATTTAAAACCACTGCATTATTACACTCTAGTTAATGTACACAGTTATTAGATTCTATTAATTAAACGGCGTTTAACTGAAGTCCTAGAGGTTGGGGCCCTTGTCAAACGGCGTTTTGACTAAAGTCCCAGATCGGGTTCGAGTCCCAGATAAGGATAGGGGTGTGGGTGTCGTCCCTCCTGGTTGAAAAGGGGTGTGGGTTTTAATGTTTTTATCTTTTTTTTTATTTATTTCAAAATCTCTCTTTCTTACCGTTTATTCAATGCCACATTGAATAAATGTGACATTGAATAATGTCACATTTATTCAATAATAAATGTGACATTTATTATTGTCACATTTATTATGTGACAATAATAAATGTCACATAATATTTATTATTATGTGACATAATATAATAATGCTTTATTATTTGAAATAATAAAGCATTATTAAATAAAATTTGATTGATTGATTGATATTAGACAGGTTTTCTGCTCTGTCCTTCGAAGGAGGAGGACGCACTTTGTCTCCCTGCCTTCCCTGTTCAGCGTCTATATCCTGTGTTTTCAGAGTCTTTCTTTGAATAGCTTCCGAAGTTGCAAATTATGGATTTGATCAGCTGGTCTTTCAACCCAATTGATAAAATTTTTCCCACTGGGAAACCGGGTAAAGGGGAACCCTCATGTCCTGAGGGGACATTTTTCGCTGGACATACAATGTATTCTGGATGGAAGTGGAAGACCGTGTGTCTGACGACGCTGTCAGTCGAGGATGTTGAAGATGTGTAAATGATTTGATTTATAGCAGGTTTTCTGCTTATTGGAGTTGGTGGCTACCTGGCTTATCGGAAATTTCGGAAGTTGCCGGCAGCCGTTTTGGCAACTTTGAGGCTGCCGGGTACGGTTGATCGCTGCAGAGCGATCAACACTCGGACTGAGATGATACGGGAGCTGAGCAGCAGACTGGATGCAATCCTGGAACAGGACTGTGGACGGGCAGCGCATCTCAGACTCAGAATGGACATGGTGTGACCTTGGAGAACGTTGCTCACACGGGTCAGACGGGAGACCCTAAATTTGGATGTTTGGCTTTGCCATTGTGAAGCACAAGCGAGACTTTACAAATTATTGCTATCGGAATCTGGCTCGCCAGGCTGGCCTTGGCTGGCCAGCGATCCTCCCCTGGTTGATATGTCTAAGAAAGGCTCTGTTCTGCTGCCCCCCTACCCCCCTCCCTCCATGAGAACATCTGTGGGGCCCTGAACTGATAGCTGGTGAAGCTGGTGGTGAACTCTGACATCATAGTCACAATGGCATGCTTCACTTAGGATTCATGGTCTGACACACACACAACTCACATGAGACCCTTTTGCACATCACACCTCCTCCTCGTACCCAGCTTGTTTGTCTATATGTGTTTATATGTGCTTAGGTGCCCAGGTTTCTTCTTCATCTCAAACTCTGCCCTGCAAAGAGCAGAGTGTGAAACATGCTGTTTGTCCCCCTCTCCTTACCTGATGTTTTTCCTATTTCCTCCTGCAAGGCAGTGCCTGTCGGGCTCCAAGGCCTCAGCCAACTATCCCCCCATCCCCCTCGTGTTGTTGTGTAACGGATGGTTGTACTGGAACTGCAATTTCGTTGTCTGACAATGACAATAAAATTATTCCGATTCTGATATTAGTCTGGCTCCTCATTATGCCTGTGTTGAGGCAACTCGCCAGCCCATACACTCCCGCTATCAATTCAAGACATTACTGGATTATGGTTGCCCAGAAGGGCTGAAAAAATGATGCTACATGAAGCAAAGAGTTCTATCAACGTCTTATGAGCAATATGTGGTGGGTAGGGTCATATTTGGTGACCACATCTGGATTACTGTGGGCCATTTGGAGAATGGCTGTTAGGCTGGGATGGAAACACTGAGGCAGACAATGGGGGTAAAACAGCAGGGATGTCTCACCTCAGCAGCATGACAAGGTCCGCATCTCCTGACAGTCGGGTCAGTCCTGACACGCCATCTGTGCGGATCAGCTGGACCTTCTCCCTGATACCACATCAAACATTCCATCAACAAGGATTTCTCCTCCTTTATTTGCATTTTCTCATTTTTTTAATATATATATTTTTTTAATTAAAAGAATATAAATTTGTAAATTAAATGTAGTTTATTTTGAGTTATCTCTAATATGTCTTGATATTTTACTAATACAGTTAGAGGACAAACTGAAAAGTCAACTAGTTTATATATTTCAACTAAATAATTTGGAAGAAAATGAAGGAAGCTTGCAAACCTGAGATAACATCTCAAACATTTTGAAGAACATGGAAATATTGAAGCAGCACCTCAAGACATCAGCCAGGACACAAAATGGTCTTCCAAATAGACAATGTCTCTCAGCATACCACCAAATTAGCAACATAGTGGCTTAAGGGCAACAAATTTAATGTTTTGGAGTGGTCATCACAATGTCTTGATCTCAGTTCCAGAGAACATTAGTGGTCAGAGCTGAAAAGGTGCATGTGAGGAAGTTCTGTCAGAAGGAATGGGTCAGAATTCCAGAAAACTACTATGAGAAACTTGTAGAAAGATACTGGAAAGATGGCCTCAAATTGTACAAGGTTTTCTCTAGTCCAGAGAACTCCAGAGCACTTTAGCACTACATTCACACACACCAATGGTGGCAAGCTACATTGTCGCCACGGCTCCTCTGGGGCAGGGTGACAGAAGACAGGCTGCCATGCACTCTGACAAATTACACTAAATTTAAAAAGTAAACAAACTGAGTATAAAACATTGTAACAATGAAAGAAGACATGTTGGTATACCTGAGTACATGGTTTCGGCTGAAGTCCGGCTGTCTCTCCTGCAAAATCTCAAAGATGTTTGGTTGTCGAAGAAAAGCCACGATCTTATCATTGTAAGCTATACGAGACAAGAAACAAGCGGGTCAGTTTTATTTGTTTCATTAAAGAAAGCTACAAAGATCAAAAAGTAAAAAATGTGGTACCGGACATGTCGCATCCTGAATTATGGACTAACTGTTTCTGAAGATAATGTTATGTTTTAATCAATATTAATGTAGGTATTGATTTCTGTGGATGAAAGAAATTACCTTTGTGGGTTAAAAGTTCCATCTTAAAGCTGATGTGGAATCGGTGGTGAATGCTCCTACCACCAACAGATGGTATTTATTTTTCTTAATTTACATTATTAGTAACAACTTACATTATGTTTAAGTTAGTCATTTTATTTAGAAATATTTTCCAATGGGTGGACACTATAGTTAATATTTGAATGGTTTTACTCTTTTGTTTGAGGTGCTGCCAACACATACGACCTGGAGGAGGAAACCTGGTGCGTATCAATCGTTTTTCTAAAAGACTATATGGAACTTTGTTGTTTAAAGTTTATTATAATCGTTTTATTTTGTCAATTAAATATTAACTTATTAATATGTAATAAGTGATTTTATTAAATAAAATAACTTATTTTAATAAAATAAAATAGTTTATTTAAATAATAAAATATGTTATTTAAATAAAATATTTTATTTTATTTAAATAAAATAAAATTTAACTTTGTTAAAGTTAACAAACTTTAACAAAGTTTGTTAACTTTGTTAAAGTTAAAGTTTAAAGTTAACTTTGTTAACTTTAACTTTAACTTTGTGCCAAGTTAAAGTTAGTTTGGCTTCATTTGTTTCACAGGATGTTTTAGGTCATTTTGTATTTCTCTGTTATGTTGTGTCTCCCTCATATGGTGGATTTAAGTTACTCCACTCCTATTAAAGCAACCTTTTGTTCTTTGTTTGCAGCAAATTGATTTCAGCTAGTGTTTAGTCGACCTCAGTTAAGTTAGGCCGAAATCTGTTATTTCTCATTTGACAGATTTTTTGCTGAAACCTAATGTTTTTTTAAACCATTTTTGGAATTATTAAAATGATTTTTTTTTTTTTTTGCCATTTTGAACACCTTTTATCTGTGTCGAAGTCTGGTCCCTCACATGATCACTAAATATAATTGAAAGCTGGGCCCATATCCTCAAAGAATCCTAAGGTTAAAGTAGCTGATGGGTAAAATGGACTGAATATTCAATTCATGTTGTTGAGTCAGATTAAGGTTGCGTTCACACTGCAGCCTGAAGTGGCACAATTCCAATTTTTTTTTTTTGTTGTCAAATAAGATTTTTTTGCCATGGCCGTTAACACTACCAAATATATGTGACCTGTATGTGTTGTCCAGTGTGAATGGGCAAACATTTTTCTTTTTTGTAAAATTACATCACTGTGAGTAGTGACATAATTTCTGGAATTTTAAGATTTTTCTTAGAATTTAAACTATAAGATTAAAGTTATTCACAAACATTCTAGGCTTTAAGAAAGTTTCTAATATGAGAAAAAAAAACATTAATAGTGAGGAGGGATTTTAGTGACCCTAAGAGTGTCTTAAGCTGGAAAGACTGACAGAAAAGATACCCTACTTCAAAGAGAACAAGCATATGAAAGATTTTTATTAAGAATTTTTCACAATGCCTGGATTTTAACTGAGTGAATGTGTGCTTGTCTGTCTGTATTATACTGACCCACAGGGACAACCTCTTGGCACTGCCCCCTGCTAGCTGAGGTGAAGGTACTTGAAGGTCGTGGCAAGACTGGAGGACCAGGGTGATGCGTTTCTTCACCCACCTGTAAAGACAGGAGGACATACAAAAAACAATAAGATGTAGACAAAATATTAATCTGACTCAACATGATATAACAAGTAAATATTCAGGCAATTTTGCCCATCAACCACATTTGTTAACACTAGGGTGCCCGTCTATTTTCCATACCGTTTTACAAAAAGATTGCTGCTCTTAAACACTGTTCTTCACTCCTTAATGAGGGAAGTATTAAACTGCGCTTCCATTATAAATGTGCATAAAACTTTGTTAATTTTTCTCTAATATAGAAAAAAAATTTCACAGTTGCGATGATTCCATTAAATAAGAAAAGCAAAGGTTTGTGCACGCAACAAGTCATTAAAAGACCTGCTGCGTCTTGGTCTTCCAACTCCTGTGTTCTTTGTGGTTTGGACCAGTGTAACATCCAGTTGTTGATCATGTGACGCATGTGATGCAAACAAAGTTTCCATTCCAGTTTGTCAAGATCAATCAATTTTATTGATTTATCAATAAAATTGATACATCAACCACCTCATCCTACCACCAAAACTTTTTATTGACAATTGAGTTTTTCCATACTTGGTGTGAGCAAATCGATTTCCAAAATACCAAATTTCACAATTACATGGTCAATGAAAATGCAGTTGGTGACTATATTTCTGCATCACTTTGTAAAATGTGTTACTCTACTGTAAAGAAAGAAAAAAATAATTACATTTTTCCTGTTTCAATTTTGTTTGAATTTCTCATAATTCTGAAACCCTTTAAACAAAATGTATATAGCATGGAAAAATGACAGGCCTTTAAAAGGCACATGTAGCCAACTGTAGTCTTAAACCTAGAGAGTAAACCTAGGTGGGAAGCTTGGTTTTGCACTTCATTAGAGGATACCCATTCCTTGTGAACGAGTTTCTGAAAACACATCCTGGCTGTGAATTGTGTGAAATTATATTTGGCTAGTTTGATTGATAGAGATATGATGCACTTGCAGTCAATCGTCTTCAGTTGTTTTGCTAGTATGCGTCAGTTGCATAATCAGCTCTAAATCCCCATAAGCTCTTGTTATCAGATGTCAATAATCAGATGTCAGTTTCTTCAGTCTTACCAGTTGCCTTGGACTGACCTCCCCAGCACTGTGACTACGTTGTCGGGTTAGATGTTGGCGGTGAGATAGAAGACTTGGACGAGAGCTCTGAACAGGCAGCCGAGGATCAATGAAGGTGGTAGCACGGCAGTTATGATCCACAAAGAAAGGCTACATGTGAACAAAATGTCGTAAACTTAAAGTTGTTGAGATTGCAATCTGTAACTGTTGAGACAAAGTGACTATTTGTTTCTCAGCCAGACCTTGCCGCTGTGGTCATGCTTCATCTCCCAGCCTCTGGGCAGCTCCAGCTGTTTATTCGCAAACATGTTGAGAAAAGCCACCAGGTCACGGTTGTGCTGGTAGCGCTCAAAGTGGTGTGCATCTCTACGAACCTTACTGATCATATGCTTCAGACATGTGTTGGTGGTAAACATGCGATAGGCATTCTGAGTTCACAGGGAGAAGAAGAGGAACAATCAGAGAAATTGGCAATCAGTGTACAGTTATCAGTAAAATTATTGTTTGGTAAAGTATAAAACACTGCGTTACTGTGGTGGTGAATGGGATTTACAGTCACCTTATACATTTATATCCAGTTTAGTTTATAAAAAGGTTGTATATTTGATATTAAATCTGACTAAACATTTTCTGCTAAAGGTCAATTAGGAAAATTATTTTTTACTTGGAAAATGCAAAATGAAAATGTTATTTACTCTCTTTAAAGGGGCAGCATTATGTTTTACATGCACATAGTGCCATTTTACAGGATAGTCAACTAAATATGTTAACTTTAGTTATTATAAAAATGTTACATTTATATCAAATACAACTTAGAATACATTTGACATCATAATTTAACCCCTTGAAATTGGGCCTCTGTCTCTTTAAAAACTCTTTAAAAGTTTTTAAAAACTCTTTAAAGTTTTTAAAGAGTTTTAAAACTCTTTAAAAAGTTGTGATGACATCCTGAAGACAGGATGACTTCCTGTCTTCAGGATGACTTCCTGTCTTCAGGAAGTCATCACAACATAACTTTTTTATTAGCACTTCAACGTTTTTACGTTGCACTGAGAAGTAGCCTGTATAATGAGCTCAGTAGATGCGCAGTTCCACCAGGTGTTTGCTAATTGCTGCTGCTAGTCTTAAGGAGCGATGTGGTGGAGTCTCAGAGGAGGGCTGCTCTGTGATGCAAAAGCTTGGACACTGCAGCTCAGAGGAGGAGCCGTTTCTTGAAGGCAGCAGTAGTTCCACCCAGGCATTTGCACAGTTGCCATGGTAAATTAAAGGATTTCTCAAACATGCATGAAAGAATCAAAGCACCAATCCAGGTATGTTTTTGATGAACATTATAACATGATGTACAGCTCAAAAAGTAGGTTTTACATAATACTTCTCCTTTAAAACTTTCTGACTTTGGTCATGTATTTTGGGTTTCCTCCCAAAATCTTGCCACATAAGTTTTACTAGAATTTTGACTCATTGATCCTGATAGAACTGGTGGCCACCTTGCAGCAGTGAACTTCTCTGGGACGAGGATCAGGACTTTGTGATGGCCTCTTCAAAACATTAAGTTTGTTCTCCTTCAGCTATTTTGTAACTAATTTGGTGATATGCTGAGGAACATTGTCTATTTGGAAAAGACAAATGTGATCAAACTAACTTTGTGCTGATGTCTTGTGGTGTTGCTTTAATATTTCCACAACACATTCTTTCCACATCATCTATTCGTTGGAGGTGATCAGCTGCCTTCTCTTAGACAGGCAATCTTTTATTTACAGGCATTTTATTATCTACCGACTGTAGCAGGTTATATACCTGGGCTGATTAGACCGGTTGTATTGCAAAGTACTTTTGAGTGGTTTACATACAGGGTTGGAATGCAACACAGTGAAGAAGTCAGGACTGGTGAGGAACTTGGCGGTGGGGGACTGCAGCAGCAAGGAGATGCGAGACCTGGAACTGGCCTGAGCCACACCGTTTTCCCTCCGTAGCTCTGAAAGGCAAATGAGCAATGTCAGAAAAAAAGACAGCAGACAAGCGAAGCCTCTTTTCCACATTTTGTCATGTTACAACCACAAATTGAATACACATAAAATACAGTAAAGTACTTGCAGTAAGTGGAAAAAAGATATGTGGTTTTAATCCTTTTTCTTTTTTTTAACAAACAAAACTAAGTGGGTGGTGTGAAGGTATTCAATTCAGCTTCCCTGAGTCAGAAGCTTGAAGAACCACCTCTTGTAACTGTTTTTGGATGCACACAATACGGGATATTTATGGGAAAAATAATAAAACAGGCCTATGGCAGGAAAGGAGGGTAAAACGGGTTGTTTCCCAGCCAAAACAGGAGACTTGAAAGGTATGGACTGTACAGAAACACACCACATCATTCATATTTGAAACTTAGAATGCAGTTTATTTTCCTTACAATTTCCAAATGTGTTCTACTTTGTGCAGATTAAACACATGCATTGTTGTTATAACATGATAAAAGGTAGTAAGTTGAGTGGTGTATTTTAACGGCAGAGTATGGTTGGGGTGTTACCTGGAACAGATGGATGCATATCAGTTTCATCCCCAAGCAGCTCACTGGCTGGCTGCTCCTCCTGTCTGCTATCATTTATCGTCCTTCGGATGCTCTGATACCTGCACATGTGCATGTCAATACAAAATACTAGCTAAACATTGTGTAAAGGTGGAAAGATTAGTGGATTTTTAAAATCCTTGTGGCATTGACTTTCATGCTTCATGCGACTTTCATGACCCACTTGGTATCGTTTTTGCTTCTAATGAAATAAAAATTTTAGGTGCCAGCAATGAGTGGTGATCGTCCAATCAGAACAAACCAGAACGAGAACAACCTCCTAAGCTTTTTATTTTCACAGGAACTCCGTGAACATGATGACTACCACTTATGGAACTGAAACTGTTGGTACTAACCTGCGGTTGAGCTGTTCCATCTGCTGTATGGAGCTGGACCTCTGTAGAGTCTGTGGGGCCGGGGGGGCAGTAGGCCGCTGCCATGTTGTTGTTCTGTTCACATGATCCACATAAAAGATGCGACCATGACTGTCAATGCGAGCCTCCCAATCTGGATTAGGAAGATAGTGGGAAAAGTTTCAGACTGAAACACAAATCACAATGAGCAACAAAAACTCAGAATGTATGTAACAAATGAATGAATGTAAAGGAAAATGTCTGCCCCTGAATCTGTTGTAGTCAAACTTTAGGAAAACTTAAGAAAATGTAACTTAGAGGAAACAAATACACTTTTTATACCCTTATTTCTGTTGGAACATTACATTTTATTTCTGTTCATTGTACCCTAATTCAGTGTTCCCCAACCCTGGTCCTCAAGACACACTGCCCTGCATGTTTTAGGTGTTACCTTGCTTTAGCACAGGTAATTTCCATTGACAAGTGTTTGCTGAACTGCAATCAGCTGAATCAGGCATATTAAAGCAGAGAAATATCTAAAACATGCAGGGCAGTGTGCCTCAAGGACCAGGGTTGGGGAACACTGCCCTAATTTATGTGGTAATAATATTTCTGCTGTAGTTCATAACTTCTGCCAGAAGGTGGCCAGTTTGTTATACTGAGCAGCAGTCAGAAATAGTCAACCTGTCAACATGCAATGAAGCTTCACAGTAACAGGAAGTTACTGTGAAGTTAGTTGGAATAAAAACAAGCAACACATCAAGTTATGAGTATTCCTGTACATTTCATGTAGGATATGCAAACACCTACTAGGAGGCAGAGGCTCATCTACTCTCTGATAGCGACTGATGTCATGGCGGACAGAGGGAAGGGACCGAACAGACTGATGACCGTAGACCTGAGCTGTGGCACCTGCATTAAACATACAACATCTGGATCAATTGCTAACCTAAGACATATCATTTTAGCTGTTGATCAATTTTAAGGGTACTATACGGTTCAGTTGGATACATTGCATAAAACGCACCGTCATGACATCATACCCGACATTTCCTGTTTGATGTCAGTTAGAATTACAATTATTTCTTTTTAGTAGATGTCAGAATAATGAGAAAATGTTTAATAATTGTATTACTTATGTCAATTTCAGTAGATAGATATAAATTTGGTGACTAACTGACCTAAAACAGGTTGTAATCTTAGTCTTTCTACATGCAGAGGTGAGTTTTCTCTTTGTACTCTGGCTTCCTCCCACATTAGAAAAAATGACTGTGAGGTTAATTCATCTCTAAATTACTCTCCAGGTTTCCCTGTAGTGGAATGGGAACCTGTCTAGGGTGTACCCCGCCTCTCACCTGATAACCCCTGGAATAGTCAAAAGGTCCCCCGCGTGACCTTGCAAGGATAAGCAGTTATTGCAAATGAAGGAATTGGACAGTCTAAAGTTAAAATAAAACAGCTTCATGACTCCGTAGACTTATATCATCTACTAGAGCACAAGCTCAAATAAGCTTAGCTCAGTGATTCTTGAGAATAGGGACAAAACAGGTCCTATGGATAAAGCACACAATTTGAATAAAATATACACAAAATATATTTCTTCAAATATCTGACTATTTTCCATGTATTTGCTGAATATTTTTTTATTTTAAACATTGTAGTCGGTGGATAATGCCTGTAAAAGCCCTCGTCCAGGAGCAGAACTCAATACATTATAATAGTTTAAAACAATTAAAGAAATACTAAAATTATATATTATGACAATTAAGTATAAGTAGTCATATAAACAATTATAAAAGTATCAATAAATTGAATTAAAAATCATTTTTATATATTTTCCAACTCCATTAAAATGTGTCCCTAGTTTGTCAACACTGTCAGACATAAAAAGAATGTAAAAAAAAAAAAAAAATCAGGCATTATTGGGGGGCACCAGAACTTCTGAGGACCCCATGACCTCTTCCTTTCTCTTCCTTTGCTAAGAGGGCTAGTTAGCTCTGGTTAGCTTAAGTTATTCTTTAGTTTTTTCTTCTTTTTATTCCTAAGTTGTTTGTCACAACCATGATGTGTCAACACCATAACTGACAATTTACAAAACTTTGATGAAATTTTGTGAAATAAAAACTTAATTTTAGTATAATGTAAAGATTTCATGGACCTAATGAGCTAC
Organism: Poecilia reticulata; assembly: GCF_904066995.2. NCBI lineage: Eukaryota > Metazoa > Chordata > Actinopteri > Cyprinodontiformes > Poeciliidae > Poecilia > Poecilia reticulata. Next base: position 1,535,561 of record NC_088831.1, on the reverse strand, counting down.
AACATGGCCTCCTTCAGAACATATAAATTGAGGTAGTTTGGCTTTTTGTCAACTCCATCAGTTTTTCTGACTCTTTCAGTGAAATTGTTGTCAAATCTCACTTAAATGTGCAATTAATTAATTTTAATGTGTTTTACATAAATTGCATTACTTCACATGTATCAAGTTTTCTTTTTACTCACCACCTTCAGTTCTGTGTCAACTCCATCAGATGGACTTTTTGTTGTTTTTGTTTTAAAATTTTTTGTTTTTGTTTTAAATTTTTTTTCTTTCGTTTCTTGAGAAGCATTTGTCTGTAAAATTAGTAAAAATATCACTAATAGGGTATTTTAAAAATTATTTTGTATTTATTTTTGCCAGATGGTGATGACAACATTCTGGGTCAGGTCGATTAAAAATGTAATTTTTTAAAAAATGTTGCAACAGGGAGCCTGTACCTTAGCATCTTTACATTTCCAACACATTGTCATATTTGCATACATAAGGTTAATAAAAAATATATAATAATTTGGGAAAATTAAAACCCATTTTGTCCCTATTCTCAAGAATCACGGAGCTGTCCTTTCTGCAGAAAGAAGCATCACTGTCTCTGATTTTAATAAGGCTCTGCACTTTAACTATTCCTCCTTCCCTATCGCTGGCATGGACAGATGCCATGCAGGAGTTTGCTCAGAACATTCATGCTAAAGGCAACTTACAGCCAATAGAAGTAATGGTGAATAAACTGGAATAAGACTGGAAAATTTACATCTGCTGTCTGAAGTTTATATACTCAACACGGCTCCTTCAGTGTAGAATGATTAGACAATGTTCAGCTGCAATACGTATATTATTATCAACACAAATTGATGATATGCCAGTTATTGAAACACTTGTGTTGATTCAACATGCAAGTCATCGACCACTTTCAATATAATTTCAAAGTCAAGCTTCAATGTGAATTCAATGTTTCTGCCCAACTATATTTTAATGATGATCCATATTTCCTCTCTGGGATATTGTCTTCCCACAGATTTATTCTGTTCTTGCTTTTTTCCCCACTTAATTTAAAATAATCGGGAACAGTTAACGTATAATCAGACAAAGATCACCTGACTGAATACTAAAGCCGTTTCAAATTATGGTTTTTCCTCTATGAAAACTATAATTGCCCTCAAGAACAGAGGCAAAACAAAGTCACTAGATGTACCAGCGTAGAATAACTAATAAGCAATTTGTAAGATTTTTCCTCCAAAGAACCACAATGAGAAGTAGCATTAAATAGGGAAAACATAGAACACAGGAGAATCTTCCCAGGACTAGCCAGCCTGCCAAAATGACTCCAAGAGCTAACCAGCAATTCATACGAGATGAACCTGGAAAAGGGGTGCTGTGGTAGCATAGGGAATAGAGCGCAACCCAGGTAAGGAGGCCTTAGTCCTCAATGCGACCATCACATGTTCGTGTCCCGGCTTGACCTTTGTGGCAGGTCTGCCCCCTGTCTCATTACCCACTTTCCTGTCTGACCACTCTCAAATAAAGGCAACCATAGCTAAAAAAAACCCAGAACAACTTCTGTAGCTCTACAGCAGAAGACATGATTCAACAATAAGAAACTGAGTGGAAATATCCTCCATGGGAGAGTGCCAAGAAAAAAAACATGCTCCCGGAAAATATGTTGATGGATCCCTATGACTTTGGGAAAATAATCGGTGGACTGGTGCAATAACAATTCAACTTAAAATTCATACAGGATGTGCATTATGTTGTATTCAGAGATGAACTAATGAAACATTCCATAAAAAATGACAATCATACCTACAAGCAAACATGGTGGTGATACTGTGATGGTCTGGGGGTGAATTTCTGTTTCAGAATCATGTACACTTCACATAGTTAATGGAATTATGAGTTCTGATCTCTACAAGAAATTCTGAAGGAGAATTTCCAACCCCTCAATTCAAGCTGGAAAGGTCTTTTCAAAGTCTGGATTAAAGTCCAATTGAGATGTGGCACATGCAGTCATCCCCATAGACAACAACAATACGAGCAAGTTCTTTGAAAAAGTCCCCACTTAGATGATTGCTGGGCCCATACCAAGGAAATTTAAATGTCAATGATGTTCATGGGCGCAATCCAAAAGCCACAAATGCTCAACTTTGCACATAAGCTGAGTAACTGTCCACAGTGACCAGGACTGAGAAGACACCTTCAAGCTTTAGCTAAAATTTGAAAGCTTAATGTCTTCTGAAAACTGTTTGGACCAATCATGGTGAGGCTTCTATCTCTAAGAACTAACTATAACAACCGTCAATCCTGCTGGTGACAGAATCCTGCTGAAGAATCATGCTGTATTTTACAAAATAAATGGAAGAAAAAAGGAGGAAAACTAACTATATTCTGCAACATCCGATCAAATCAATAACTATATGGTTAACACTTGGATAGGTGGATGTCCTAACAGGAAGATGATCTCAAACCAATATCCAACTTGGTTTTAAAATGGAAAAACTGCTGAGAAGAAGGGTATAGATGCTGATGGCTACTTTATAATCTCACCAATCTCTCTATCCTCAAGCAATGTCCTGTCAGTCACTCTGGCCCCGGACCTCTCCAGGTTCTGTGCCTGATCTGCAGATGTCTGCATGGACTGCCTCCTCCAGACATCTGTGCCGTTCTGCCCTCCTGCTTTGTCCCCGCCTTCAGCCCTCATTCCTTTCCAACACAAAAGCAACAAAACTATATGAGTAACAGAGCTAAATTTTGCTGCATTACTTTCTACTTGCTCAGATAAGCTCCTTTTCCCATTGATAACCAATATAATTTACTCAATACGTTGTGAAAAAAATCACATTACTCACAATAGTCTTTTACACATAATTAAACTTCACTTTAGATTTCAAGGAAGCGTAACAGAAAGGATTCCTTCAATTTTCTGATGAATCCCATGTTGTTCATATTATAATAAAATGCAGTGTTTGGAACAATTCTCTGTACTACTTATAGCAACTTTCTGACATTAAATCAGACTAAATTTGTTTTTAAGTTTAGGTCACTGAAGAATAGTAATATAAAGTCTTTTTTGTCTTTTTTTTAAAAAGCAAGTATATTGAAAGGGATATTTCTTTAGAAGTTATTAAATTACAATTCCAAAATAAATTTTCTTGTTATTCAGTAGCACTGGTCTTGAACTGCATGACTTATATTGCCTCTAGAATAGCGGTTCTCAAAGTGGGCGGTGCCGCCCCCCACGGGGCGTTCAGAGGACGGCAGGGGGCGCTGGCAGACATTTTTGCAAAAGGGGGGCTCTGGGATGCCTTTGGGGGGCGTTTGGTCGAAGGTAAACTTTACACCTTAAATGCACAACAATGTCCGTTTAGACTTTGAGCAACTTGGTAAAACTGTATTGTGTAACATTAAATCATGCTTGGCTGCAACTGTATCGATGGCAGCTCTTCTTCTATTCAGTGTTTGTAGCTTCTTGGCGCAGCTTCGTTCTCCTGCTACTGGTATCTTCACCGCATCAGGTCAGCGTTACACCAGCTGATGACGTTGCTGTGATTCACTTTGTCTGGTGTCTGATTTAACCCCCAAGTGCCCTTTTGGTCAAATTTCTTTTGGTATTATTTTCTAAGCCCTCTTCTGACACATAACATGTACTAAAATTATTTGGTGTTCTGTTATTTTTTTTTTTTTTGTATAACATAATAAGCCCTCTGGTCACCTTGTTACCTTTGACCTTTTGCCCGTTACGCATGACCCAGTTGCCTCTAGCGCAGTGAGCTAAGGCGGCTAACTGGAGCTCAACGTAGCGAACGTTTGAGATTACAGAACAGTTTTTGGTGAATTAAAAAAAATGTTTTTGAATAAAGTAGAGTAGACTTGCTGCTTGTCAGATGACGGAAAACGTTGAAGTATCGTTTCTGCTTCAGCTCGGAGTCGCGGTTTAAACAGAGAGGTAATGAAATACAACAGACACTGACAGGCCTCTGCGTCTGACTTTCTCTGAAGAACTACTGAGGGGAGGAGACAACCAGGTGAGGAGAAACTGTTCTTATCTATCCATTCACTATTTTTATCATACAGACATTAGGCTGTTGTTGTTGTGCTATTAGCTAGCTGCTAGCTAACGACTTTGCTAGCAAAGCTAGATAACCAAAAAGCTTCTTCCCTGTATTGTTAATGATATCAGTCATTCTTTTGCATTTATTATGCAATAAGGCACATCGCCCGTCCAAAACCGATCATCTCCATAATGGATATATGTCCGATCTTCTCATTTCCTTTGCTGAACTTTGCATTTATTCTAGCGTTACGTAAATGTGTCTTGAAGGAGAATAACACTTAAATAAAAGTCCAACAAGGATATTCATTTAGAACTAAAAATAACTCACCCTGAATTACCACGATAGATATAATGTATGTAATAAAAGTGACATTAATGAAGGGGAAAAAACTCAACCCAGACTTTAAGTTTAGGGTCTGGTTCACAGACTATGAAGTTAATCTCCCCCCCCCCCCAATTATTCAATGAAAAAAGAAAACTATCCTCAGTTAAGTAAAATAAAATTGTAATCAAAACTATTGGAATTGTAATTTCTTTTTTTTGAAAAAAAATGTTTTGTTTAAATAACTTTTATTTTTTAATTAAATAACTCATTTTTGTCTCATGAACTTAAGTTATTTGCCAAAAAAACTTATTTGCACACATCAGAAATCTCTTGTTGTGATTTTAGGTCCTGCTCAAGACGTCATGTGAGAATCACAAGCAAAACCTTAGAATAGCAAGAAAAGATTTCCGACATGCACAAATAATTTTGTTTTGCAAAAAAAGATTCACTTCATGAGACAAATGTGATTTAAATGTTTAAAAAAGTTTTTTAAGCAAAACTCAGTAGGTTTTTCTCATGATGACATTCATTAACAATTCAATATTTGCTTTTGTTTTTTTCTTTTTTCTGCAGTTCCACGTTAAAGTTTGCTGCAGCTCTGCTTTCCTGAATGGACCGTCTTCATCTCCACTGCAGCAAACAGGCAGATCTTTGTTTTATAGATTACAGTCACTAAAAGGTTGCATTGTGCCCTTGTTTATATTTTAATAGTGTAATTATGTAAAGACAAAATATGTCTGGTGGTCCAGCTCTGATTTACAAATCTTGCTAAATTGCGGGTTTGAATATTGCGATACTTTCCCTTTCACAATAGACCCGCAGAAAGAAATTACTAATAAAATATCTTACATAGGCATAGTGTTATGCTCTATATGGAGATGTTTGTTAGTTTTGATTGTATACGTCACATTTTTGTAATTTATCATTGTTTATTAAACTCTGAAAGCTGAGTGGCTGTTAATATTCTGTCCTAGAATGTGGTTAGATGGGCCCTTTTTTTTTGAGCACCTGCTGCACGGCCCTGCAGCAGGTGATGAGATTATCGATGGTGAGCGTCAATAAACGATAAAATAAATGTAGCAACAGGAAAGAAACTAAAGTGGACATAGCAATAAACCAAGAGAGGATAAAACTAATCAAATGAAACTAAATGGAAATGAATGAAGAACAAAATGCAAGAATAAACTAAGAAACTAAAGTAAATACAGAGGAATAAGCTGGTATGGCAAGACCTTTAGAGCAATAATTAATACAGAGACTGTATGGCAAGAATAAACAGACACTATTTCCAGATAAAAGGTCAAATAATATTGTTGAAGTGTCATGGGTTTGTTGAGACCACATCTAGTACTGAGAATAAATATATCTTACAGATCATAACAGTAAAGAACTGATCACTTATTTATGCTTTTAATTAGATTTGATATTTTTATTTCTTCAATATTATTTTTCATGTCAGTGTTAATGTCATGAGGCTGATGACTCCATGACACTTTCAATTTGACTCATTAGGATTTGATTAAGAACCAGATTTGTTCTTTGTCATTTCTGTCCAGTAAAACTATTAATCTATAATCAATAGACAGGTCTATATAAAGATATAATCCATGTTTCTGTCTCATATTTCTATGGTATTAAAAGGAACTTTAGTTTTTCCACTGAAAGCTCTGGTTTGAACAATAAATGCCATGAGGGTGAAGTTTTATGGATGATACTCTGATGTCCCATTCTCCTGAAGGCAGCACAGAGCTGCACCACCAGAAACTGACAAACACTGAAGAGAAGAAGAGTTATGATTAATGTAGTTACAGTTCTATCCATGTTTTAATGCTGCAGCTCAGTCGGTTTGCAAATAGTTCAAAGTTTAAACTGGCATGTTGAACATCTTTTATCTGGTCATTTTGTGGAATATTTACAACTAGAAAATGGCACAAAATAAGAATATTTCTCCACTCTGATTGGCTGCTGTTAGACCTACCAATTTTAACTTGAATATTCATTACATTTTTCATAGACACCTGTGAAAATAATTTCTATTCTTATGACTTTTTTGTTCTCTGGGAAATTATTTTTGATGATAAATACAGAAACAAGCATAAAAATCAAAACATCTACAATAGTGATAGTAATATTAATGATATAATAATAGTGCAAAGTAGCCTACAAATTCTTTGATGGGGGGCGGTGAGGGACCTGGATAAGGGTTAGGGGGGTTGAGAAACACTGGTCTAGAACATCCTTCCTTATTCGGTGGCACACTGATAACATCAGCAATATCTTATTCTAAAATGATGCAGAAAAACCAGCACAGTTATTTGCTACTTCAAGGCTGAACTATTATTGTCTACAAGTTACAGAAATTCAGTACAACTGGCTCCATGTTTATCTGCTTAACTATGTTTAACTCTTATCAAAGTGTTAAGTGTTTTCTGCTACTACCAACTCGCTGTACTCAGTTCGTCTTTCCTGCCCGTACTCCTGGACCAGGGATTCTGTACTTTACTGTACGTGTGAGTGTGGTGTCCTCTCAACTCCTTTTCATGGCAGATGTATGGCCAGGTCGGACCTGGTTCTGCTGAAGGTCTTGTCCATCAGTCAGGACTGATGGACTCTGACCTGAACCTTCAGAGCCACATTAAGACAGTCACAAAGTCGGCCTTCTATCACCAGAAGAACATCTCCAGGATTAGAGGACTGATGTCTCAGCACAATCTAGAGAAACTCATCCATGCTTTTATGAAACAAACAAACAAAAAGAATTGTGTGTGCTTAAATGTGTCCAACATCTTATGAAACCTCTTACCAGCTTCAGAACTCTCTCCTCCTCCGACATCTCTGCTGCTGTTTGGAGCAGATGCTCCAACTGGCCCATTCGCCTCACTGCTTGATGACTCTGCCCCTTCCTCTTCTGCTTTTGGAGCAAGTTCTTTCCTTGCTTCCACTTCCTGGTGGCAGAAAAGGAGAGGATTAAAGGGAACAGCAAGGTTGGCCCAAAGTAAACTGTCAACACGATGTCTGATTTGTGGATGTTTGTTTTCACACAAACCTTTCAGCTCCCCCTCCTGCTGCTTTAACATCATGGTATTTTGTCATGTGTGGTTTACAACAGTACAGTAAATACAACAATCATGAGGAAATAATTCCTCCCTCTCTGAACTGCAACATAAATTATTTATCACAGGGTCATTTAAACCCCAGGAGTTTTTTCCTCTGTGTGGTATTACAAAGTTTTCTTTCTGTGGAATCAGAAACACCATCATTCTGTGACTCCGCCTCATGGCGCTTCCCCGCTATCCGACAACGACATCTACCGGCCTCCTCTTGAGCATCGTGCTAAGATCATGGGAGGTTAACACTGACCAGGTCCAGATATTTAAAAATTTTTGCACCTGCTTTTTTAACAAGTTCTTCTTTTGCGCTTTCCGCTATACTGCTTCCCACTTTCTCTGTTTTGATGTCGGCTGGTTACATCAACAAGCATTACTGCAGTTAGTCGATAGACTACAGATATCTAACATATGGCAAATTTCTATCATTTCAACTGTATACTGTTTATATCGCACATTCCTGAAACCAGGCATGTGCAGAGGGGGGGGGGGGGCTGGGGGGGCTTGAGCACCTGCTCTTTTTGCTCCTTGCCCCCAAGTACCCTTTTGGTCAACTTTTATTTATTTATTTATTTTTTTATTATTTTCTAAGCCCTCTTCTGACACATAACATGTACTAAAATCATTTTTATTTATTTATTTATTTAATGTACATCATAATAAGCCCTCTGGTCACCTTGTTACCTTTGACCTTTTGCCCGTGACGCATGAAGCAGTTTCTTCTCGCGCAGTGAGATAAGGCGGCTAACTGGAGCTCAACGTAGCGAACGTTCCAGATTACAGAACAGATTTTGGTGAATAAAGTGGAGACCTGCTGCTTGTCAGATGACGGAAAACGTTGAAGTATCGTTCTGGTTCTGCTCTGCATCCCCAGAACCAGAACCAAACGAGGAGAAGCAGCATTCAGCTTCTACGCACCACAAATTTGGAACAAACTTCCAGAAAACTGTAAAACAGCTGAAACACTGAGTGCCTTTAAATCTCAACTTGAAACCCACCTGTTGCTTATGGCTAAATTGCGGGTTTTAAAGTGTTAGGTTTGAGAATCCTTCTACGATGTCGCTCTGCTAAAACTCTGTTCGAGGAGACCCCATAAGGGCAAGTCCTCACGTGGATCGATGTTTTAATGTTTTTATCTTTTTATCTTTTTTTTTAAATCTTTTTCTAAATCTCTTTCTCTCATTCTTTGTTTCTATTTTTATTTTAATTATGTGAAGCACTTTGAAATGCCTTGCTGCTGAAATGTGCTATACAAATAAAATTTGATTGATTGATTGATTAATGTCAGCAGTTTGGTTCGACCACACAGAGCCCTTTAGGAACTGTATATAAGCCCCTGCAGATTAAAGCAGTTTAGTGTAGAGTAAAAAATTATCTTTTGCTTACTTGAATGGGTGAGAGAGGACCCAGGGAAGGGCTACAGGTTCCCATCCTGCTACTCTGCTCCTGACAGGAACACTGTGGTACAGAATCTCCCTGTAGATTGGCTGCAGCAGCCTCAGTTCCAGGCTTTTGGGATGAGAAGACAGTCGTTTCTTCAGTCGCCTGTGCTGCTCCAGCAGACCCTTCAGCCCCTTCTACCGATGCTCTGATTAGAGCACAAGCTTCGTTTTCCCCTTCATCCACTGCTACTTCATTCCTGTCATTTGGAGGCTCAGTTGGAAACTGACCAGCAAAAGAAGAACCTTCCTCTGCTCCAGCTCCAATATCTTCCTTTAAATCTTCGTTCTGGGCAGGTGATCTGCTTACAGAATCCGTGCTCTGTTCTGCCCTCGTGTTCTGTGATAGGTCTCTGTGTTGCCCCACCGAATCCTCATCCTCATCTGAATCAATGTGCAGCATGGCGTTGAGTCGTGTGTCAGTTGGAAAGCTGGAGCGCAGTTTTGGCAAAGGTGGCACCAAAAGTCGGTCCCCGTGGCCAGTGGGGGCCTCAAGAGCATCAAGGTAGTCATTGAGGGACACCTGTCGATGGGTGTGATGCCCAGGAGCCACAGAGGGCAGATCATTGTCTCCCACGCGTCCGGGCTCATGCCACATGATGTTCTCTCCGTAGCAACAAAGGCCATTCACCAACAAGGGGCCATCATCAGAACCCATGGGAGAAGGTCCACTTGTGACACGAGATGATGAGGAGGCTTGAGGAAGATCTTCATCATCAGATGGGCTGCCAGGGTCTCCGCTGCCCATGAGGCTTCCTCCAGCAGCGTCTGGGGAGGCTTCTGAAGAGCAGAAGTGTGGGGTGGGTTTCCAACAAACCATGTTAAATTAAAGAAATATTTTATTGGGATGAAAAAATATGGGCTTTTCTACTGCCTCACAACTGCTGATTGAAACCAGCAACACACCTTCTTGTCCGGTGGAAGTGATGTCCACTCTGAACTGAAGCTGGCCGCTCACATTGTCTGTCGGGAGGCGGCGACACAAGTTATAGCTGACCTGGTGACGCCTACAGGCACACACACACACACACACACACACACACACACACACACACACACACACACACACACACACACACACACACACACACACACACACACACACACACACACACACACACACACAGTTTATCTGTGTGACTGGTAAATAAAGCTCTTTAAAGTACAGTAATTATGTCTTATGCTAGTTTGGAAGTTGAAATGAAGGCAGTCTGGCTCCTACTGGAAGGAATGAATATCTGCAAGCCTCAATTAGGAAACTTCTAGTCATTTTGTCTGAACTTTCTCCTGAAAAGTAGATAAATTAATGTGATAAGGTCAAAAGAGGACAAAAGTGAGTTGTAGGAGGATAACGGCATAGTATGTTGTTTAATAACTTATTGTTTGAAACAAACTTATCCAGGTGTAAATTTAATTGCGTTTCTTATTTAATGGAACACCACAATTGTGAAATTTTGTTTTTTGACATTAGTGGAATGTCGACATAACACTGTACATATTTGTAATGGAAAGGAGGTTAATGATAAATATTGAGATGCATGTATAGAACGTTTCCAAGAGCAACAGACAGGCCAACATGAAGCATTCCCTGTGGAAAGGGTTCTTTGGTTCCATCAGTTCTTTAGTTTTCAAACCATAATCGTCAAGGCACACCACCCTGCATGTTTTAGATGTTTCCTTGTTTCAGCTCACCTGATTTCAATCGACTGCAGATTAACAAGCTTTTGCTGACCTGTAGTAATCTAAACCTAGTTAAATTATTATCTAATTAAAGATTAGAACATTTCTGTTATCCCTAGAGATGTGTCATTTTAGCAGCGACACATGTAAAACACTCAGTTTGTGCCTTAAGGATCAAGGTTGAAAACCACCGTTTTTGACATTTCAGTTGTACAGGACAGTTTTGTGTCTGGGTGTGAACTCACTCAACTGTTGTTGGCCCCTCAAGAAGTCTCTGCACGGGGATGATCAGATGACCCAGAAAGCGCTTGATAATTGGTCGGCTCTTGGCAAACTTATCCTTCACTTCAATCTCCAACACATCAGTCATGAGAGCCACAAAGGTGTACTTCTACAGAAAACAGAGATACAAATGTTTCACTAGACACTTGGCAATTCTTAGTGTTACATTGGCTGGCGGACAGAACAGGTAAAAAAAAGTTTCATAAAAACTAACACACACATTTTTCAAGAATTGGACATCTGCTGATATCCAAAGTCTTAAATGCACAACCAGGGCGAATGAGTTTATCAAAGCAAAGGGGCTTACCTCCCCATGCCACACAGGGTTGATGGTATTGGCTATAATGGTGGAGCGCCTCTCCTGGCCATGATGAGTGAATTTGGGGAGGCCGCTCCTCTTCCCAGGCAGGATGGACATCTTCAAGTATGGGTCAGGGTTAAAAAACATTCCCTTCTTCAACCCCACTGCCTGAATATCTGAAACAGTAGCAGTTATAGGCATCTTTCTTGTCAATACCCATAGTGCTAGCATTGGCATTATAACGTTGGTTTTCTATCACCTGAAGAACATTTCTAGGATTAAAGAAATTCTAGAAACTCTTTGAAAGATCCCAAAGAAACTAGTCCATATGTTTGACTTTAGTCAACCTCATTACTGCCTAAAAAGTCAATGAAACAACTGCAGTTGATCCAGAAGCAAATCCCCTCCATTCCTAAGTCCTTATACTGGCTCCCTGTAGCCCAGTGTTGTGTGCCCACATTATTACTAAATTATCCAGAACACTGAATTAAATCAACACAAAAAACCCCCCAGTTGCTTTATTGAACAATGTCCATCATCCAACTTCGCGCTCATACCCCTGAACTACAATACTCATTATGTCATCGCGTAAGCACAGAGTACGTACATGACATTCAGAGAATAGACTTTAGGCTGCATTCACACCAGTCCTGTTTAGTCCGCTTTAATAGAACTCTAGTTCTTTTCTCTAGAAAGTCCTGTTCATTTTTGGAGGTGTGAATGCACAATCAAACTCTAATGCGGACTAAAAAAACCCAGCTACCATACGGAGAAAACCCATTTCGGCCGCTTGTATCCGGGACCTCGCTCTTTCAGTCACGACCCAAAGCTCATGACCACAGATGAGGGTTGGAACATAGATTGACCAGTACAGTGCTCGCTTCACTGCAGATGCTGGCGCTAATCCATCTGTCAATTTCCCGCTCTATTTTTCCCTCATTCGTGAGCAAGAACCCCAGATACTTAAACTCCTCCTGCTTGGGACCGGAGGAGCTCCCCCTCCTACCACCGGCGAGGAAGGGAAACAATTTTTTCAATTAGTTTGAATCGTTTGATAGTGCGTTTGCACTATCAAATGTAAAATAATTTAGCAATTTTGGTCCCCAATTGAATCGAGTCTGTTAGTTTATAAATCACTTTACAGCATAAAACCAAAATACATCAAAGATCTTTTGTCGTATCAACCTTCAAGACCACTCAGGTCTTCTTGTTATAGTCTGCGCTGCAGCTGCAGAACCAGAATCAAACAACAAATCAACATTCAGTTTTTATGCAATACCAATCTGGACCAAACGTCCAGAAACATTGAAACATTGAGTTTTTTAAATAAAGTTTAAGAACCCAGCTGTCTGGATCTGTATTTGACTAATAATAACTGAAACATCAATCAATATCTTTGATAAAGAGTATTCTTGATTTTGATGGCATTTGACAAAATGGAATATTGCTTGTTTCATAATAGTTTATTGTGTTGTTTTTATGCTGTAAATTACTTTGAACTGCCTTGTTCCTGAAATGTGCTTTACAAATTATCTTTACTTGACTCTGCATGTATTCCTCTTACCTGACAGGGTGAAGCTGACAAGTTTTCGACAATGTTCACTTCCCGACTGCTCCTCCACTTGGCCTTCACTTCTCACCTATTTCAAAAACAAACAAATGCATGGAAAAGTGATTTTAGTTGAATCTCACTTCACATTCAAAAACAAAAGAAAATCAGCTATGATTCTGGCCTGTCTTCCTCCTCAGCTCTCACCTCTGCAATCAATCTCATTTGATCCACCTGCATGCTGCTGTGCTACAGGTCACTCATGCTCATGTCATCCATCTGTTCACCAGCAGTTATATTCAGCTCTCAGGCAGTGTCAGACTTTTGAAAGCCCATGAGTGAGCCCAGCATTTCCTTCTTTATTTGACCATGGTCACAACCACGTTTTCTCTTTTGGATTTCCCTGTCTTGCCTTACGGCTCTTCTGATCAATTTCTCTGTGAAACAACTCATATAATCATCTCAAGGTTGTAACTTTGAGTTTAATCAACAGATGCTGATAAAAAAACAGCCATAACAAAATGGTGAAAAATAAAAAAGGTATTGTTCTTAGTGTTTTGTCTTTTTCTATCTTTTATCACTCAAGCCTGACAAATAAAAGTCAGTCACCAAACCTGGGTTTCCAACACACTGTACTTATAATTTTTCATTGCTGATAAGAGGATGGAAGCTGGCTGATGGCAGCAAAAACGTCAAAGTTGTGGTACTAGTGACAACCAACGGAACAAAACAAAGGCAATTTGGATATGGATGATAAAGTATTAAATCACACACTTACTGGTACTCCTGGGTTCTTCACAGTGATGCAAGGAGTTGTTGCTCTTAATGCTCCACTTATTCCATGATAATATTTGAAACAGATCTTTGTCTCAACTGCAAAGAGAAAATCCCCCCAAAGAATTTCTGTACATGAAAAGCATTCAAAGAGCAGAAGAATTGGGCATGTCTGCAATAATCCCCCCTCCCTCTAAACAGCTCATCTCCTTAATCTAATTCAACAAACTTATGCTGAGGATTCGACTCAAAAATGCAACCAGTTTCTCTCATTCTTCAAAAACTAAGTTAACTCTATTAGATCTCAGCTCCCTGATCTTTGACCGGCATCTACCCTGGAACATCATGGGTCCCTGAGCTGCTTTGACGATGTTGCTGAGAGTGAAGTGGAGACTGTCCTCAAGAAAATGAAGCCATCATCATGTGCCCTGGATCCCTTCCCTTCATCACTCATAAAATCTAATCATGCTGCAATAAGCCCACTAATTACACAAATAATAAACAAATCACTGAAATCTGGTCATGTTCCATTGCCTCTTAAAACAGCTATCATCAAACCTCTTCTAAAGGAATCTACCTTGGATCGAGATGTTCTTTCCAATGACCGTCCAATCTCTCACCTCCCTTTCCTGTCAAAAGTGCTGGAAAAGGCTGTTGCTGCTCAGCTGCAGCTCCACCTACAACAAAACTCTCTGTACGAGAAATTTCAGTTTGGGTTTCGTTCTGCTCACAGCACTGAGACCGCTTTGCTGAGAGTTACCAACGACGTCCTCATGGCAGCTGATACTGGTTCTACTTCTCTCCTTGTCCTCCTAGATCTTACTGCAGCCTTTGACACTGTGGACCATAATATCCTCCTACACCGTCTTCATGTGGAGGTCGGTCTATGTGACACTGTTCTGGACTGGTTTAAATCTTTCCTCTCCAATCGGCTGGAATGTGTTAGCCTTGGCAAGGCCAAGTCCCAGGCTGTCTCTGTCTCCTGTGGTGTCCCACAAGGGTCAGTCCTAGGACCCCTGCTATTTTCCCTCTACATGCTGCCTTTGGGTCAAATCACTAATCAGCACAACATCTCCTTCCACTGCTATGCCGACGATATACAACTTTACATTAGAACTGGAGCTTCATCATCACCATTTTCACTCACTGCCTTCACCACTTGAAGAGATGAGGATGTGGATGAATCAGAACTTTCTTCAGTTAAACTGCTCCAAAACTGAGGCCATGTTGATCGGAACACCTCACCAGGTTCAATCTTCAACTTTGACGACTGTTTTCTTTTCTGGACAAGACATCCCCCTTTCCACCACAGTTACAAATCTTGGAGTTAGAATGGATTCTCATCTTACATTTGAAAATCACATTAAGCATCTATTTAAAACTTGTTTCTTTCATCTTCGTAATATCTCCAAAATTCGTCCATCTCTCTCTTTCTCTGATGCCGAGACTCTCGTCCATGCCTTTGTCTCCTCCAGGCTCGACTACTGCAACTCTCTGTTTGTTGGAATCCTCAAAAAACATCTTCAGAAGCTTCAATACATTCAAAACAGCGCAGCCAGGATTCTACTGAGGGACGTAGATCTGACCGTATTACACAGATTCTCCATGACCTTCACTGGCTTCCTGTCACCTACAGAATTCAGTACAAAATTGCTCTCGTTACCCATCAGTGTTTAAACAGAACTTCACCGGATTATCTGAAGGACCTTCTCATTCCACATTCATCCACCAATCTCTACGATCACTAGACTGCAACTTCCTCCACCTTCCTCGATCCAGATTAAGGAACATGGGAGATCGGGCATTCGCTGTGGCTGCCCTCCGTCTCTGGAACTCTCTCTCGGACTATTTGAGAGCTCCACAACCACTGGTTGACTTCAAAAGTCTATTAAAGACTTTTCTATTCAACTAGGGGATAATTAAAATATTGGCAGGGAAACATGGAATGAGCCTTAATGCTAGAAAAACAAATATCTTTGACTTTTTTTTTCATTTATTGCTAATCGTGATCTTTCAGCTTAGTTAATGTTCTACTTTAGGGATTTTTTTAATTCTATGGGTCAAGTAATCAGGCTCATGAAATTTAACGAAAGTGTATCTAATCAGTCAATCCATGATTTAACAAGGGTAGCAAACTTATTTAGACATAATAAATAAATAAATAAATAAATTTCTGTGCTCAATTAAGATATTTAAAGCTTTGACAGAAAATGTATTCTGACAACTAAGCTGTATGGAGGGATAAAGAACAGTAGAGGATATGGTGCTAAGAAAAGAGACGGTATCGTGTTTCCAGAGGCAACCATTTATGTGGCAAAAGATTATCTGACAGATTCAGCGGACAGGCTAGAAGTAATAAGAACTGTCCACTCACATATTCAACCTACTGGGATAGTAACTGCTTTGGCATATTTTTAGCCTGCTGAGGATGGCTGTACCGCCTTCAGAAAAAACTCTGGCAAATAATTCATGTTAACCATGCAAGCAGGCTTTTGACATAATTAAAAATAATAATATACAAAGCAAATATATATATATATATATATATATATATATATATATATATATATATATATATATATATATATATATATATATTTTTTTTTTTTTTTTTTTTTGTTTTGTTTTTTTTTTGTTTTTCCTAATATTTCTATTGTATATGTTTTCAGATGTTGGTAAACTATCACAGCAGACCATCCAGTGGGCATTTCTTTATTCTGCCTTCAAGGAATCCCAGTTTGTTCACAACTTCAGGATGTCAAGAGACCTTCACTTTTCTGGAGCCGCCATCAGCGCCAAATCCACTGATAGCACATTAATTAAAAACAATGTTGCTGATGTTCTTATAGCACTGGCATGAAAGGACAACCTCTGTATTACTGGTTTTAAATAACTAAATAAATGTAATTATTCTCATCTGATAACAAAACTGTATTCCTTCTAATCGATGACCACAGGCACCACTGTGGTCTTCACCTTCCAGGTCTTTTCCAGTTCCTCTCTGAGGTCCTGGTATTTCTCCAATTTCTCCTGCTCCTTTTTCCTGATGTTGTAATCACTTGGTATTGCTACATCCACCACAACGGCTTTCCTCTGTTCTTTATCCACCACCACAATGTCCGGTTGGTTCTCCATTAAGTTGTGAACCATTTTGTATGTCTGGATCTGGAAGTCACACAGGATCTTAGCTCGGTCATTCTCCACCACCTTTGGGGTTGGTGAATTCACTCTTTGAGGCTGCAGGCCCACCACGATTGGTTCCCAGCCCACTTAGGTACCTCAAAGGGTCATGCACTCTCACTCGAGATCAAGAACCACCTTGAGCAACAGGGACTATCTTTTATGGTTGGTGTATGGTGGGTGTCCAACCTGCTGAGTGACAGACTGAAAGCTCCTTCAGTCTTTCACTGAAGGAGCTTTCCAGTTCAGCTTCATGAATGTGATGGGAGAAATATCTCCCACCAGTAGGTGCATTTCCATTGTTTCCAATATGTTGCTAATGTCGAAAAAACCCAATTTCACCAGTGTTTTCATTAAGAAATTAAATTGCAATCACAGGTGAATAAGCTTATTTACATTATGTGTCATTAAAATTATGGCAGCGACAGGTGCCATAATTATTCATAATTCATCCATCAGAGGAGACGTCAGCATCTTATTCAGGTGAAGGAGCAACAAGCACCGTATACTTTGGAGCAGCTACGACTTTGGTGTTTTGGGGAAACTAGTCGGCAATTTTACAGAAGAACGATGGATTCAACGTTTGAATGACACACAGCTTTTTATGTACTGTGAGATTCTGTGAGAGCTCTTGTGCGAGAACAAAACCAAAAACACACCATCATCCTTCTACTACTTTCTGTCATCTTCTTTTTGCTTTTGCCAGTAGTAACATCCAGTTGTTGATCACATGACTCATGTGATGTGAATGAAGTGTTTCCATTGCAGTTTTGCAAAATACATCTATTTTGACATGACCGAAAAACCACCTCATCCTAGCACAAAAACATTTTCGTAAAAACCTTGTTTTTTTTTTGTTTCGCTTTTTAATTGCCCTGTTTCCATTAAGTAAATTTATTTTCCTAATTTCAATTTTCACAATTCCATGGTTTTAATTTTAGCCAGAGTCCTGTCTCTAAGGTAACCCTCCTTCAAAACTACTGGTAGCATATCTGTGAAGTAGCTAGCTACATGCTAGCATATCTGTGAAGTAGCTAGCTACATGCTAGCATATCTGTGAAGTAGCTAGCTACATGCTAGCATATCTGTGAAGTAGCTAGCTACATGCTAGCATATCTGTGAAGTAGCTAGCTACATGCTAGCATATCTGTGAAGTAGCTAGCTACATGCTAGCATATCTGTGAAGTAGCTAGCTACATGCTAGTAGGAGAAGACAACAAATTCACCAAATTCAGTGTCTCAATTTGGTGAGTCACAAGTTGCTTTGTGTAAAAAATCAGAACAGTATAAAATAGGTTATTTGGGCCCAAGGTTCTTCACTGCTACTCAGTTTATCTGCTTTAATGTTTTAAACAAAATTAAAATAATACTAAATAACTAAAAAAAAACATCTGCAATTTCTGCCACTGTAAGATGACTTGTTTTAGATAAAAGCAATTAGATGATGTTAGTTTTTCAGTTGTGGATCAATTGCATAATCAAACGTAGTAATTGGTTTTACTCAGCATTGAGCTATTTTATTTAACAGTAAAACACCCTGATTTCAAACAAGAATAAAAAAATCAAGCAAAAAACTAATTCAAATGTTGCTCATCTATTTTTACATTTAAATGCATATTGCTCTGCTTCTTGACCAGGATTCACTTCACAGTGATATTTTTTATGAACCATAACTGCTGAAAACCACAAATACTTGAGTCCCCCACTAAAAATATCTATAACTGCCTGATTTAATAGTACAAACATCAAATATTAATATGTTTTAATAATCACAGTAGCAGAAACTGACAGCTACAATTTACCTCATCTCTGCTGTTGAGGGTTACACCCAATCAGTGGCTAGCAAAATGAATGTTGCTGATGGATTGAATGCTTTGCAAATGCCAGTCATTAGCATTTTTAAGTAGCATTTCAACTTCAAGCTGCATTTTCTTCTGAATATTTTAAATACATTTTAAAAAGCTGCTAATGGATACATTTTGGACACTTTGAAGGAATCTAGTTAAAGGCAGGTCTTGTAAGTAAAATGTCAAACTGAGATGTTTGTGTGCACAACATAAAGATTTTAAACTGTTATAAAAACGGGCTTTTTAATATTTTTTTTTCCAGTAAAACAACTAAATGATAATCGCTGAAGAGAAGTAATTCCATCAAAATGGCACATAATTTTCAATAATGGATTTCACATAATCCAACAGTTTAACAAGCAAGTTTTCATTCAGGTCAACAGCAAAACTGGAGTTACGGCCTTGATTAAACTCACTTACCCTCCATGAAGTAGGGCTCAGGCTCCAGTCTCCACAAAACCTGTCCTTTTTGAGTACCATTTACTCCACGGTTCTTGGACTCCCAGACGTTGGCCACACATGTCTCATCTGTAAAAAACACAACGTAATTTATTAAAAAGTTGTATTTTTAGTGCACAAATCCTGGATTCTAACATTTATTACAATAAGCAAACTGTCATATGGACTCCTGATTTCTACTAAACTTAAAAAAAAACACTACCCACATCTGTCCTGATCAAGTAAAAAAGAAAGCTAATTCGTTTATGTTTGGTTTCATAAAGCCTGATTAAACTCCTGTGTCTATCCGTTTACCTTCATAGCTGGGCCATAAATGTGAAAACATAAATATTAGACTTTGGCAATATATATTTGGCATTTAGCTGGTCATGCACTAAGCAGAGGGATTACATTTCTACTGGCAATATAAATCTAGACCCTTCATTCCCTTTTACATAGTTATCCTCTTCCATACATATTAACATTTTAGATCACAATGATAAAGATGGGCTGCACAGTGGCGCAGTTGGTAGAGCTGTTGCCTTGCAGCAAGAAGGTTCTGGGTTCAATTCCCGGCCCTGGTCTTTCTGTATGGAGTCTCCATGTTCTCCCTGCATGGTGGGTTTTCTCCGGGTTCTCCGGTTTCCTCCCACAGTCCAAAAACATGACTGTCAGGTTAATTGATCTCTCCAAATTGTTCCTAGGTGTGAGTGTGTGTGTGTGTCTCTGTGTTGCCCTGTGACAGACTGGTGACCTGTCCAGGGTGACCCCGCCTCTCGCCCGGAACGTTAGCTGGAGAGGCACCAGCACCTCCTGACCCCACTGAGGGACAAGGGTGTAAAGAAAATGGATGGATGGGTTTTGATAGAGGAGAGTAATTGTGTGGATGTATCACTAGTTTTTTTTTACTATGCAAATCTTGAATTTGCATAGTAAAAAATTATCTTAAGTTATGGTTTACAAAACAATTTTCAGTAAAACTGATTTCTACAAAATAATGACAAATTTAAAAAAATAACATAAAATAAGTGACTGGCTAATTATTAACCCCTTTTAAGTTGACTGACATAATTCAACAGAATAGAGTAAGATGTGTGTGGGCGCCTCCATAGTCAAGTCCAAGAAAGCTCTTTGGTCTGATGAGACTAAAATTGAGGCATTTGGCTCTCAGATAAAATACTTTGTTTGGAGTGAAACCACATCACCACAAACACACCATCCAGTTTGAACAGCTTTCCAAGGAAGAATGGAGTTAAATGACAGGGTGCAGAAGTGCTAGCCTCATTGAGACACACACACTTAGTGGAGTGGCCGGGACAAAGTCCCAATTTCAGTCCCAGAAAATATCAATGGGAAGAACTGAAGACGTGTATGAGCAACGAGGGCAACGAACCCGACATAACAGTTCTGTCAAGAGGAGTGGTTCAAAATTCTGGCAAATTGTTTTTGAGAAGCTTATAAAAGAATGATTTATCCAATTATTCTATATGTTGGAAATAATGGTTTAATTATGCTAATTTTAATTATGTTTAACTTTGGCATATATTGAAATATTAGACTGATCATGATTGTTTTGAGTGGGCCTCAATTTAAGTTAGATTTGGACTCGGGGTTTAATCAGTACATAACTTAATCAGAACATTTTCTTAGATGTAATAATCATGATTTGATTAAAATTAGTCTAATCATAGTTTTTTATATTAGATCACATTCTTAACAGTGTATAAGTCATATATTCATCTGAAAAATGTATTGAATCTAACATATGTTTTGGTATTGAAACTGTTCATGTTTGTTTCATAGGAGTCTGAAGATATTATATGGAACATCTATATTCACTCTTATAATCAAAATCTGCTGCTTAATGCACTGGGTCAGAGGAGAGGTCAGGAGAGGTCAGGAGAGCTCTGTGCGGTCCAGGAAACAGTTTGAGGCAGTTTGAAAGGATGAAAAACATGAATAGTTGATCAACTTCGGTCCCATTTTCATTCTGTATGAAATTAACATATCTATTGTTCCTACCCTGGGAAAGGGAGGATAGACAGTAGATAAATTCATCCCTGGCCTTGGTAACACCTGCATGGTCTCTGGCGTACAAAAAGCACGTAATGAGTGGTGCTGTTTGTGTGCAGGAGAGACCACCTCTGAACAGTGCGCCAAAACACATCAGACAGTAAAGAACCTGCTTTGATATAAAAGTAATTGGGCTAAAACAGCTAGTCCCATCACTGGGGTGGAACTGTCTTTTAACTGCTAACAACGAGCAACAGGTAGAAAATTACTCGTTTTCTCAACAATATATATGTCAGAGGTCTCGTTAACGGAATATTTTCCATATCTGAGCGTTTTTTTAAAGGTCATTTTGACAGGTAATATTTCACAGTCTTGACTGGTCCACATGGGCAGGCATTATAGACTTTATGCAGAGATTTCATCGCAGAGGCAACTAAAATTAATCAATAAAAATATCCTTTCTGAGTATCATCTCATGGACACTGAACTAAAAGCGTCTTTCTGACCGGGAGCTGACAGCGTGTTGAAGAGTTGAGAAACACTGGTCTAAACAGAGGACACCCTTATCTTGAGGAAATAAATAAAAGTGTAGAAATTAATCAGACCGCAACATGCATAGCCTGCTGCGCAACCAATGCGGACGCGGCTCCACCACTCCAAGAATTAAACTTAACTCACCCTGCCATTTTAAGAAATGGAGCTGGAAGACATTACCCTCCTGCGCCCAGATGGAGAGTGGCACTCAGGAGGAGCGAGGCAGACATAACATCTATCCGTTTCGGAGAAGCGAAACCACGCTAAAAGATCCTCGGAAAAACTCACACCCGGACCGCTCAGCACAGTACAGAATGCTGGGTTATTTAAAACAAAATAAAACTCGCAGAGTCAACTGACTGATGAACTAGAGCAGATTTCTCTGAAGATGGGGTCCAGGAGGAATTTGTGAGGCACTGTACATTCAGACCCCAGCAGGTGAAGTGCTTGTAATTTAATATATACCCTGCAAAGTATATAAATCTATATACTTTGCAGGTCACTGGGCCACAAGGACTGGGATTGCCCACCCCTGGTTTACAGTATTCATTTGTTGCACCAAACCCTTTAGAGTTTCAGTAGCTCACCGATGTGATAAAGGCCGATCCAATCAGTGGCATCCACTTCCTCCTTTATGTCCCATGAGATCACCAGGTGGCCTTGGCCAAGAGTCAGTTGGTATGTGGATGCCGTAAGTGATGAGCGGCTTTCAGAGGTCACAAGATCCGTGTCACTATTGGCCCTCTGGAGTCCCAGCCCAGCTGATTCCAGCTGGGTTCCAGATGGCGCAGCAGAGGACGATGAAGCTGAGGATCCCGCTGTTACCTGTACCGACAAACTGCTGAGGTTGTCCAGTCCCACTGTGTACGGCCGACTGTGTGGAGCACGGCGGCGCACCGCCAGCAGGTGCTCGTGGGCACTGCTGTTGGGCGCCGAGGCTGCCTGTAGTGGAGGCGATGCAGAAGAGGTGGATGCAGTAGCAGCCGCTGCCATGCCCACGGCTGGGGCAGAAGAGAAAGCAGGAGGCGAAGATAGCTGTTCGTGGAAGTGGGACTGAGGGAAGTGGTGATGGTGGAGAGGGGGGGATGGGGAAGAGGAGTTAGAGGATGAGTGGGGACGGGGGCGAGGGGGGAGTACTGCGGTTGTGAGGGACGGCCGAATGATGGAAGTTAATGGAGTGGGTTCAACAGAAGAAGGCACTAGGAGTTGTCCCTATCTAACTGAAACTGAAGAAAATTTAGAAGTAGGGAAAGTCCAGCATAACCATACAAATTAGGATTACCTAAACAAGGAAGTCTTTGGTGCTGCTGGTATTCCTTTGGGAAAGGGAGAGGACTCACGTTCAATTCATTCAGATGATCATATGGAATTAAAACTATTGGACTCTTTTATTGACCCTTATATCAAACTTCATGTCAGTATTTGTCACAGATGGCGACTGTGGCTCTGTGGGTAGAGTAGTCGTTTTGCAATCGGAAGGTTGTAGGTTTGATTCCAGTACCACATGTCGAAGTGCCCCTGGGCAAGGCACTTAACCCCAAATTGCCTACCGAGCTGTAAAAATGTGAGTGCGAATGGGTGAATGTGACTCTAGTGTAAAGCGCTTTGAGTTGTCAAAAAGGATTGGATAAAGCGCTATATAAGTTCAGTCCATTTACCATTTACCATAGATGTCTGGCAGTGAAGAGCCACACTGTGGCCCTCCTAACCTAAGCATTATGAGGTTAGGAGAACAGAATGGAGGTAGCTGAGATGGGGAATTAGGGAAAGAAAAGCAGAGAAATTCAGAATGATCCAACTCTTCGGTCCAGGTAGGGGAGACTGAAGGTAGGGTTATCCACACCGAAAGGAAGGTAAAACCTACAGGAGAGAGGGATTGAAGGAAGAGAAGAAGGGACCTAATCAGAATAATTCTAATAAATATTTTCAACAGACAGTTAAATCAAGCAAGACAAATACTGCATACAATGAACTCTGGGCAGGATTAATACATATGTAAGCTACAATCAAATCAAGTAAATTCTAGTCTGTGGGTGTAAGTGAAAGCTTGTTTATCCAAAAACTTTGGAGCTGGTATGAAAAACCTGTCTGTCTCTAACAATTACTTCTCTGCTGGGTTCTCAAAGAAACACAAACCTTTGGCAACTAGTCCCTATAGCGTTCTACCAAATTGTGACAATTCAACCAATGTAGGTACCAAAACTATCCAAGGTTTCCCCCCAGTACATTGTAAGCTTGGTGGGCTGCCAGGCATTACTTGCCTTCCCACCAGGCTAAAGCTAGGTCTATAGTTAACACATTGAACTGGCCAGGAGGGTGAGCGTGTCATTTATGCCATCAGGCTGTTACTGAAAAACATTTAACATTTTGTGTTGTGCACAAGTGACGCGTGGTTTTTATACTTGACGTGTAGTAGTAGTGTAGTGTAGACTTTAAAATACTGTTAGTTTATAAATCACTAAATGCGTTAGGACTAGGGCTGTATAAATACATCGATTTGGCGATATGTATCGATATTTTCAGCACTAGGAAAGTATCGATTTTTCATCCGCGAGTATCGATCCGTCAGACCATAGGGGTCCATAGCCTTATAGCTCTTTTTAACGTCTAGTTTGTTACGGCGTAGCAGTAAGACTCCGCCTCCCTCAGTCTCACTTTCAACTTGAGCTTAAAGTGCACATTATAAACTACACACCAACTTTTAAATTGTGTTAATAGACCAAGTATAACCGGAGTTATGCTAAAATTAGTAAACCATATTTTTCCGAATGTCAGAGAAATGTCAAAAGCGCCGCCATTCCCGGCTTTTCCGATTATGTGAGAGGGAATGAGCTTCCAAACGTACAAAACATTAGATTCCTGTGTTTTTTGGAAATGTAAAATCGATGGGCTGTATTTTGTTGCTGAGAAACGAAGTAAAGTTGCGCAAGTAAACGTGAAAGAGAAGCGGAACGGAGCAGCTGCAAAAGCAGTGAGGTCGCGAAATTAATGCAAATTTCGACTGGTAGCATTCACTTCATAATCAGTTTTTTGCTGAGCGGTTTCTGTTCTGTATATAAAGGATTACCTGAAGAATGAACATGGGTTAATAACATCCGCAGCGGGCGCGCAGCGGGCGCGCAGCGGGCGCGCAGCGGGCGCGCAGCGGGCGCGCAGCGGGGCTGTTTTGAGCAGGAAGACGAAGAGGAAAAGTCCCCAGCCGGAATCAGCGGCTCAGTGAGGTTTTCCATAAGAACAGCTGATCAATAATTCTTATTAGCAACAGACAAAGAGTATCAGAGACTGAGAGAACGATGAGATCCTGGCAGTCTGAGAGGCAGCTACTCAGAGATCCAAGCAGGAGAATAGCGGCGCTGCAGCTGCAGGGAGTCGATCACTACGGGGTCAGGCGGAGCCACTACCTTGGCAGTTAGAAGAAAGCAGCTTACAGCCACGGCTAACTCCGGAAGCCAAGGTAGAAAAGCCTTTTCCCCATAGTCCAAAAAACTGCAGCCACAGTGTCCAAAAGAAAAAACATAAGTGCAATCATTTGCATATTGAGAGTCTACAGAGGTGATAATCTCCCCACTCTGCTCCTGGATTACCGTTTAAACTTTTGAGTTTTATGTCAAATCCATATGAATTAAATGACAGAAACTAATTCTCTCACTGCATCTTTGATTTGTTTTGTCCAGCTGCAGACTGTTAGACTGTCCAATCAGAGTCCGGTATTTTGTAGTTGGTGCTTTTAATCAGTTTTCAGTTAACTAAATTCAAGTCTATGGAACACAAAATGTCACTAAAATCACTGTCCTTCTAAATTATTTCAGAAAATCGTAAAAATGCACTGAATCATACCGAATTGTATCGCTAAACAAATATCGTGATACATATCGTATCGTGAGAATATTGTATATCGTATAGTGAAATTACTGTATCACTACACCCCTACTTAGGACCACAATTTATTAAAGATCTGCTGTTGTTGTACCAACCTTCCAGACCCTCCAGGTCTTCTGGTTCTAGTCTGATCTGCATGCCCAGAACCAGAACCAAACAGATTTGTTCCACAAATCTGGAACAAACTTCCAGAAAACTGCAAAACAGCTGAAACACAGAGTGACTTTAAATCTAGACTAAAAACTCAGCTGGTTAGAGTTGCTTTTGAAACCTAATTGTGAAACATTAATCAATAATCTGATTTGCAAAATGTAATGTTAATCAAAGTGTGTTCTATGACTTGGTATTTTTGTGTTTTTATTATGTAAAGCACTTTGAAATGCCTTGTTGTTGTTGAAAAGAGTTATACAGATACAATTAATTAATTAATTAATTAATTAATTAATTAATTAATTAATTAATTAATTAATTAATTAATTAATTAATTAATTAATTAATTAATTAATTAATTAATTAAATTAATTGGTCGGTCGGTCGGTATTCTGTGGATTTTCTTTGGAAGGTGGACGTCCCATTACATCTGTATAAAACTAACAAATATCAGAAAAAGAACACCACATACTTAAATGGCGGTGGTAGTGTGATGTTTTGCGTTCTTGAAAGGCGGCTGTCACTTCAGGCACCTTGCAAGAACCTGCATGACCATCTATGTGTGACGCTTTGAAAGAATGATCTAACCAATACCACAAAGTCCATCTATGAACAGCTCAAATAAAGAAAAATTAAGGTTTTGGAGTGGCCTAGTCAAAGATCAAACTTATTATAATGCTTATTATAATGCCAAACATTAAACATTCAATGTAGCTGAATTAAAACAACCCTGCAATGCGAGCTAAAATTACTCAGTAGTGATACAGAACACTCACTGGTCGTTTTTTTTTTGTAAATTCTTGATGGCATCCAGTTACTCGGCGTGGGGCGGTCACTAGTCATTAAGGGACACTAGCACATTGCTTATATCTGAGCAATAGCCTCGACTCCATTGGTGCAGCAGTTATTAACAGCCTCCACACACATAAACACATCTGGCCAGATAAGTTTTAAAATAGCACAAGAGTGAGCTCCTCCTCTGCTATCTGGATGCCGTCTGATGTCATCACAAAGTGCTTCAACAGTTTCCGCTTCTTCTGAAAATAACAAAACACTATAGCAGTAGAATAACTAGACCACCACTTTTCTTTAGAAATGGAAAGTTGAAGCTCTCCAGGAGATTAAGAGTCTTTGATCCTGCACCAAGGTTAATCCAGGGAATGGTGAAGAGAAACTTAGTGTTGACAGATGGCGTTTCCTAATCCACCGTTGTAACAGTTTCAATCTGCAGCTAGAGCCCTGGCTTTGTTTACATCCATCTGTCCAAAAAATGTCCACTAATCAGGTTACTAGAGGAACTAGATAGAAATTAGGGGGTTTTAGCATAAGAATAGACAATAGTCTGATTAATATTAGCAAGTGGCATTTATTGTGTCATTCAGTTTCTTCGGTTGTGAGACAGAACTGCTGCTACTAAATGAAATCTAAAAATACCCATCTTTTCTCATACATCTATGTAAAAAAGGGTTTTATTTATTTAATTACTTACAGAAAAGTTATAGTCAATTTTATACAACGGGTGAAAGACATGTCAGAAATCCAAAGACCGACGCCCCCAAATAATTCAGCCATTAGCAACATTTTCAACTTAATTAAAATAAAAAAACACAGGTGTTAATATTCCTCATTATATGTCCAGTATTAAGAACAGTAATATAACAAATATGTTCCTGTGATCATTCACATGATCATTGGTCTGACAAATCATGAGGTACCTTTAAGTTCTTCATTAAAACCTCTGACCAGAACCTTTTCCTCCACATCAGCAGTTCCCCCTCAGATGATTTGTGGTAAACTGCAAATAACTTTCTTACTATTTTATAACCACCAGATTTGTGGAGCGCACAACTAATACTGTTGTGTCAATATATTCACTCAAGTATTACTTTCCTTTTTCTCCACTTCATTAAATGCTGTTTATGTTGGTCTATACAGTAAAATTTGTGACGGTTACGTGAGATAATGTGAAAAAGTTTAATGGCTGTAAGAAGTTTTGCAAAGTACTGGAAGTTAAATAGCCAAATTCTAATGAGGTAAAACTAGAATTTGACTTAGTGCTGTTGTAAACTAGTATTTTACATGAATGGAAACTTACAGAATGACAAAGGCAATAAAACCTAAAAAAAATTATTTCCTTGTCCTGCATTTAGGAAATAGAAATAATTTTGGAAATTTTAATATTTCTTTGCTTGCTTTAGTCTGATTTCATTTCAGACAGGGAGGAATAATAGCTATGTGTAAGCAACAATCGTATGTTTTTCAAAATAACTCCATTATTTTCCTAAGCAGTTGCAGTAACATGTAGGTTTTGTGTCCTGCCCCACCTCAGTCTGGACTGTTGACCCGCAGCCAAAGTCCCCAAATAGATGTAGCGTGATTGAAGAACAATGAGACGACAGTTTCCTGTCCCAACACAACCATTACATCCCTGTGTGCCAGTTTGTATGTTGGGATAAAGTGAATTCCTCTGCTCTGAATCTTACACACGCCACCAACTTGTCTTTGTTAGTCAGCGTTTTACTTGTCTTATAGCTTTTTGTGCTATTCTTTACACAGTGCAGAAGTTTTCTTTTGTATCACTTAATTTTGTATTGACTCTATCAGTCCAAACAAGAAATGTATGTAAAACACAATCTTCACTATTTGAACTGAAGAAAACCTTTTTTGATGATATCCCAATGAACTGAGAAACGCCTGTACAGTCAGTGGGGACAAATCTCTGCAGCTTTTAAAATCTTTTAAGGTTAAAATAGAATTGAATTGTGATCACTGAAAGTATATGTGCTTAGATTGGACATGGTTAGTTTTTCTGCAGATTTCTGTGATTGGTCCGAACTTCAAAAGTTGTGGTCTTTGTTAGTGAGCGTTTTACTTGAATACAGGAAGTGAAAAAGGCCAGCTGTCTGGTCAGACCTGACCAAGCAAGGCCTGCTCAGGTTTCTGTAACACTCTGGAATAAGAGAAAGCTGGATTGTGTTTTAAATAATACATGTTTTTCTGCTGCCTTAAATCAGTGAGTTCTATACTGGTGAGAGATGTAGAAGCACATTTTCTAATGTTGGGTGCAGATCTCCACCCAGCCCACGGATGTGCTACATGCATCACCTGTCAAGCTGACTTTAGTTTTTCTGTCAGTGCTTCTTCCAGCTTTTAGCATTACTTCATCTGCAAGCAACACCAACGCGGTACAAAGAACCAGTAAACCAGTGCAACTCGTTTTAGCTCAGAAACCATTAAATGCACGAAGCTCAACCAGTAAATCTGATTTTAAATCTCTGTAAAACCCACAGCCTGTCATTGATGCATGAATCTCCTCACCTTTTTTTAGCAGGACTCAGATGGTGCTTACTAAACCCATGGTGCGCCGAAAAGATGCCACTAATAAGTCGATCAATCTCCAGTCATAAATGGCGGATCTCCACAGGCCCGCACATCACCGGCACCATCCTATGGTTGCAGGCGGGATGTGCGGCTCCTGAAACGGGGCGCAGCCCTGCAGCTTCCCGGTTGTCCGAACCGGAGCTTAAAGCAGAAACGAGCACGTCCAAAATGATTTCCTTTGTTAAAGGTCCAGTTTTAGATCACTTTCGTTTACTCCACGGTAACGTTACACGGCTTCCATGTAGGGAGGAGATGCTTTAATGTTTCCACTTTGTCCGCCTCCCGTCTCGGTCTACTTCAATCCCACTCATCCCCGGACTGCTGAAAGCTGGAGGCCCAAAGCTTTTCCCAACTACATGTTAGCTTTAAAACATCTGCTCAGGACTTCAAAACAGGTCTTGTAGAAATTCATAGTGTCAGAGCGGATCAGCTCAAAATAACAGAGCGAACACATCCTACCTCCACTTCCACCCCGGAGTTCCAAAACTGAGGGGCGTGGACTTCAACTGGCCACAAAATATGCTCTGGAAGACCTGCAGTGTAAGAGAGAAATAAGAGAAAACACAGAATAAACACTGTCTGAAGGGATTTTCTATTTAAGAGAAGCTACTTTAAAAACATTTTCCCCCACTTTGCATCTAGGTTGGTTTTGCTGAACTGGAGTGAGTTAAAAAGTGCATTATTTCCTGTGAGGAAGCAACTTATAGCTTTTATATTGACGTCAGCACAGAAACCCCAGAATCACATCCTCCAGGTATGTACAGACCATGGAGAGCTGCAGATCACGATCTGATGAAGCCAACAGGACCACATCACCGCAAAAAGCAGAGATGTGATCCTAAGGCCACCAAAACGGATCCCCTCAACACCTCGGCTGCGCCTAGAAATTCTGTCCATAAAAGTAATGAACAGAATCGGTGACAAAGGGCAGCCTTGGCGGAGTCCAACTCTCACCGGAAACGAGCCCGACTTACTGCCGGCAATGTAGACCAGACTCTGACACCGGTCATACAGGGACCTGACAGCCTGTATCAAAGGGCCCGGTACCCCATACTCCCGGAGAACCCCCCACAGGGCCCCCCGAGGGACACGGTCGAACGCCTTCTCCAAGTCCACAAAACACATGTAGACTGGTTGGGCGAACTCCCATGCACCCTCCAGGACCCTGCTGAGGGTGTAGAGCTGGTCCAGTGTTCCACGACCAGGACGAAAACCACACTGCTCTTCCTGAATCTGAGGTTTGACTATCCGACGGACCCTCCTCTCCAGGACCCCTGAATAGACCTTACCAGGGAGGCTTAAGAGTGTGTGATAGGGATTTTTTGGTATTATCATTTTGTTGTTACTTTCAGTCTAAATGTTAGTCAGTTTAAAGTGTTCTCCTCTTTAAACTGTATGTGTGAACTGACCTAGAAGTCACAGCTGCCTGTTATCTTCATGTGAAACAGTTTGACCGAGATTTGAACCGGGCTCAGATCATGGGACAGATGTTAAAATGTTTTACGACCTCAGCTGTTTCCTCTGCTGTCTATCTTGCCTATCCTCCCTCTTTGAAGTTTGAAAATAAAAGACAAGCTCTACCCAAAGATTTTCAGAACGCTCTGTGAACAGCTCGGAGGAGCTGACAGAGTTTTTCTCCTTCTGCAGAAGTCGGCTAAAAATTCATATACGTTGTCTGTGGTTCTTTTATGTAGGTTCTAGGAAAATACCTATCAGTGTGACCCCCCTGTAATTGGAGCACACCCTCCGGCCCCCCTTTTTAAACAGGGGGACCACCACCCCAGTCTGCCAGTCCAGGGGAACTGCCCCCGATGTCCATGCGATATTGCAGAGTCACTTGAGCCAACACAACCCTACAACATCCAGAGCCTTAAGGAACTCCGGGCGGATCTCATCCCCCCCGGGGCCCTGCCACCGAGGAGCTTTTTGACCACCTCGGCGACCTCGTCCCCAGAGATTGGAGAGCCCAACCCAGAGTCCCCAGGCTCAGCTTCCTCAACAGAAGGCATGTTGGTGGGATTGAGGAGGTCTTCGAAGTATTCCGCTCACCGGCCCACAGCATCCCGAGTTGAGGTCAGCAGCACACCATCCCCACTATAAACAGTGTTGGTGCTGCACTGCTTCCCCCTCCTGAGACGCCGGATGGTGGACCAGAATCGCCTCGAAGCCGTACGGAAGTCTTTCTCCATGGCCTCTCCATGCCTCAGCGACAACCCGAGGGCAACAGTGATAGTGTGGCATTATCTAAAATTACACCAGTCAAACACAATATGATAAACAACTCATGTAAAGTTGGCCTTCTTGTGTTTACTCTCTGGATTTCAGAACAAAATGGACCAAAATGCTTAATCAATCCAGCAGGTGAAAAAATAGTGACCTCCATGGGTGAAAAACATGACAAAAAATAAAAAAAATTGAAATAATTGAGTTTTGGCGTGTCACAAACAGTACACTTCTAGTAGAAAAACTACAACATATTTAGGCCAACATGTTCAATTAATCTTGGGTCCCTTTGAACATGGTAATTTAACGGTTTAATTTCTTTGAAGTCACATTTGTATATTATATATAAGATTTTTATAACAACTGAAGGTAACAGTCACTTGATTAAGCTATAAAATGGCACAATGTGCCTGAAAAACACGTATTACTGCTCCTTTAAGAAAAAACCAGGACGCTGAAACACTGAGCTCAGTGTTTTGCCAACCGCCATGTCATGAAAAGATCAGATACAGGTCGCATTACATAAAAAAAATTGGAATTCGGTCACTTAAGGCTGCAGTGTGAACGCAGCCTTAGATACAGAATTTTATGCACAAACCTAATTTTGCTTAATTATAAACTTACGGGAGTTTGATGCAGTTTGAAGCCTAATACAATTGTTTTAGATCAGTGTTTCTCAACCTTTTTCAGCCCAGCGCCCCCCCAGCTTTTATCCAGGTCCCTCATCGCCCCCCACCAAAGAATTTCTAGGCTACTTTGCACTGACTATTATTATACCATTAATATTACTATCACTATTGTAGATGTTTTGATTTTTATGCTTGTTTCTGTATTTATCATCAAAAATAATTTCCCAGAGAACAAAAAAGTCATAAGAATAGAAATTATTTTCACAGGTGTCTATGAAATATGTAATGAACATTCAAGTTAAAATTGGTAGGTCTAACAGCAGCCAATCAGAGTGGAGAAATATTCTTATTTTGTGCCATTTTCTAGTTGTAAATATTCCACAAAATGACCAGATAAAAGATGTTCAACATGCCAGTTTAAACTTTGAACTATTTGCAAACCGACTGAGCTGCAACATTAAAACATGGATAGAACTGTAACTACATTAATCATAACTCTTCTTCTCTTCAGTGTTTGTCAGTTTCTGGTGGTGCAGCTCTGTGCTGCCTTCAGGAGAATGGGACATCAGAGTATCATCCATAAAACTTCACCCTCATGGCATTTATTGTTCAAACCAGAGCTTTCAGTGGAAAAACTAAAGTTCCTTTTAATACCATAGAAATATGAGACAGAAACATGGATTATATCTTTATATAGACCTGTCTATTGATTATAGATTAATACTTTTATGGACAGAAATGACAAAGAACAAATCTGGTTCTTAATCAAATCCTAATGAGTCAAATTGAAAGTGTCATGGAGTCATCAGCCTCATGACATTAACACTGACATGAAAAATAATATTGAAGAAATAAATATATCAAATCTAATTAAAAACATAAATCAGTGATCAGTTCTTTACTGTTATGGTCTGTAAGATATATTTATTCTCAGTACTAGATGTGGTCTCAACAAACCCATGACACTTCAACAATATTATCTGGAAATAGTGTCTGTTTATTCTTGCCATACAGTCTCTGTATTAATTATTGCTCGAAAGGTCTTGCCATACCAGCTTATTCCTCTGTATTTACTTTAGTTTCTTAGTTTATTCTTGCATTTTGTTCTTCATTCATTTCCATTTAGTTTCATTTGATTAGTTTTATCCTCTCAAAACGAGAATTAGTGATGCATGAATGTTACAGGTAGCGGTGAGAGCATCGTATCTAGCAAGACAGTGATGGAAAAGACAGTGAAGCTCAGCAGTAGTTAGAAAGAACATGAGTCCATTTCCCACAACATATCTGTGTGAAGTGAACTTCTCCAGCCTGGCTACTATAAAAACTAAAAACAGAGAGAAACAGAGTTGTTGAGGAAGAGCTTTGTCTTTCTTCAGTTTCTGCCAGGAAATCAGTTGTTTTCATCCAAACATGCTCAGGTTTCACACCAGGTGGGTAAAATATACAGATATTGACATTTTGTACATGAAACTCTTCATATTGTAACAGTGAATATGAAGTGAAATGTTTCCCAAATATTATTGCTTCTTTCAGAATAAGAATTATTTTCTGTATTCCGGCTATAAGATGCTTGTGGATTAGTTTGTAAAACAGTTTGACGTTTTCTACAACTTCTTTCAATTTAACACCACAGTGTTGTGGCTGTTCAGGTGTATTTTTGAAGTGGACATGTTAAGTGCAATTTGAAATAAATGTAAAATGTGATAAAAATACATTTTTGAGTTTATGTGACATTTATGTGATTCTTATTCAAGACACTTTGATAAGAGTGACTATATATGTAATATAGGCGGCTACAAAGTATCTTTGTTTCCATTTTTGGTTGGTGGTGCCTCGAGATTTTTTCAATTAAAACGATGTACCTTGGCTCAAAAAAGGTTGAAAAACACTGACCTAGATTAAACATATTTCAATAGTATGCAAAAAAGAACCATATAAACATATTTCATAAAATGCATAAATATATGCAAATGCAAGTATATGTCAGTTATGACATCACTCTCTGTGATGTCATAATACCATTCTCTTGTTATGACATCATAAAACAGTCTTAAGTACTTGAACTTTTCCCCAAGAGATCTTTCAGTCAAGCACTAAAGAAAGACTTACAACTTGCAAAACGTGTATAATGGAGGATCCACAATTTATTGAGGAACTCGAAGAATTTTATATAAAGACGCAACGAAGAAGATTACATAGTTTAAATGCAGAAGAGCTGCTGGAAGAAATGGCAGAATTAATGCAGAAAATTAAACAATTTTATGACTTGGACGAGTCGGAAGAAGAAGAGATGGAAGAGGCTATATTGCAACATCTAAGACCAGAAGTGAGGCAGCAGCAGCAGCAGCAACCATCCTGGAGTATGTGGACTTTCCTGTCCGACTGTGGAGAGTCTTTCACGAGCGGCTTGGGTTTTGGCTTGGGGTTTGGCACAGCTGCAGGAATAGCACTGGCTGTGTACAAACTCTTTTCGTAAACATGAATATGGATGGTGCTTGTGGGAGGGGGTTCCCGATGATCTTCAGTTGCAGATTCTGGCTCTTGGGACGTGGAATGTCTCTGGGAGGTTCCTGCCTCAAGTGGAGGAGTTTAAGTATCTGGAGATCTCGTTCACAAATGAGGGAAAAGGTGAGCAGGAGATCGACAGGCGGATTGGGGCAGCGTCTGCTGTGAAGCAGGTGCTGTTCCAGTCTGTAGTGGTGAAGAAAGAGCTGAGTCACACAGCGAAGCTCTCGATTTACCAGTCGATCTTAGTTCCCACCTCATCTGCGGTCATGAGCTTTGGGTCATGACCGAAAGAACGAGGTCCCAGATACAAGCGGCCGAAATGAGTTTTCTCCGCAGGGTGTCCAGGTTCTCCCTTAGAGATAGGGTGAGAAGCTCGGTCATCCGGGAGGGACTCAGAGTAGAGCCGCTGCTCCTCCACTTCGAGAGGAGCCAGTTGAGGCTCGGGCATCTGGTCAGGATGCCTCCTGGACGCCTCCCTGGTGAGGTATTCCGGGCACGTCCCACCGGGAGGAGGCCTCGGGGAAGACCCAGGACACGCTGGAGGGATTACGTCTCTCGGCTGGCCTGGGAACGCCTTGGGATTCCTCCTGAGGAGCTGGAAGAAGTGGCTGAGGAGAGGGAAGTCTGGGCCTCCCTTCTGAAGCTGCTGCTCCATGACCCAGAAACAGCAGAGGAAAATGAATGGATGGACAAAGGTTTTTGTTATCCTTTGAGGATGAGGAGGTTCTACAAACAACTCTACGGATAATTTTTCACTTTCGCTTGTTTTGCCTGACCTGTGGAGGGTAAAATAGAGTTGTTTACTCTGTTTAATTCCCTGAAATTGATTTACTTACCTGGGCATTACATTGTTTCTTCGGTGGAAACTGAAACGCTGGGTAAGCCTTGCTGTCTTCCTGCAAAAAAGGAGGAGAAAGGTTACTGATCTGACGAAATTAATACAAACATGATAAAAGAAAAGACTAAATTGATTCCTCAAAGTGAGGTCCTTACCTGGGGTCTTGGGACTTTCTGTTTGGTCTTTTGGACCTTCTTTCCTGCAATGAAGAGAAAAAAAGACATTACTCACCTGGAATGTATTTCTTCTTTTTGTAATGGACAACCAGGTTGTTTACTTGTGATTTGGGGTTTTTGTTTGGTTACCTGCAGCATCTCCTGAATTGCAGTTCATTTGCAGGTACTGGTTATAAAAAGTTTTATGTACTTTTATTGTAATGTGGGCTGCACAGTGGTGCAGTTGGTAGCACTGTTGCCTTGCATCAAGAAGGGTTCAATTCTCAGCCCTGGAAGACTCCATGTCTTTCTGCATGGAGTTTGCATGTTCTCCCTGTACATGCATGGGTTCTCTCCGGGTACTCCGGCTTCCTCCCGTAGTCCAAAAGCATGACTGTCAGGGTTAATTGGTTTCTCTAAATTCTCCCTAGATGTGTGTGCATAGTTTTTTGTCCTGTGTCTCAGTGTTGCTCTGCGACAGACTGGTAACCTGGCTTCTTGCCTGGAACATTAAGTCTCATCAACTTGTTGTTTGTACTCATTGATTTAAATGAACAAAATAAAAACGGGAACTATTTGAAAGTGGTGAGGATTTCGTCTGGTAAAAAGTTTAACATTTTAACATGTCCAGACACTACGCCATTTCTACTGAAGCAAACCGAAAAGTTTTGAACAGTACAACTATGTCAAGTAATGACAGTCTTGTATATAGTTAGTATATTGCTGCTGTTGTATGCAGTAAAAACAAATGCATTTTACTGACAATATCTTGGATGAGTTTAGGAATATTGTTTACCGTGGAAAAGTCTTGACCAAATACATTATTCATATATAACTTTTAATTTCAAGACATTTTTTAATTTAGTTTATGTACAATTAAATGCATTTAAGCTTATATGCTAGACCAGTGTTTC
This sequence comes from Poecilia reticulata, assembly GCF_904066995.2. Lineage (NCBI taxonomy): Eukaryota > Metazoa > Chordata > Actinopteri > Cyprinodontiformes > Poeciliidae > Poecilia > Poecilia reticulata. Next base: position 1,499,370 of record NC_088831.1, on the reverse strand, counting down.
TCAACCTTTTTCAGCCCAGCGCCCCCCCCCGCCTTTATCCAGGTCCCTCACCGCCCCCCACCAAAGAGTTTCTAGGCTACTTTGCACTGACTATTATTTTATCATTAATATTACTATCACTAGATGTTTTGATTTTTATGCTTGTTTCTGTATTTATCATCAAAAATAATTTCCCAGAGAACAAAAAAGTCATGGCAATAGAAATTATTTTCACAGGTGTCTATGAAAAATGTAATGAACATTCAAGTTAAAATCTGTAGGCCTAACAGCAGCCAATCAGAGTGGAGAAATATTCTTATTTTGTGCCATTTTCTAGTTGTAAATATTCCATAAAATGACCAGATAAAAGATGTTCAACATGCCAGTTTAAACTTTGAACTATTTGCAAACCGACTGAGCTGCAGCATTAAAACATGGATAGAACTGTAACTACATTAATCATAACTCTTCTTCTCTTCAGTGTTTGTCAGTTTCTGGTGGTGCAGCTCTGTGCTGCCTTCAGGAGAATGGGACATCAGAGCATCATCCATAAAACTTCACCCACATGGCATTTATTGTTCAAACCAGAGCTTTCAGTGGAAAAACTAAAGTTCCAGATCCTTTTAATGCCATAGAAATATGAGACAGAAACATGGATTATATCTTTATATAGACCTGTCTATTGATTATAGATTAATAGTTTTACTGGACAGAAATGACAAAGAACAAATCTGGTTCTTAATCAAATCCTAATGAGTCAAATTCAAAGTGTCATGGAGTCATCAGCCTCATGACATTAACACTGACATGAAAAATAATATTGAAGAAATAAATATATCAAATCTAATTAAAAACATAAATCAGTGATCAGTTCTTTACTGTTATGATCTGTAAGATATATTTATTCTCAGTACTAGATGTGGTCTCAACAAACCCATGACACTTCAACAATATTATTTGACCTTTTATCTGGAAATAGTGTCTGTTTATTCTTGCCATACAGTCTCTGTATTAATTATTGCTCTAAAGGTCTTGCCATACCAGCTTATTCCTCTGTATTTACTTTAGTTTCTTAGTTTATTCTTGCATTTTGTTCTACATTCATTTCCATTTAGTTTCATTTGATTAGTTTTATCCTCTCTTGGTTTATTGCTATGTCCACTTTAGTTTCTTTCCTGTTGCTAAATTTATTTGATCGTTTATTGACCATCAGTAATCTTCACTCATCACCTGCTGCGCTGCCTAATCGTCATGTGTTTCACATCATGTGTTGATTTTTCACTGTTCAGCGTCGGATTCTCTGTTTTTATGCCATAATTCACATCTAGTTCGTCGCTCCGTTTTATGTTCCGCTTCTCCTGTTTCAGAGTTTTGCGCAATGTGAGCATCGTTTTTTTACCTCCTAAGGTCCGGGATACATATCGATGGGGAAAAGGCAGACTGACATAAACCTTTTAAAACAACGGAAACAATTTCTGCATTCTGAATATTGAAATTTAAAAGTGCTGTGTTGTTCTATCACCCCGTTTCATACCGGACCACTTACAGCACCGTGTTAACGCTATAAAATGAACGCTCTCTATCGTGGTATCACCCATGGAGGGATTTCTTGATTTCTTGATTTAATGGGTTCATTTTTCAGAGGGATACTCAGTGAGGGTATCGTGATTTTAACTACCAGTAGCAGGAGAACGGAGCTGCACCACGAAGCTAACAGAAGCTAACAAACACTGAATAGAAGAAGAGCTGCCATCGATACAGCTGCAGCCAGGCATGATTTAATGTTACACAATACAGTTTTACCAAGTTGCTCAAAGTCTAAACTGGTATTGTTGTGCATTTAAGGTGTAAAGTTTACCTTCGACCAAACGCCCCCCAAAGGCATCCCAGCGCCCCCCTTTTGTAAAAATGTCAGCCAGCGCCCCCCCACATCCTCTGAACGCCCCCTGGGGGGCGGTACCGCCCACGTTGAGAACCGCTATTTTAGAATAAATGTTCTATGTTTACACTTTTTTCATCTCATCAGTCACATAATTTAAAGAATCTCTAGAAGGTTTGAATAGAAACATTGTTTTCTGAATAAAAAAAAAACATTCCAAATCAAAAATGTATTCTGAATAGAATCATGACTGTAAAGCCTGAATCGCTACACACTGAAAGATTCACATTGCTAGCAACTTTTTTTATCTAATCTACCTGTGACGATTTCCTTGGTGACTTCAAATAGTATCAGGTCACCTGTGAGGTGGTACAGCAAATTAAACCTCAGAACTGTACGCTACTTTGTGTTGGTCTTTCACTCAACAAAATGCACTGAAGTTTGTGTCTGTAATGTGACTATGAAAAATTCATTAAAAAAAGAATTGTGTGGGGTGTTGTGGTGGCGCAGGGGTTAAACCCAACCCACATAAGGAGGCCTTAGTCCTCAACACGGCTGTTGCAGGTTTGATTCCCTGCCTGATGACCTTTGCCCCATGTCTTCCCCTTCTCTCATTACTCACTTTCCTGTCAATTCACCATTAAATAAAGGCCACTAGAGGCAATAAAACCTTTAAAAAAAGAAATTGTATTGAACTAGTGTACCACAATGCAGACATTGTGTTGCATAAAGGCCCTACATTTGTGAAAATTGCAGGGTAAAATTTTCTTTTACATGTTATCTGCATCAACATCAGAGATGACAAACCAAATTTTGACCATTCCTAAAACAATGGTCAAGGGCTGCACAAAATCGTTCCGCGGGCCACAATCAATGACGAGAGAAAATTCAAAAGTAGCCATAGGTATGACAAAGTACAAATTACATTTATTTTATTTACAATATTGGAACTTTGTACTGTTGTTTTACAATTAAAAACAAACAAAGTTGTCTTAACATTTTCCCTGCAGGTAAAATCAGAAATCCCCACATTTGAAAGTGCTTTATAGATATAGCACCTCATCACATAGTGCAATGAGTTCTGATGAGCTGCCGCGCCATCGCCGTGTTCCCACTGGCCTGATAGATGAGTGATAAGTTAAAAGCAATCTCTCTCCTCAAATCAACCTGATCTTCTGAAATTCCCTACAAGAGGAAAGAGAAGTTTACATTTAAACAGTCAGACCATCGTCATGAACTTTCAATTATATGATAGACTAGAGCCGTATTAAGAAAAAAATTAATTTCAAGAACGTCATAAAATTACAAGAATAAACTAAAGAGAATAAACTTCAAACAATGAAAGACTAAAGTTGTATTATGAGAATAAAGTTTTAATATTACCAGAATAAGATTGTAATGACTGTATTCTCATATACAACTTTATTCTCATTTGACTTTTTTCTCACAATATTATGACTTTACTTGTGTTTTATAATGACTTTATTATTACGAGAATAAAGTCATAATATTGCAAGAATAAAGTTATAATTTTATGGCTATTCTCGTAATACTATGACTTTCTCGTATTATTTTGACTTTATTGTCGTAATACAACTTCATTCAAAACGTCCAGCTGTGTAGTTCACCTACATCCAGTTTCCATGCAGGTAGCGACAACGCCTTTTGGTAATAATGTATGGCCAAATGTGTGAGGCCCATCTGGTGCAGAGCTCGGCCCAGATTGTACATGCTCTCCTGACACTCTCCACGCAGCTCCACGTATCGCCACAAGAAGGAAAATCCCTACAAACACCAAGACAAAATTCTAAAAACCCCAATCAGCTGCAGGAAGAGTAAGGGAAACAACCAGAGCAAGATGAACTGGAACAACATGTACCTGCAGTACTAAAGCATGACGTTTGGCTACATACTTCTGGGATGCCATGTGGAAAAAAGTGAGACCCACATAAAGGCTGTGCAGTGGGTTTTCTGGGTGGGTCTTTAAAGCCTGAACGTACTGACCTGAAAAACACAAACATATGAAACACTTTCAGCATATTACAATGGAGGAACTTCATTAGCATTTTTACCTAAATATACTGTCTACATGCACCTGCTAAAATGTCAGGTTTCTGGGTAAAAAGAATGAGACAACAAATCATTTAAAAGCATGTTCCAAATTCAACAAGATATGTATTACGTTTAAATAACAAGTCCATTAGACAAATTAACAAAACAGGAGCCAGAGATGTTTATAGAACATTTTTTAACAAGTCTTTTGTTCCAAGTCAAAGTCAAGTCTGCACTGATCAAAATCGAAATATTTCCCCACTGAGCCTGTCTGTATTCTGCATTTGATGTAGTTTAGGAATTCTGTTACTTAAAATGCTAATCTTGAAATTTTTTAGAAAAAAAGCATCTTTTCTTCAAATTTAATTCAACATGGTACAAGCTGCTTCATTTTATAGTGAAAATTGATCAAATATATAATGTTTACCCGGTTACAAATATAGACGGGTATTTATAGCAATAAAAACAACTAAAAGATTAAAACTTGTAAAATGTTGAATTTTGTAACATAGGAAAGAGGTTTCCTATAAGGAAGTTGATTTCTGTTCATATTGTCTACTTTTTTGTTTGCTTTTCTTCTCACTCAGTGTATGAGTGAGGTGCAGTGTGGAGAGTAAACAAGAACGTCAAAGTTCTGCAAATCTCTCAGACTGTGTGGACAGAAGTTGTCCACAGACTTCAAGTGATAAAGATTTTTCATCAGATTTACTTCTGAACTTTGGCTGGGCCAGTACATAACTTGACTGTTCTTCCAGCGAAGCATTTCTTTTGTTACATTTTGACGGATGCTCAGACTCACTTTGGTGTCGAAAAATAAAGCCACTCTTCATGTTAAGCTTTCTAGTCGAGGAATGTTTTCGGTCAAAACTGATTGATGCTTACAACTTTTAATTCTATCCAGATTATTCATAATCTGGATATAAATGCAATATAATATATAATATAATATATCCATATATATCCTGTAAGGACTTTCCCCAAGTCCTTACAGGAACTCAGACAAGAAATCGGTTGGGATAAAATATAAGTTTAGTCCAAGTAGAACTTGTAGATGATCAACATGATGTTATGCACTGTTCCAGTCTGAGGCAGGCCATGTAGCTTAAAATGCAATAATTACAGAATCACATTTACTGATAAATTCATCAATATCCCAGCAGGATTAATGAGTCTGATGTTTCAGATACCAGTACATTCTTACCAACATGGGTAATATACGTTATACACATGTAGCACGTTATTTACATCTGGAAATTTTGCACATGTGCACAATGCTGCAGGAGAAAAGAAAAAGCCTTTTGCTTGCCATCCATAACCACTCGATGGTGGTAGAACAATTCTGTTAACAAAATGAAACCTGAAGATTTATGCATTATTAATTTAGTGCCGAGTTCCACAGCAAAGGGAAAATAATGCAGAAAAAAACCATGGAGAATAACTCAAAACTACTCTTTCTTCTCGCTCTCTGTGTCTGCAAAGAGTCTGTATGCAGACAAACTTCCCAGAGCAACTGAAGTTTCAGGATTCAACGCCAAAAAACACAAACAGAACATTCAGTCCGTAACACTTTTATGTTTTCAGGCTTGATGTTTATTTTGCGATTGAGTGATTGCTGTAGATTAGCTACCACTGCAGTACCACAGCCATGGCTATGGTTGATTAGGGTTAATTCATTTAAACACCTGCTCTACTGATGATCTGTTTTAACTGAACCGAAACACATCAACATCTACATGTTATCTAGTTGTCAGAGTTGGCAATCAGCAGCAAAGCACTGTGTCCCTTTTTCTTTTATACATCAGTGCATTTAAGATTTAGTCTGTTTTGTTGACAACTCAACAGCTAAAGCCAATGGTCGTAATCATCGGTGAGAACTTTTTTGCCTTCCAGTACAGAGATTGGAGGAGGCGGGATCTTGTGGACATGACGTCATGCTGCATTGTGTTAATATTCTTTCTCAAATACATTTTTAGGAGGGAATAAAATACAGGGACCTCTTATTTACTCCCATTTCCACCTCAAGACGTAGTTATTCATAAAATAAGGTAGCACCATTTGCAAATCTACCAACTCCTAAATAATGCTAATGTATTCTAGCCTGGCGTACCTAGAGCATGCTTGAAGCTTCCAGACACCATGGCGTTGTGTCCGCAGAGAACACACAGCGCATGGTTGTCAGGATGCTTCAACAGCAGCCGCAGACAGAAGCGGTGGTGGCGCTGGTGCTGGGACGATATTGTCAGCTAGTGAGAAAGAAACAATCAGGTAATATACTGCAACATGTACCTGGCATTTTATCCAATATGTGAAAACAGAGATAAGGAAAGATACCTGATGAAAAATGTTCCAAAACTGAGGTAGATCTACGTTTTCTATAAGCATTAATCTGATGAAGAAAAAACTAAAATCAATAAACCCTTTATGCCACAGTATACATTACTCTGCTTTTATTTCTCCATCTGCACCTGATGTAGTTGTATGCCTTATAGTAGTTTTGGTTTAGGACGGTGGCAGAGAGGCCAAAGAACTCCAGTTCCTTCCTCCTGGGCTTGTTGTCATAGAAGGAGTAGAACTCCATGGCCGACTCCACGAGGAGATCCACCTCCTCGTAACGCTGCAGGTCACACAGCCCCAGCAGGCAGCTGAGCAACAGCTGCCACCAGTCGTCTTTGGATAAAACGTTGGTTTTACCTGAGCACAAAGATTAGATAAGAAGGTGTTTTAGAACAACCTGCCTAAGGATCTGGGAAAAATGTGGAAGATTCAAATGATTCCAGTTTATCTGTCTACATACACATGTTGTCCAGATAGGCACTTTCATGGTCGGCGATTTCTGGCAGCATGTCTTCAATCTTCACAAGTCTCAGGTGGTTCTGTCCTGCTAGAGTTACAGAACGAACACACACCTTGGCCCGTTGCATAGCAACCTGGAAACACACCATCACATGTTATTTGACATGCTTCAAATGCTGGGAGTGAGAGGATTTGTCCTGCCACAGTGGATTTTACTGGACAATAAATGATCCCAGTAATTATTACAGTAACCTATAATGTTTTGAGACCATTTTTAGGTAATATATTAATAATGGCACAATAAAACAAGTTTGCCCTCTCAAAGACTAATAAAGTGTTTGTAAAGAACTCAGCACTGGAACTGGAAGTCATTTTAAATATTCAAAATAAAACAACAACCAAAATCAATAAATAAAAATGGAAATAAATGCCACACGAGGGGTTGCAGGGTAAATATGGTAAATGTGGTCAAATACAGTAAATATTTTCCATATTTGATCAGAATTTTTCTTAAACTGACGGAAAAAACTGAAGCTCGTCCTTCATTTTGACAAGTTACAATTCACACCCTTGACTATTGGTGGAGACGTGGGACACTTTCAATTCTTTGCACATTGCGGAGGTAAATAAATCAATCAATAAAAAACATCTCTTCTGAATATCATCTCTGACATGGACACTGAAGTAAATGCATCCTGCTGACGGCGAGCCGACAAGACGCTTTGGAGTGTGAATGGTTAAAAAGCACATTCCAAACTTTGGCTGAAGTGATGCATTTTACAAGCCTACAGTACATCCAGAACAGAGAAATCTAAAGAGAAAGCTACGTTGTGGTAATCTGTTTATTGTTTAAACTGTGGAGTAGACAGTTAACCTTGTTAAAGAAATGTAATGAGTTAATTAGACTAACAAGCGCAGTGTGCTGAACAAGTAAATGTGCACATGGCTCCACCTTGTGCTGCTCGAGCTGCAGAAATATCATCTTTTCAAATTTAGTTCCACCTTGCGATTGTGTCACAATTATTGTTGATTCTTCACAAAATAATAATAATTTTAGATCTTTATGTTTGAAGCCTGAAAAGCAGCAAAAGGTTGAATAGTTCAAGGAGGCCAAATACTCTCGCAAGGCACTGTATGTTTCATCCTGTCAGTCAAACTGATGAACAAAAAGTCTAGCGCAACCTCTGCACTAGCATAACTGAAACAATCAATAAAATAGGTAATGTCTCTGTAAACAAAAGTGCCCTTCAAAAAACATTATCAGAATAGAAATGATCAAGCTCCTTCTAATTTATCATGCGATTAATAGATTATTTGCTTATTGCAACAGGCTTAGACAAGAGTTACCTTGAGAAGCATAGAGATCATGGTGATCATAGCATCCAGATAATCCTCCATTTTACCCTGCGTCTTGAGCAGCGTGGAGCGATGCAGCAGCAGCTTCAATTCCTACCATTACAACACACACAATTGGCCTGGATGGCAATTAAATATTTTCCATTTCTAGAACTTTATAGGAAATTAAAAAAAATAAAAATACCTGAGCTGATGTACATGATCTAGTTTATATATTTTGGATCAAAATTATTAGATTCTATTTCTTCTTTTGCTCGTTCCTTTGGTAAGGTAGGATAAGTTCATTTTATTTATATAGGACATTTTCAGCAACAAGGCAATTCTAAGTGTTTTACATGAGTTAAAAGGAAATACAAACAAAATAACATTGGTTTGTTATTTTGTTTGTATTTCCTCTTCTGCACCATTGCATTTAATTAAGTTAATTTAATCACTTTTATTGAAATAAAAACAACAATAGCTGTTGATGTGCAAGTACATTATACGCAAGCAAAGTTCTAAAAAACAAAGAACAGTTGTCACTAACCAATACTGGAGCCCCACCGTTCACGGCATCGAGCCATTCAAAAAAAACGAATCGCTCATGAATGAATCGATCCTCTCAGCAGGTTATGACTTGGCTTCCTGTGATCACATACATAGTCGTGGTGTTGTTTTCTTTCCACCGGTATCTTAAGTTTTTCTTTTGAGTAATCTGGTTTAAAGCCAGTTATTAGTCATTTTTATTTTTAATCAAAACCCTTTGGTAAGCTAACTGTATGCGTCGCACTTTGAGTTCACGTCACGGCAAATAAATAGATCTTTACATGCAGTATCTTACAGACCACTAGGGGGCATCAGTAGAGCACCAGTGGTCCAGGGACCACAGTTTGACAGAAAGACTCTTAGATGCTCCCCCAACAAAAACATCCCTAATTCAGCAGACATAAAAAGGACATACAAAGAACACAGCCTGACCTTCTGTGCAGCAGATGAATCCTGGGCCAGCGTGTCACTATCATACATGGACTCCAACGCTTTCAGAGCACAGTCCATCCGCCCCAGCTGCTGCTGCACCGTGGCAAGAGACAGCCGGGCCTCTAGGTGCAGCGGGGCCATTTCCACCACCTTGGTGTAGCTCTCTGCTGCCTCCTTCATGTGGCCCAGAGCCTTAAGACACTCTGTGACACAAGCAGGGGACATCACTTGAAAACACACAAGCTGCGCTTCCATTACAAATGCGCTCAATATTCCAGTAATGTCATAAAAAAAAATACAATTTTGTAATTCAGAAAAGCAAATAAAATCATACGTGAATAAGATATGATTTGGTTTTTTTAGTGCAATGTCAAATTGCACAATTATATGGTCAGTAGAAATGCTGCAAATGTCCTCCTGCAAAGAAAACACATTACATCCAAACAGGCTTCCAACTAATTTTTATATAAAAATTTCAGACTTTTCCAGACTTGCAAGAAGGAAGATAATGAAAGAATGGGGGTAGGATGCAGGAAAGGAGAAAGGAGAAAAATAGAAAGTAGGAAAAATTAAAAGAAGGAATGACATAAAGAAGGAAAGAAGAAAGTAAGGTTATTTGGGGGGAGCCCAGATATTTTTGATAATTGAGGTTAAGTCTCCCTTTGTATTTTTTTAATCCTGCCCACCATTCTAGGACTAAGTATAAAATCCTGCAAGACTTTGTGGGATTTGAGTTTTTAAAAGTAGAGTGGGGCCAATTGTTTGGTCTCCAAGAGAATATGGTGGATAAGGAAGTTTAGGGTGGGACGCTGCAGGTGGGCATTAAATCATTTGCTTTTCATTTTTGATTATTATGTTCCTAATGATGCACCTTGCAGTATCTAGATGCCTCAAATCTTCAAAAGAATGGGTTTTCTTGGGCTTAAAAATTGGAATAAGTTAACTGGTGAGTGTTTGTCTCATTGTTTAGAGCATGCTAATGCTAACATTAGCATGGTATATTAAGGCTGATGCTATGTTTTTGTTGATGACCATTTAGTTAATATTTTTTGATGAAAGAGAGCTACATATTCTCCGAAGGTTAAATATTTAACATTTAATTCTAATATTACTGAAAATAAGGAGTACTTTATTTGAATTATTGTCAGTGTATTGGGTTAAGATAACCAGTTAAGTGAATCATTTACATGCATATTTACGTTAATTGTGTGGTTATGGTATTAATATTGACATGATATTGACTAATATTAAGAGGAAATGGACTGAATGTTGGTCCTGTTTTTGCTGGCCAGGTCCCCATTTGATGGTGAGCTACTACTAGCTTTTCGGCCCAAGAAACCTGGAAGTTCAACTGGTGGATTTCCATCTGTAGCCTGTGGGGACAGGATACAATCAATACCTGTTGGACCTGCTAAAGACTGATTCAGTCTTTTGATTCCTTGACTGGTGATCGTTTAAACTGAACGGGACTATTATTACTCGTGCAGGAGTTATGGACATATGGACATTTTTGAAGGAATTAATCATCAATTTATTTGGAAAGGTTTGTGGTTAATGGAAAATTGAACCCTTTATTTGATGAAAGTTTATCCTGTATATATTGTAAATAATTTTTCCAAGTACAATATAAATCACCTTTTGCACTATTTTTCTGTCTCTGGTGTGATAAATACAACCCTGATCCTCCCTGAGTATTATCTTTAGGTCTTCTGATAAATAGCCCCTTACTTGAGATGCTGACTTTCCTCTGCTCTCAATGAAGGCGGATGCTTTTTTCCTCTGCTCCCTCCCTGCCATGCCTGCCTTGCTTGCTTTGTTTTGTCCTGTCTTTTTCTATATTCTTAGAGTTTCTCTTTGCACATCATCCAAATCTACAAATTATGGATCTGGTCAACCGGTCTGTCAATGCAATTGATCAAATTTTTGACAGGAAGTCTGGACACAGGAGAGCCTCTTGTCCTGCGGGGACACACCCGGCAGGATTCACCCTGGATTTATTCATGATAACAGGATTTCTGCTGTTTGAAGCTTGTGGATTCCTGGATTATCGACAAATTTGTGACGGACTTGGCCAAACTAGCAAACACTCAGACTGTTGGTGTGGACAGAGACAAGGACTCTAAAACTCTCTAACAAGTTGGAATCGATCTTGGAGAAGCTGCTAGTTTCGGCTCAGTGGAACGACCAAACTAATTTGGATGATTGGGAACTGAGATGTATCGGAGAGACTTTAGGGAAGATTGAAATTTATAATCTTCCCAACCTAAGACATTCTGCTTCTGAATTGGCTTCCCCCGTGTGGCCTTGGAAGGGCTGCATATCTCCAATCTCCTTGAAGATATGTAAACATAATGTTCATTCCCACCTCACCCCCTCCTGTAACCATAGAGCTGTGGAGCTGAGCGCTCCCAAGGACATCATTCCTCGACAAACAACACCTCTATCGGACTTCGCCAGGAGACTCAGCCACCTGATTTCATGGCCCTTTGACGTCACTGCCTTCACTCATGTCTCCGTTTTGCCCCTTTGTTTTGCGTGAATGTTGCCATTTGCATTAATGTGTCCTTTCCTCTTTTTTGTGCCCTTTCCTTTGGTTTGTTATTTTGTTTGTATTTCCTTTTAATTCATGTAAAGCACTTCGAATTGCCTTGTTGCTGAAAATGTGATATAACTAAAATTTGTATCGCTCCTTCTACCAAAGGCTGGATGAAAAAAGCCTTCATTTAATTTGTTGTTTTGGGTATTCAGTTGATTTTTTTTCAGGCATTCAAAATGTTTTCCAGTTCAGATGTGAAATGCTTGTTAGAAAGTTTATTGGTCTTCAAGAGGCTGTAATTGCATTGCTATGTAATTACTCTTATATTTGTTCTCTAAAAGAGTCTTAAAATAACAACATGATCGTTTATTGCAATAACTTGTCAGACAATTTATCGTCTAGCAAAATTTGTTATTGTGACTGGCCTATTAAAAAAAAAAGGGAGAGAAACAGAACATTAGACACCGAGACAGGAAAGAGACCTAATCACAATTTTTTTACTATACTCATCACTTTGGCCCTCACCTATTCAGATCTGAATTATGAAAAAAATCTATACCCTATGTCTATGTCTGTCAGAAGGACATTTTAAGTCTGTCAGTGACTAAGCTCCCACCTGCGTGCCGCAGCCAGACCACAGCTAGGTCGTACTTCTCAGAGACGACGAGGGCCGATAGCAAAGGCAGAGCAGACGTGTAGCGCCCCTGCTCCAAGTAAGCTTCAGCCACATCTAGGTATAGGTCCCCGATCTCCTCCGGACTCTGCTCCATCAAAGTCGACACTAAGCCCTGCAGAAACAAAAAACCTGCACTAAAGTGGGCTCATGGTTTCTAAGCTGTGGACTGATACAAAGTGATGACTTGTCTTTACCTCAGACGGTGTGAAAACATTTAGCTGTATGAGGCAGACAATGAGCTTGGCCCTGAGATCAACTGGGACACTGTCCGGAACATGAACATCCAGAATTTCATCTGCAGGAACATCAGACACATAATTACAAATACTACCGTATTTTCGACACTATAAGGCGCACCGGATTATAAGACGCACCTTAAATGAATGGCCTATTTTAAAACGCTTTCATATATAAGGCGCACCACATTATAAGGCGCATAGACTCTACAGTTACGGTTGCTACCCGTCCCGTCCGTTCTCTACAAATGTGGATGTGTAATAATAAAGAAGTGGTCCTCCAGTACTTTATATACTAGGCTGTCCCAGTCATTGTTTCACTCACGGTGTTGGTGTTGCGATATTGTGCCCAAATGCCTTCTGGGTAACACAGACCAACCGACAGGCTGCCGCCGCAGTCTCTGTCTCTCTTCCCCCTTATACATTTAAACCCCCTGGCTTTAAATGTATAAGGGTTGGTCCCTTGGTAAGCCTAGTTGAAGCACCCCGGATCAATGTCTAAAGCCACTTTGTTGACATAAAAAATGTTAACAAAACAATCCGACTCCGGTCGGCAAGGAGAGCCTTCTGTGACTGGGCCGGGGCGTGGCCGGACGATGGTCACCCTTCTCCGTTTGCGCACAGCATGTTCATGGAAAATGTGGTGCTAAATGACCTGCAGACGACCTCCTTCTAGATGGTCAGTAGGTAGATAGGTCAGTCAAACTTTATTAACAAACCAGCTTTCTGACAACTATCCCAGCATGCACCGCTGCTTCTTCTTCTCAGGGGGGAAATGAAGTCGACGGCTGCTTACCGTAGTTGCGGCTCATATATAAGGTGCACGGTTGGCTTTTGAGGAAATTGAAGGTGTTTAGATGCGCCTTATAGTGCAGAAAATATGGTTCTTATACTTCCCAATCCTCTTACCTGTGAAAGTCTTTTTTTTTCTTTCATTTTGTTTCATAGCTAAAGCACTTGATAGTGAACATAGAAGAGGGGAGAAAAAAGTTAAACCAGAAAGTTTCTGAAGAAATTTAAAAGAGGCATGCCAAAGTATGCTGGGTTGGAACACAGCACTCTGATCTGAATCAGTGTTGCGCTGCTTAACGAGGACTAAATGCATTCAGTATGCATTAGTCCAAATGTTAAGGTTACCTCAAGTAGCATATGGGGTATCACTAGCATGTTGATTTACATCAACTCACTCTATTAGGAATGATAAAAATAGCTAATTTATATACATATATTTAGTTACAGCTGCAGTAGGTCTCTGCCCTTTCTTCTTGCAGGGTTCTGGAGAAAGTTGGCTGTTGGAAAATGGAGATTTGCCATTTGTTTGTACCAGTCATGCACTTCCTTATGGTTGTTGGTTAAAAATGTGGTATTTTCTGACCCGTTTTATTCTGGAGGTTGTTTTTGAAAATGGGTACAATGGGCTCTTTTTTGGTTTCCCCAACTTTAGAACTGCTGGAAAAGTTTAAAAAGAAGCAGATTTCTCAAGTAGCTGAACACTTTAAAATTGATTTAGAAGTTGCAAAAGAACTAAAGTTACCTCAGCTCAGCTAATGAGCTTCTTTAAGGACAAACCTTTAAAACTGAATGTCTTTACCATTCCTCTTTCAGATGCTGATGTGACAGACCCAACTTCCCTTGGTTCAGATCCTTTAACTACTGCCTCAAGGTTGGAGGACGAATTGTCGTGTCCAACAGTTTCTCAAGTCTGTCAATTAGAATTTCAGTTTGAGAGAACCGAGTTTGAAATGCAGTTTGAGTTGGAAAAATTGCGGCTAGAACATGAGCTTGAAGAGAGACAAAACTAGCTTTCCAGGAAAAAATGCCTGGCATGTGAGCAAGAGGAAAAGAGGTTGGCACATGAGTTGGAGGTGAAAAAATGATCTTGGGAAGCTGAGCGTCTGAAGTTGAGGTCTGAGGGCAGATTAAGTGGTGGATCTGTTAATCTGCCCAAAGGTGGTGGGTTTTCTGGACATAACTTGGTTAACATGTTGAAGCTGTTACCTAGGTTTAATGAACAAGATCCTGATGTGTTTTTCTCTTTGTTTGAGGACATGGCAGAGGACAATGACTGGAGTGATCTAGATTGCTCCATGCTGCTGCAAAGTGTGCTGGTGGGTAAGGCCCAAGAAGCCTAAGCTTCATCAACTTCAGCTGAAAGAAAGGTGTACAAATCTGTTAAAGAAGCTGTTTTGAAGGCTTATAAACTGGTTCCTGAACATTATGGACAACAATTTAGGAAGTGCAGGAAGGCTGAAAAGATCTGGTCTTTTCATCTGGTCAGAGAACAAAACACATAGTTTAATTGCTGGTTATCAGCAGAAGTGGATAACCAGCTTCTGCTGACTCAAAATGGTGTTGGAACAGTTCAAGAACATTATTCCAGATTGAGTTGCCACATATGTTAAAGAACAAAAAGCAAAATCTGCTGCTAAAGCTGCTGTCTTAGCAAGAGTATGTTCTAACCCATAAAACTGTGAGGGATAATTTGAAAGGTGGCCGTAGCTTTAAAGATTCCCACCAAGAATGGTTTCCTAGTAAAACTAGATAGGATCCTACTTTGAAATCTAAAGTGGACTTAGTGACAATTTTTCCTTGTAATTATTGTCACCAGAAGGGACACTAAAAAAAAAGAGTGTCCGCTGAATACCAAAACTAAATCAAGTAGGGGTAAACGGGATCATCAAAAACCTGTGGCTTTAGCCAGTGTTGCACAGCTGCATTCAGTGGAGTCTACACCTCTAGCTAAAGTTGAAAGTGTAAGACCAACTGTTTTAGCTGCACCTGTCGACTTTCAGTCTTTTTCAGAACTGACTGATTCAGATCCCCAGACTTTTGAGAAGGATGTCGGACAAGATTACGCTCCTTTCATCACACATGGGTTTGTTTCTCTGAGTGAAGTTCAAATAAAGTGGCTGTGAAAATTCTGCGTGACACCGGAGCATCCAAGTCTTTCATATTGGATTCTGTTTTGCCATTTTCTCCATGTTCTGATACTGGTTGTAGTGTCTTAATTAAAGGCATTGGGATGGAAACTTTCTCTGTGCCTCTCCATAGGATCTACTTGCAGTCAGAACTGGTACAAGGAGAAGTAACGATAGGTGTTCATCCTTCTTTTCCTGTAGAAGGTGTTTCTCTCATTCTAGAAAACATTCTGGCAGGTGGATGTGTGTGGTGATATGTTGCACCTCTAGTGGTCCGAGCTTCTCCATCTGTTTCTGTGTCAGACGTATGTGCTCAAGACTTTCCTGAGGCATTTCCTTCTTGTGCAGTAACTCACACCATTAACAGTTCTTTGGCTGATAAGGAGGTTGAGTCTGGTAAGCCTGGTTCTGTTGAGAAGACTGCCTGTTTGCCAACTCTTCCTGTTGCTTTATCACTCAGTAAGATGATTTTTGTCCAGCAAGAAAACACAAACTTAGCTGCTTTGTTTGACCAAGTACCTTCAGCTGAACAGGATACAAATGTCTCATGTGGGTATTTTCTACAAGACAACCTATTGGTACATAAATGGTTGTCTTATGGTGATGGGGATGTTGTTGGTCCAGTTTATCAAGTTGTAGTTCCAGTTAAGTTCAGAAACCTTGTCTTAAAAACTGCTCATGGAGTATTGTTTGGCCATCTTGCTGTCAATAAAACTTAATCGATTTTTACGTCATTTTTATTGGCCGCGTCTGAAATAAAATGTTCCTTATTTTGTGAAAACCTGTCACACTTAAGAGTTAACTGGAAAACCTAATCAAAACTTGAAACCAGCTCCCCTTTCTCCCCAACTTGCAGCTGGTAAGCCTTTTGAACACTTGATCATTGACTGTGTTGGCCCACTGAGTCCTTCAAAGTCAGGATCAGTGTATTTATTGATGGTTATGTGTAAAAGCACTCATTATCCTGCAGCATATGCTCTGAAAACCGTTACAACGAAGTCGGAGATCAAAGCTTTGTCTAACTTCATTTCAGTGTTTGGGATTGCAAAGTTAATTCAGATAGGCAGAGGTATCAATTTTACTTCACGCATGTTTGCTGAGATTTTGAAACAACTTGGTGTAGTCCATTGACAAAGCAGTGCTTATCATGCTCAAAGCCAGGGGGCGCTAGAGCGTTTTCACCAAACCCTGAAGGGATTGTGAGCATAATGCACAGAGTTGAGAGTTGAGTAGAGAGAGGGAAGAAGATCTGCCTTTACGTCCATCTGTCAGTATTTCTACCGTGTTCCTCCAGAAAAAAGTACGTTTTTGGAGTCAGAAATTCAGTATTTGCTGCAGAATGGCCCGGCTAAACCATCTTGCTCCATTTGGGTCTTGCCATGTTTGTTGGTTAAAAAAAACTGATGGTATTTATAGATTCTGTACTGATTACAGGAAACTCAACAGCATTAGAAAACCAGACTCCTACCCACTTCCTCGGATGGAAGACTGTGTTGATCGTGTTAGAACTGCCAAGTATGTGAGTAAATTCAATTTGCTCAAAGGTTAATATCAAGTAACCTTGTCTGCTCGAGCCCAAGAGGTGTCTTCCTTTATCACACCGTCCTGATTATACTCTTATACTGTAATAAGTTTTGGTCTTCAGAATGCATCTGCCACTTCAGCGGTTGATGAACCAAGTGGTTGCCGGGCTGGAAGGTTGTGCTGTCTACTTGGATGATGTAGTGGTCTTCAGTGACACATGGACTGAACACATGCTACGCATCCGCCAACTGTTTCAGTGTCTTCAGGATGCTCAACAAACTGTAAACTTAGCAAAATATGAGTTTGCAAGAGCTACATTAACTTATTTGGAAAAACTTGTAGGGCAAGGACAAGTGTAGACAGTACGGGCTAAAGTCCAAGCCATTGATAGCTTCCCACCTGTTCTGGAGACAGGCCTTCTGCAGGTGTGCTTTGACCTGATTGCAGCTCTGCTGCTTTAACGCTGTCGTACATGCAGCATAGACAGAGGCTTTTCCCTCTCCTTCCTCAGAAGCCCATTTGATTTGGTTTGTATCTTATGGTTGGGTTTTGTTAGGTTTATTTTGGGTTATTTATGGGTTTTGGATTAATCTAATTTGGTTCATCATTTCAAGTATTCCTTTTCAAGTTTTATTTTGTAGTATAATTTAATAAATTTGTTTTTCTTGAAGTCAGAAAATCCTTGTGTGGTCTCCTTTAATTTTACCCCCCAAACGATCCATGTAGACGTAACATTCTGATTTGGAAGGCCAGCAACGTCGTTGGAGTGGAGCTGGACTGTCTGACAGTGATGTCAGAGAGAAAGATCCTGTCCAAGAGCAATATTACATAAAGAGTCTGTCTGCTCCAGTTAACAATTAGTTGATTGGTAAATTAGATTATTTCAATAATCATTTCATCATGATTAATCCGATTATTTCTTTCATCCCCAATATGTACAAAATTTATCAGAACACTTATGAAAATATTGTCTAAGTTGTTGTCTTTGGACATTGCAGAATTATAAAGCTGCAGGAGCAAAGTTTCTTAATTTTGGTTTCTTAATTTTAATGTTAATTAAGAAGGCTTAATTAACAGCAAAAGTCTGCAAGAAGACTTCCAAGCAGGAGCCAATGAGATTTTTGTTTCCACAAAGACGCATACTGCCTGAACACAAACAAAGAGGTTGGGTAATGAACTCACCGTTGTCCTCTGCAGTGTTTGACTTTGTGCCCTCTTCCCCTTCCTTCTGCTGCTCCTCTGTCTCCATGTCCTTCATAGACAGAGCTGAGCTTTCTGATGGGGCCTCTGCTCGAATAAACACAATGTCTGCAAATTTGACCAGAACCTAGAGCAGATACACACACCTTAGATATAGAACACACTTTACTCTGACACTCCATTGCATAGACAAATATCTGAACCTGCAGGGTCTTCTTGTACTGGCGGTTGCAAATGTAGAGCTCAGCTGCCATGTTGAGGAAGTCATCGCTGACCAAGCCAGGGTGTCGGACCAGACCTTCCTCTATCACACTCAGTGCTGAGGGCAGGTCATTGCTCTCATAGTAACTCCTGCAACACAAACAGATGAAATGCTGCCTACCTGGCTGGATGCATGTGCAATCAGTACTAAAAAATCCATTACTTAGCCATGTCTTTGGATAACTGCATGAAGTGCTCCCCATCCTCCTGCGGCAGCAGAGACAGGATCTTGCGGTAGCCGTCCATGCACTGCTTGTGCTCCCCCAAGCGCATCTGGAGGCTGGAGCGTTCCCACAGGTAGCGGACATTGGTGGGATCATACTTGATGGCTGCAGGAAAGAGGTCAATCAGGGGTCACTATGACTTTAAACACATTGACTGTCGCCTACGTAGCACGGCTTAGACCAGAATGTGATTGGGCTTCAGACAGATTTGACTGATGTTTAGATATTATTCATGTTACCAATTAGAATTGGCCTACTTACCTATGATAAGTGATGAACAGCACTGCAAAAACACAAAATGTTACTAAGTATTTTTAGTCTAGTTTCCATGCAAATATCTTAGCACTCTTGAAATAAGGCAAAACTAGCTTATAAGTAACTTTTCAGTAAGATATATACGCTTGTTTTAAGTGCTTGGGTAGACCTCTAAAGGGTTAACAGAGGTGCAATGTTGTGATGACTACCTGAAGGTGGAGTTTCAGAAAGACAAGGAGTTTTTAAATAGAGCAATTTCAAGGTTTTAAACTACAATGTGAAATTTCTTTTAGGTCATATTTGATTTAACCAGCATTTTTATAACAACTGAATGTTACAAAATTACTTTATTGTGCTATAAAATGGTACTACATGCCTGGAAAATACTATATATTACTGCCCGCTGAAGAAGTTATTGACTTAAAGCAAGCTCTGATTTATTGCTGAAGTTACTTGTAAGTCAGTTTAGTCCGATTTCATGTGTACTAAGATTTTCGCTAGAAATTAGACCAAAACTACCTGGTAAAATGTTGTTTTTGCAGTGAGGTTCTATAAATGCATCAAAACAAAGACCTCCCACCAGTTTCTGTCTATACGTGCAGCAAGTTTCATAGAAATCTGAGGTAATTACACACATCCACAAGTATGCCTCCAAACACACCACTTCCTTGTCAGACTTCAGGCACATCCTGTGGTCTGATGAAACTAAAATCCATGTGTTTGACTATAATGACCATTTACAGAAAAAAGAGAGACTTTTGGAAGCCTGACATCATCCTAACTGTGAAGTACAGGGCTGGCAGTATCATGTTTTGGGGGTGTTGAGCTGTGGGAGGGACTGGTGCACTTCATAAAACAGATGGTGTTGAAAATAAGTGGGCAGAGCTGAAAATATGTCTGTGAGATAACCTGACCCAATTACATCAAAAAGACTTTTTCTGCCAGTTTTATTGTGCTTCTTATGCTTCTTTTATTCTTTGTATTATTTAACATTGATTTTTAGAGTACAGTGCTTCGTGATTTCATGTCTGTGAAAAGCGATTTATAAATAAATATTTACTTACATACTTTACTATTTGACCCAAATCAGGCAGTTCTCATCTATTACACACATTATAAATTTTAGTCTATAATGATTACCAACCTAAAACGAGAAAAGTTTATACTGATTTTATGTCAGGCAGGAAGAAAAGAGCTAGATGTAAATATGTAGTGTAATCTCAATTCAAAACTATTACAACTATCGCAAAAGCTGCACCAGGTCTTCCTCTTTTTTGTAGAAGAGGAACGTTTGGAAAAAAGTGGAAAAAAAACTGAATGGAACATCAAATGTAATGGAGAATCAGACGGTGGTAAAGGTGAGGGACAGGAAGTGACGGAGGTGGCTCACCTTTGGTGTAGCAGATGATGGCCTGCCGGACGTTGTCCTGCTCGAGAGACATGTCGGCCAGTCGGATCCACTCCTCACAGTCTGAAGGGTTGAGGTGGGCAGCGATGAGCCCGAACTGCAGCGCCTTGTCCACATCTCCATTGTCCTCGTAGATCATGGCCAGAGTGGAGAATGGCTCATAGGCCAGAGGAGCTGAAGGACATATGACATGTGAGGAGTCAGATCATCTACTTGTATGAAGGGAGTTAAATGAACAGCTGCTGACATTGTCTTATGATCTCCATGCACATCACGATGGCGTCCTCTTTCTCCCCCCGAGCATAACGGATGTTGGCCTCTCCCATCAGCCCCCTGAGAGCCTGAGGCAGCTTGCTGCCATGACGACGCCCCTGGACAGACATAGTGAGTAAACACAGGTAAAAAAGGAGGCAAGGTGATCTTTGTTCTCCGTATTACCTTCATCAACCTTCTGTTTTCTCGGTTCAGCTCCATCTCCAGCTTGAACACGTCTCCCACCGTCATGTCCTCCTCTTCCTCCTCCTCCTCCTCCTTCTCTTCTTCCAACTTGCTCTTCAGGCCTCTTTTGCCTCCTTGCCTCAGCCTCCTCTTCCTCTCTTTGGTCACTCCCTTCGCCTCCTCTTCTTCCTCCACATTGAAATCCCTATCATCTTTGTCATCAACATAGCTCAAGCTGTCCTCCTCCTCTGAATATGCTGCTGCTGCCGTTTCCCCCAGAATGGAAGCGAAGGCTTGCTGTACTCCTGGGCTGACTCCATCCTCTAAAAGGAAAGAGGAAAATGTTTAGGTCTGTGTACATTTAGGCAGTTCAGTTTTTTTGGTTTGAAACAAAAAAATGAAAACACAAAAAACAGACTTTATTTTTTGTTTATTAAACCAAAAGAACCCACAGACCGGTTTGTTATCCAAGTTTTTATGTTGATGTAATAAGTGAAAAACAAAAAACCAAATTTGTCTTTGTTTTTCATTGTTCATGCTTCAAATGAAAAACTAAAAAATGAAAACTGCTAACAGCTTCAATGGCCTTTTTCAGTAAGATGACTCCATTTGTGGATTTTGTTTCAGTCATTTAGTTCAGGAATTCATTTCAATAAGTAATATTTACTATATAGCTTTATGACATACAGAGTGGGTTACAAGGTATTTTAAAGAAAAAGCATCCAAAATTTTTATGACCTACATCATCTAAAGACTTTTGACTTTCCAGTTGGAGTCCCCCCCGTTGTTTGAAAAGGGGTGTGTTGTTTTTTTTCCTGCCGATTTGAAGAGCAGTGTTTTTGTGTTTAGTGATGTGAAGCACTTTGAAATGCCTTGCTGCTGAAATGTGCTATACAAATAAAATTTGACCTGATTTGATGATTTGTAGTCAAAATAAAGTTCAGGAAGACATGCTCTCTGATGTAGAAAAATCCAAAAACTGAATGGGGCTAAACCAGGATTTGGAACAGCTGAGGGGACGTTTGGTTTTAGGTAATAGCTGTGATCAGGATAGCCATCTTACCAACAGTGGCTTTTGTTTGTGCCGAGGTGGAAGGTTTGTTTTCATCTTCTGTAAGTTCCTCTGAGTCCTGGTGGAAAACGATGATTAGAGGGAGATCCAAGACAGGAATGATTGAGACACAGGGATGCGGGATGGGGGCAGTCAGACAGAGACATGAAGACATCTTGGAGTTTGTGACACAAGCCTCTCAAAACTGCTAGTGTGGGTGCCATTATGGAGAGCCATTTCAGCCAAAATTAAATAAATAAATAAATGGGTGAAATAAATAAAAAATGAGTAAAATAAATCAAAAAATGAAGAAAATGAGTGAAATAAATAAATAATTTGTTAAATAAATAATTTAGCTTTTTCATTAACCCATTTTTTCATTTATTTATTTTTCATATTATCAATTTCTCAATTTCCCTTTTTTCATTAATCTATTTTTCATTTACCCACTTTTCATTAATCTATTTTTCATTTAACCATTTTTTAATTTAGCTTTTTCATTAACCCCATTTTTCATTTCTTTATTTTTCACATTATCAATTTCCCAATTTCTCTTTTTCATTTATCTATTTTTTATTTATCCCTTTATCCATTTACCCATTTTTCATTAATTTATTTTTCAATTAACAACTTTTCAATTTCCCTTTTTTATTAACCCAATTTTTTCATTTATTTATTTTTCCGATTATCAATTTCTCTATTTCTCTTTTTCATTTATCTATTTTTCATTAATCTATTTTTCATTTGTCCATTTTTTCATTTATCCCTTTTTCTATTTACCCATTTTTCATTAATCTATTTTTTAATTTAAACATTTTTTGATTTCCTTTTTCCATTAACCCGATTTTCTATTTCCCAGTTTCATTAATCAATTTCTCATATATCCCTTTTTTATTTACCCAATTTTCTTTTATCTATTTTTTATTCAACATTTGTTTGAAAAATCTTTACTTTTCCCATTTTCCAATTCCCCTTATTTATTTAGTATTTCCTTATTTTCTTATTTATCACATTCTATTTCCCCGCAAAACTTAGGGAAAAAATAAATGCAAATGAGGAGAGGCACGTCATCAGGCTACAACTTCCCCAATTGGTTGGTTAGCGTCACACCCATACTTTGCTTCAAGAAAGATGGCGACCTACTAACGGGTTATCAATAAGCTGAAGCTCATTAACTTCATTAGAAAATAGTGTTATTACTCCTGACTTTAGTTCTCGTGTGGCCGCTCAGACAGAACGTGTTTCAGTTGGTGGCTCTCATGGACTCAGAGCTTCACCGTCGGGAGTTTTTATAGTTTGAACGAAGCGGCCGCTGAAGTTGGCTTACGATTGAAGGTTCGGGACACCTTCGTAGCTACCAGCTGTGATCCAACTATAAGGAGCAACTTTACTGTACATCGTAAGTGAACTGCAATATCCAGAGGCAGCTCTACGGAGCATTGAGCTGAAAGAATGAGAGTGGAGAGCCTTGGAGATCTTCATCGGAGGCCATCTTTCAGACATGCACCGCTGCTGTCCGTCCAGGATCCTCCGGTTGCTCAGACGTTACACGGTAAGCTACTAACGCTGATGTTTGTTTTCCAACTACAGTCATATTTAATCAATGGGGCTCAATTACGATCGCGGGAGGTTTTGAGTTGATCTCGGCAGTAGGTGACAAACTGAACGTCTCCAGGATGTTGAGACCAGCACGTCCTCTGATCCAATACATCTTATTAAGGAAAAAATCAACAAAACGTGTTCAAATTAATGGCCCAACAGGTTGATTAAAGACAGTAAAAAGGTAGGAGTGGTTTCGAGTCGATCGCCTTGTTTTACCTTTGTAAACAGACAACCTGAATACAGTGACCTTTAGTGAGGGTACAGAATGGAGAATGGATAAAAGCTGAACTCCTGCTACAATCTTTGCCTCTCTTGGTTACTTACATCCCTGAGGTGTGCCAAGTGTGGCCCACATGCATATAAAGTAAATATGACTATTAATTTAAGTATTTCTTTGTATGTATAACTTGCCCACCTTAGTTTGCCTGTTTTTGGTCAACATATGTGCCTCAACATTTGGTTACTGTTCCTTAGAGGTGGACAGAGGACCCACAATTTATACTCCAGGAATAACAGCAGCACTTCAACATGTTTTTACTCAAGTAAATCGTAGCTGAATAAGAAATTAAACAAGAGTAAATAAGCATTTGGTAAAAAGTTGATCAGTACTGAGTAACTGATCAAGTTATCAATTATTTCATATCTAAAAAAAATACACAATTAGAAGGCCCAAAATATTAAGTTCAGTGGAAATTTTGGTATTTTAAAGACAAAATGAAAAATGTTTAAATAATAGTGATGCTTCATAATAAAATGACTTGAGTAAAAGTAAAAAGTTCAGCATAGTAAGAGTATTCCTAAAAGTTCATTTGAGTTTCAAAAAGTTACTCAACTATATTTAAGTAAATGTAATTAGTCACTCCTAAACTCTGCCCTTCTGAGGGAACAGGAGAAAGAACTGTTAAGGAAATAAATTAATCTTATTTTGATACTAAACATTGTTTCAATTAACAAATGAATCATAACACCCAGAACATATTCTGTTGTTTATTCAAGGGTGAAGGAACAGAATGACTGGAGATCCTGGCTGAGAGGGACCAGGGCTGACAGTGAGGAGAACCGTCTGCACTGTGAGCAGCACCAGAACTCCTGATGGGTCTCCTTCAGGAAGAACCAGAGAGACGGCCGACCTCCACAGAGAAGAGTTCACCCAAACATCAGAGGAAAAATGAATGCTGGTGCTCAACAGAGCAGCCTCTTTTCTTAAACCCAACACACACAGGGTGTTGTGGCCCTGATTAAAAACCTGCTAACTTCAATTTAACTGAAACACAGAACATCCAGAAATGTGATGAACTTCAGCTATAGAGTGGAAATGACAGTGAGATGAAAACATTAGTCTGTATCACTCTGTTACACAGGACATTAACATTTTACATTTTAAAGTGTTTGTTCCAGAGCACCTGATACAAACGATAGCATTAGCTCATCCATCAGACATTTACTGA
Source organism: Poecilia reticulata (assembly GCF_904066995.2). NCBI lineage: Eukaryota > Metazoa > Chordata > Actinopteri > Cyprinodontiformes > Poeciliidae > Poecilia > Poecilia reticulata. Next base: position 1,474,577 of record NC_088831.1, on the reverse strand, counting down.
GGCCTGAAACATGCAGGGCAGACGACCTGAGGACTGACTGGTTAAACTATTTCACTGACACTTCAGATTGAAGATTTCCAATTGAAGGCGTCTGTAAATGAACACAATCATTATTCAATAAACCAAGCTGTGTAAAATAACTGCTAGGGTTGCTATTAAGAACCCAATATGTCATGTTTGTTCATTTCTACGTTGTTGTACATACAAGGTACTCCACTCACTGTTTAGCTTCATGTTGAAGAATCTTCAGTGTAATGAAACCAAAAAATAAAACGGGTCCAAAACTTTCAATCTGTATTCTATTTTTGTAGCTTTGTTCTATTAAGATCGCTTCCTTTATTTTAAGCCACAAACAAACGATCCATTTTATTGTCTCTGGGACGTGAAAACATGAGATTTGATTAAATTAGAACTTCACATATTAGAAGGAACACAGATTTCATAATAATCAGTTTGTTTATTCAAAACAGTAAAATACAGACGGTTCTTGCATATCAATGGTATAAGAACAGCCACATTTTTTAAATGAATGTGTCACCAGTGCATTTGGCCGAGTGTTCCTGCTCCAGAAAGGTGAAGGTCTCTGGTCATCCTGAAGCTGTGAGCCCACTGGGAGTCTGAAGGGAAACACTGAGACCAGAGGCCTGCAGGATGGTCTGCATCTGAAAACATACATGATGGAAACATTAATGAATGTGCTGCGCCAAAAAGCTGTACTTTTGACCTGGTGGCGATGGAACCAGTTATGGTAGATCTGAACTTTGGTTTGATGACCTAAATATGAGAAGCTTCAGACTGACAGGAGTTAGGTTAAAGCCACATCTTGTGAAGTTGGGATATTTTTCCTCCAACAGGATCCAGAGGAATAGCAACAAACCAGAAGTTGGACTAGAATTTATTTCAATGTCATTTGTGAATGTCAGCTTCTAATTTTCAACAGTGCATATGCATGTGGGCCACACTTGGCACACCTCACCTCATTGATTAAATATGACTGTAGTTGGAAAACAAACATCAGCGTTACTAGCTTACCGTGTAACGTCTGGGCAACCGGAGGATCCTGGACGGACAGCAGCGGTGCATGTCTGAAAGATGGCCTCCGATGAAGATCTCCAAGGCTCTCCACTCTCATTCTCTCAGCTCGATGCTCCATAGAGCTGCCTCTGGATATTGCAGTTCACTTACGATGTACAGTAAAGTTGCTCCTTATAGTTGGATCACAGCTGGTAGCTACGAAGGTGTCCCGAACCTTCAATCGTAAGCCAACTTCAGCGGCCGCTTCGTTCAAACTATAAAAACCCCCGACGGTGAAGCTCTGAGTCCATGAGAGCCGCCAACTGAAACACGTTCTGTCTGAGCGGCCACACGAGAACTAAAGTCAGGAGTAATAACACTATTTTCTAATGAAGTTAATGAGCTTCAGCTTATTGATAACCCGTTAGTAGGTCGCCATCTTTCTTGAAGCAAAGTATGGGTGTGACGCTAACCAACCAATTGGGGAAGTTGTAGCCTGATGACGTGCCTCTCCTCATTTGCATTTATTTTTTCCCTAAGTTTTGCAGGGAAATAGAATGTGATAAATAAGAAAATAAGGAAATACTAAATGAATAAGGGGAATTGGAAAATGGGAAAAGTAAAGATTTTTCAAACAAATGTTGAATGAAAAATAGATAAAAGAAAATTGGGTAAATAAAAAAGGGATATATGAGAAATTGATTAATGAAACTGGGAAATAGAAAATCGGGTTAATGGAAAAAGGAAATCAAAAAATGTTTAAATTAAAAAATAGATTAATGAAAAATGGGTAAATAGATAAAGGGATAAATGAAAAAATGGACAAATGAAAAATAGATTAATGAAAAATAGATAAATGAAAAAGAGAAATAGAGAAATTGATAATCGGAAAAATAAATAAATGAAAAAATTGGGTTAATAAAAAAGGGAAATTGAAAAGTGGTTAATTGAAAAATAAATTAATGAAAAATGGGTAAATGGATAAAGGGATAAATAAAAAATAGATAAATGAAAAAGAGAAATTGGGAAATTGATAATGTGAAAAATAAAGAAATGAAAAATGGGGTTAATGAAAAAGCTAAATTAAAAAATGGTTAAATGAAAAATAGATTAATGAAAAGTGGGTAAATGAAAAATAGATTAATGAAAAAAGGGAAATTGAGAAATTGATAATATGAAAAATAAATAAATGAAAAAATGGGTTAATGAAAAAGCTAAATTATTTATTTAACAAATTATTTATTTATTTCACTCATTTTCTTCATTTTTTGATTTATTTTACTCATTTTTTATTTATTTCACCCATTTATTTATTTATTTAATTTTGGCTGAAATGGCTCTCCATATGCCATTTCTCTATTTTCAGTTAAATCTTAGAATTTAGATTATTTAGTTAAATTTGCTTTGCTTTCTACTTGATTTATAATTTGAATTTTTGTTTAATTTTAGTTATTAACTAAGTTTTTGGCTAGTAATTCACTCAGTTAATTAATTACAGTTTGGGACATGTGTCTTTCACAGTATAAATACGTAGGTTTTATGTTGCTCATTATGCACATGGGTGGTTAATACTAGAGGAATAAAATGTTAAACTTCTTTGCTCGTTTTCCTCTAGTCTCCCGACTCCAGAGTTCCGCATGTAGAGTGGAAACCACGCAGGGAACAATCTGTCGCCATTCAACTTCAGACATATCTACAGTTTTATTCAGACAATTAAATGCATAGAGAAAACAGATCAGCATCACACTCAAATCATCAAGAAGTCCAAACCATAAAACAGACATTAATTACCTGAGAAAAGTCAAAAAATGAACAAAATGCAAAGGCAGGAGAAAAACAAAGGTGCCTTTGGGAACTGACCGTGCGGCTGCAAAACGAAGCAATTCGGCTTGCTGATGTGACCTTTATTAAGAGGTGTATTCCTAATTTTAATATATGTATTGAAGGTGTGTCCTCTCCTTCCAAACCTCTAAGCAGTTTCAAATTACTTGAATAGGATGGGAAACCTATTCAAAAACCAAAGAGAAAGCGAGAGCAAAGGTCCCTCTCAAAACAGGATGTTCTAATGCCAGTTACATCTGGAGTCTTTTCCCAGTTTCCTCCCTTTCTATACTTTTGAACAAAGACCCTAGTTGCCAGAAAGAGATTTATTTTTCACCTAGACCTTACTCGTTTTCCTGCCTGAGCGATTCCATAATATCCCAAATACTAGTTTTGTTTTCTCAAGATTTTTGTTTTTCTGACCTCATAGAAAACACCAAAGAATTTGACCTAGTACGTAAACAGACAGAAGTTCTCTCTCCCATCCTGCTTTTCCCCATTCCTTTTGTTTTTGTGAAATGCCTAGCACACCACATCCGTTTCCTCTGATAGGAGAAGACCTTCTATAGTGAAGGCCCTTTTTCAAAACCGTTTGTGATTTTATGTAAGTTAAGAAAATCTGTCGTTATTTTAAATTGATTCATTATCCAAATCTACCTAAATTAAAATCTACTCAAAATATTCATGCTCTAATATTTCACATGCACCAAGGTTAACTGTTGCTAAAATTAATATAATCAAACTTATGGCCTCAACTGCATATACTGAAATTTAAAAACTAGTAAATTTTAGATGTATTTTCCTAACAGTGGTCATATGGTTTTTTTACCAGTTAGTCACTTCAGTCAGTCCTCAGTTTACCAATCAGTCAATCAGAGAACAGATGCAGGAATCAGAGCAGAAGCAGCAGAATCCTGTAACTTGTTTGCCTGAATATGGAATAAAGCAACAAAGAACTGCATTTTTGACTCTTTTTTTAATCTTTTTGAAACTGTGTAGGCTAGAAACCCACAGTGCATCAGGTGACTATTTGAGTTGAATTCACCTTTTGTTTTGATCACTTTGCTTTTTTGGGGTTTTTTTTGTGGATTTGAGTTTTGGACAAATAGTCACAACAGATGGTATAGGTTGCAATTGCACTTTATTAGACCACACGTCCTTCTTCCACTTAACTTTCCACTGATATGCTTGGTCAAAGCACTGAACAATGTTGGACAGCTGTTAAGTCAGCAACCATCTACCTTCGGGTGTTTTATTGGTCTTATAGAATATTCTAATTTTCTGACTTTTTATCAAAAGTAAGCATTAAAATGACCAACGGTTGAAATAGATCTATTTTAAGTGATAAATTTAAGTGACCAAAAATAAATGCTCTGATGTGATTTGTCTTTTTAATATTCATTTACATCTAAAACTGGCGCTGTATGAGTTGTACCTCCGCTTTCCGCTCGTCTCTCCGTCTGTCAAACTCTTCGAAGGTTATTCTACCTTCCAGGTAGTCGATTAGTTCTGCGCTGAATCCCGACATATTCGCTCAGGTTCGAAGATGAGCTTTATCAGATCACCTGCATTCCTGGACTGAAGTTGTATGGAGTACAACAGACGCTACATTCATTCTTCTTCTTTTCTATTACGGCGGATCGCAGAGGCTACAGACATGTTTCACCAGGAAGTTCTTGTTCTTTGTTCCTTCTTATTTTTATGGCGGTTGGCAAGAAACGTATTGACGTGCATTACCGCCATCTACTGGAGTGGAGTGTGGACCGGGATGCTATTTATTATATTAATTACCCCACCCAAAAAAATATATATCCTATCAATGTCGTCTTCTTGAGGAATTTCCGTAAAGAACAAAAATATTCAGAAGTAGAAATTTTGTCAAAAAATTACTTGTATATTTAACTGTAATTTATTATCTTGTAATCTACAAACTAATTATCTTCTCTCAACAGAATATTTGGAACAGAACAACAAAACATGTTTTATTGTGTCATCTTGAAAACAAAAATCACATTTTCCTGTTGAATATTTTCCCATTTTATATAAAGCACTATTTAACCCTGCATGGCCATAATGCAATCTGTTCTCATTACACCAACTTTTCTTTGAATACTATAAAGTCACCTCCTAGTTCTATCTTCTTCCCGCTGTTTCTGCCATCTCTCCTTAATCTTGTTTAAGTAATTTCCTAGATATTTATATCTGTCATATCTAGTGTATTTATTGAATTTCTCTGCTGTTCGTTCGATTTCCTATACTCCAGCCCAGCAGGTGGCGGTAATTCATTTTTTACAATAGTTGCAAAACGTAAACAACATCAAGAGAAAAAGAAAAAGACGACGGGAGTTTGCGCAGTGCGGAAGGCGCGTCAAATAAACAGCGTGGTGATTTTGAATTTGAATTATTTTGTTACATTTCTACTGAAACTTTTGTCCTCCTGCATGGCTCAGCAGGGCGACTCCTGGTCCAGCTGTAAGCGGCCTGCTGAGGTCGTTCGGCTGAGGAGAAAAAGAGCCCGTAATGTCGTTGAGAGTCCCGGAGCGAGCGGCTCTTCTCCGGCTTCTGGCTCTTCCTCAGCAGCTCCCAGCTTCCATAGCCGGTCCACAAGCAAAGGAAAACGCAGGAATCCTTTTTTGACTTGGGACAACACTGTCAGTCGTCCGAAGAACGTTTTAGTTGAAGACGGGGACGGTGAAGATGTGGGTACTTTTATAAAACTAATGTCCGCGGAGAAGACATCAGGGGACCGCAGAAGTGGTCCACCAGAAGACAGCTCGGCGGAGGTAGGATCAGTAATTCGCCCACAAACCAGTTTTATATCTGCTTCGCAAAACTCATTGTTCCAACATGTCTGCCAAATAAACATGTTTCCTACTGATTATTCTTACAACATAAAGCCTTTAATCAGGCCACTGTGTTGTTAAGCGCTTTGAATTACAGCCATGACGAAATTCACCTAAGGCTTGGAAATAAATCAATAACAATACACTAAAGCTATATTTATAAATATAAAATAAGCTATTGCCTTATGTCAATTATCAGCCAACTGATTTATCTGTGCCGATTTTCTTAATGTTGGGAGATCGGTGATCAGCTGATGCTGTCCACCTCATCAAAGGTCTAAAAATCAACTACTGTCATCTTTTGTTCTCTCATAAGAGAGATGTAAGATACATTTTAATAACGCTGTTGCAGCTTGTTTTCCGTTCTTTTTGTCGTATAGCGGAAGTTGTCCTATCAAAATAAAAGCATGAAATCAGAAACCGGAAGTCAACCACATATTAGACGAATAAAACGAAGTGAAGACAATAAGAGTTAAAAAGGTGACACAACAAATAAGGAACTTAATTTGGGATTACTTGCAACTTATTTTAAACAAATGTTAAAATTTTCTAGGTCGAATTCCCCTGCTTGATTAACAAAAAATAAACAAGAAGTCAAAGAACAACCGCTTAATCCTTATACACCAAAGGCTATGAGATTGTTGAAATTTAGAACCTATGCTATCAAGAATTTTACAAAGATAGTTTTTTTTTCAACAACAGACTATTTTTTTGTTGAAAATTAGTTTTGGCAACAAAATTAGAAAAACTAGTTTTGTTGCTCAGGGCTGAATTGCAAGAGCAATAAAAAAGAGTAAAACATTAAAGGTACTGCAGGGATCAAACAGAACAAAAACATGCTGATGAAAAAAGTTGCATGCATTTTGTTGTAGAAATCTCTGTCTGAAGACGACCCTCTGTTGGAAACAGAGGAGCAACATACTGACAATCTGCTGCTCAAGGTGGGCTTTTTCTGTTATATTAACACAAGCAGATATATAGCATCAGAATGTTAGTCTGGAGCCTTAAATGTGCTCACATGTCCTCACTGTTTTTCCATTAGAACCCACTGGCCTTTGCACCCGTCTCCATAGCCCCTGTTAGCTGTGCGGAGTATCCAGCTGACTGGAGCTTGAAAACTCGGGTCATCTTCACCTCTCCAGTCTCCATGTCGTGGACAGGGCAACCGAAAGCCCAGGAAGAAGCTCTGGGGCTCAGCAACAGCTGCAGAGCTAAGTTTACCATGCTCCCGCACAATCTGCAGGTAGTTCAATCAATCAATCAATCAAATTTTATTTGTATAGCACATTTCAGCAGCAAGGCATTTCAAAGTGCTTTACATAATTAAAATAAAAATAGAAACAAAGAATGAGAGAGATTTAGAAAAAGATTTAAAAAAAGATAAAAACATTATTAAAAGTAAAGATAAAAACATTAAAACATCGATCCACGTGAGGACTTGCCCTTATGGGGTCTCCTCGAACAGAGTTTTAGCAGAGCGACATCGTAGAAGGATTCTCAAACCTAACACTTTAAAACCCGCAATTTAGCCATAAGCAACAGGTGGGTTTCAAGTTGAGATTTAAAGGCACTCAGTGTTTCAGCTGTTTTACAGTTTTCTGGAAGTTTGTTCCAAATCTGTGGTGCGTAGAAGCTGAATGCTGCTTCTCCTCGTTTGGTTCTGGTTCTGGGGATGCAGAGCAGAACCAGAAGATCTGAGGGGTCTAGACGGTTGGTACAGCAATAACAGATCTTTAATGTATCGTGGTGCCAAACCGTTCAGTGATTTATAAACTAACATCAGTATTTTAAAGTCTCTTCTCTGAGCTACAGGGAGCCAGTGTAGGGACTTTAAAACTGGTGTTATGTCTCTATCTTCCTGGTTTTAGTGAGAACTCGAGCAGCAGCTTCTGGATCAGCTGCAGCTGTTTGATTGATTTATTAGTCAGACCTGTGAAGACGCTGTTGCAGTAATCAATGCAGCTAAAGATAAACACATGGATGAGTTTCTCTAGATTGTGCTGAGACATCAGTCCTCTAATCCTAGAGATGTTCTTCAGGTGATAGAAGGCCGACTTTGTGACTGTCTTGATGTGGCTCTGAAGGTTCAGGTCAGAGTCCATCACTACTCCCAGGTTTCGGGCTGATCGCTGGTTTTCAGTTGTAATAACTGAAGCTGTGCATTGATTCTGGTTCGCTCCTCTTTAGGTCCGAAGATAATAACTTCAGTTTTGTTTCTGTTCAGCTGGAGAAAGTTTTGTCACATCCACACTTTGATCTGTTCTGTGATTGGATGGGTTCAGAGTCACCTGGTGACATCGTGATGTAGAGCTGTGTATCATCCGCATAGTTATGGTAGCTGATCTTATTTTCTGTTATAATCTGAGCCTGTGGGAGCATATAAATATTGAAAAGGGGTCCTAGGATTGAACCTTGGGGTTCCCCACATGTGACCTTTGACCTCTTTGATGAGAAGTTTCTGATTGAAACAAAGAAATTCCAGTTATTTATGTAGGATTCAAACCAGTTGAGCACTGGACCAGAGAGTCCGACCCAACTCTCCAGTCGATTCAATAAAATGTTGTGGTCAACACTGAGGTCCAACAGAACCAGCACTGTGGTTCTCCCACAGTCTGTGTTTATATGGATGTCATTGAACACTTTGACTAGGCCGTCTCCGTGCTGTGGTGAGCACGAAAACCAGACTGGAAGGAGTCAAAGCGATTCATTATTGTTAGGAATTTAGTTAATTGTTTAAAAACAGCTTTTTCAATGATTTTGCTGATGAATGGGAGGTCAGAGATCAGAGATTGGCCAGTAATTCTGCAGTAGTGATTTGTCCAGATTGTTCTTTTTTATCAGTGGTTTGATAACTGCTGTTTTCAAAGCCTGGGGGAAAAAAACACCTGAAGAGAGCGATGAGTTACTATTTGGATCAGATCATTGGCAACGACAGGCAGGACTTTCTTAAAGAAATGTGTGGGCAGGACATCCAGACAGCAGGAACTGGAGCTTAATTGACTTCTAATTTCTTCTAGGGTTTTATAATTAAGTAGTTGAAATTGGGTCATTTGTCCTGCATTTGTTTTGTTTGGGCACAGCATTGGTACTGTCTTTGGAGTGGATGTGCAGATTAATCCTCTGATCTTTTGAATTTTCTCTGAAAAGAAACTGGAGAAGTTGTTGCAGGCACAGTTAATGTTATTATCTCACCTCTTTCTGAAGCAAATTGCGCTTTCCTCATTTATCTTAACTTTACAGTTGATATTGAGGATTTCTTTTTGAGAATTCCTTTTAATGTCATTGTGCATGAATAAAGCAAAACAAAAATAAAAAAGGAACTCTTGAAGAAACACAGAAGCAATTGGAATGTTAAGAATAAATAAGTAAGTAAGTTAATAAATACATAAAGATCAGGTTTTAGATGGATTTGCTGTCTTTAGGGCAACAACAGCTCTTGGGTAGAAACTATTTTTTAGTATGTTTGTCCTTGACTTTATTGCCCTGAAACGCCACCCTGAAAGCAGAAGTTTGAAGAGGTGGAGGCCAGGGGTGAGGGGTTCCTTGATGATGCTGCGAGCTAGGGCTGTTGTAAACGATTATTTTAGTAATCGAGTAATCTATAGATTTTTATTACGATTAATCGAGTAATCGGATAAAAACAATTATGAAATAAAATATTGGTGAATCTTCCATAACACCAGTGTTACTGTCGGATATCAACATCAGTCTATTTTTTCCACATTTGAGCTTCCCTACCAGTTACTTTTTTGTACACCGGGGGAGCAATACGGGATATTTACGGCTCCTCCGTTCAGAAACTCATCTACCAGCCATGTTCCGCCTCCCGTTTGTTCAGACCGGGATGATATAAGTTTATTGTGCGGTTCGTCCGTAAAGCTGCTCTGACCCTGTAAGCATCAACCCTCAGCCGCCCGCCGTGTTCAGTCTCTCCGCTCACCTGTAGAAATCCTCCTCAGCTTCTTCCCGCCGTTCAACCAGCAGCTCCGGAGCAGAAAGGCTGCCGAACTCCCGGCATCGCGCCGGTCATTTTAAGGATGTTTATTGGTCCCACAAAAACGATGAAAACCCGGAATTATCACCAATCAGTAAAATCCCCGCGGGCCGAACCTGAAGATTGGACGTTATGTCGCTAACACGTAGCTTCCGTCAACAACTCAGAGGCGGAAGTCAGAGCTCCGCGCAACGCAAATAATGTTCCGGCTGAAACACGGTGCGCTAAATGATACAACATAAATTAACGAAGCTTCGAGGCAGGTCAATTTTCCTCGAGGAATTTTAATAATCGAGGTACTCGAATCACTCGAGGAATCGTTTCAGCCCTACTGCGAGCACTCCAGAGGCAGCGGGTTCTGTAGATCTCCTCCAAAGATGAAAGAGGACAGCCAATCAATCTCTGGACAGGGTTAGGGTTAGGGTGTTGTTAGGATGTTTAGTTTAGTTAGTTATTTGTTCATCAGTGATTCTTGAGAATAGAGACAAAACAGGTCCTATGGATAAAGCACACAATTTGAATAAAATATACACAAAGTATAATTTTTCAAATATCTGACTAAACTAACCTGGGTCATGTGAGCACAACAATGTATATTTTCCAGGTATTTGCTGAATATTTATTTATTTTAAACATTGTAGTCGGTGGATGATGCCTGTAAAAGCCCTCGTCCAGGAGCAGAACTCAATACATTATAATAGTTTAAAATAATTAAAGAAATACTAAAATTATATATTATGACAATTAAGTATAAGTAGTCATATAAATAATTATAAAAGTATCAATAAATTGAATTAAAAATTATTTTTATATATTTTCCAACTCCATTGATATTTGTCCCTAGTTTTTGTCAACACCGTCAGACATGAAAAGAATGTAAAAAAAAAAAAAAAATCAGGCATTATTGGGGGCACCAGAACTTCTGAGGACCCCATGACCTCTTCCTTTCTCTTCCTTTGCTAAGAGGGCTAGTTAGCTCTGGTTAGCTTAAGTTATTCTTTAGTTTTTTCTTCTTTTTATTCCTAAGTTGTTTGTCACAACCATGATGTGTCAACACCATAACTGACAATTTACAAAACTTTGATGAAATTTTGTGAAATAAAAACTTAATTTTGGTAAAAATGTAAAGATTTCATGGACCTGATGAGCTACAACATGGCCTCCTTCAGAATAACATCGTATAAATTGAGGTAGTTTGGCTTTTTGTCAACTCCGTCAGTTTTTCTGACTCTTTCAGTGAAATTGTTGTCAGATCTCACTTAAATGTGGCATTAATTCATTTTAATGTATTTTACATAAATTGCATTACTTCACATGTATCAAGTTTTTCATTTTACTCACTAGTTTGTCACCTTCAGTTCTGTGTCAACTCCTTCAGATGGACTTTTTGTTGTTTTTTGTTTTAAATAATATTTATTTTGTTTCTTGAGAAGCATTTGTCTGTAAAATGAGTAAAAATATCACTAATAGGGTCATTAAAAATTATTTTATATTTATTTTTGTCAAATGGTGATAACAACATTCTGGGTCAGGTCGATTAAAAATGTAATTTTTAAAAAAAAATGTTGCAACTGTGAGCCTGTACCTTAGCATCTTTACATTTCCAAAACATTATTTGTCATATTTGCATACATAAGGTTGAGAAATGACAAAAAAAAAATTATGGGAAAATTAAAACCTATTTTGTCCCTTTTCTCAAGAATCACTGTCATCTCACTCGCTGAATGTAATGCTGTGTGTGTTGCAGGAGCCCAGGTCCTGGTCCGACGTCCGGTCTGCCTTTCAGCAGTGCTTGGTGTACTGGCAGCACCCTTCCCTGCCCTGGCTCTCTTTGTTCCCCAGGATCAATGCTGAAAAGAATTTCTCTGGGAAGAACATGCCCTGGACTCAGGATGAAGCAGTACACGAGAGTCTTGTGAAGGAATGGTGAGATTGTTAGATTTTCTGCTCTCTCCTTGAGGTCTGGGAGGATAGCATCCAATAAAAAGCTGTTTTCTCTTCTTAGGTCTGTCAGTTTGTCATCTCTCTACAGCCTTTTAAAGGTGGGGCTGTGCCCATACTTCTATGTCTGCTCCTATCAGGTACATTAACATGCTTTGGTGTTTGATAGCTTCTGTTTTTATTTCCCTAATTGGCTGTTCTTTGCATCAGTTCACAGTGTTGTTCAAGGCAGCAGGCCTTGCAGGGTCAGACTGCATAACTGCCTTAATTTCTCCTACTACTCGAGGTCTCAGAGAAGCAATGAAGACTGAAGGTACTCATAAAAAGAATAGCATGTACCAGTCAGGGGTCGCATTAATGGAATAGTTTCCATATTTGACTGTTTTTTGGGGGGGAGGTTTTAATGACTGAAAAATGTGAAGCCTTCTTGACAGGTAATAATTCACACCCTTGACTGGTGCAGGTGGGCAGGCATTATAGACTTAATGCAAAGATTTCATCGCAGCGGCAACTAGAGTCAATCAATAAAAAGACCCTTTCTGAATATTACCTCCTGTACACTGGACTAAATGCATCTTTCTGACCGGAAGCTGACAGCGTGTTGAAGAGTTGTGGACCGGACGCTTTGGAGCGTTCAGAAGCGCATTCCAAACCTTTTGTTGAAATGGCGCATTTAATTTCAGTCTCCAGTACATACAGAACAGAGAAAACTGAAGAGAATGCAATGTTGTGTTCATTCGTTTACAGTCTAAACAGAGGAGCCGACAGTTCATCATGAAGAAATAAGTAAAGGTGCATAAATAGACTGTAAAAGCGCACACCCGGACCACTCACAGGGTATAAAGCTTTCAGTTTGATTAGATTGATCCGTTTGGATCAGAGAGATCCAACTGACTGATGAACTAGAGCAGATTTCTCTGCAAATGGGAGCCAGGAGGAATTAGTGAGGCACTGTACATTCAGACCCCAGCAGGTGAAGTGCTTGTAATTTAAGTGGAGTCATTTAATTTAACTTATAAATTATTGGAGTCACAGTCAGCGGTTTTTATCACTATGGAGAAAAAGTTAGATGTGTTCATCTGCTTTATGTATGATGGGATCTGGATTCATGGTTCAACTAGGTGAATATGAACTAAACCGCATAAAAATGCGGCTGAATAGCCTAATGTTAATGTGATTATAATTTGAGGAGTAAATACAGTTAATGCCAGATTTTTTTTATGCTGGCAGTCAAAATGACCGACGACAAAAAACGTATTGCAACCTCTGGCACCATATTGTGCTACTGTACTTTATCTCTGACCCTTGTCTTTGTTAAGGTGTGGAGTTCAGTCTTCCCCTGCTGAAGGAAAGGAGGCGGATTAGTGAGCAACATAAAAGTATTCAACAGGGAGAAGAGGAAATGGAAAATGAGAACAAAGATTTGTGAGACTTTTACTGTGTGCACTGTTGATGACAAATCTGAATTCTATGTTCTAGAAGATGTTTAAAATGGTCTTTTTCTTGGTTTACTGCTGCAGTGATTCAAAATGTAAATGTTGCAGCTTGCAGGTGGATGAGGACTATCAGAATTGGGATGAAGAAGATGATGGATGCAGCCAAGGTGAAGATGACAGCTTGTCTTGGCTAAAGGAGATAGGAATCCAGGACAAACTCAAGAAGCCCGAATGCCTTAACATCCAGCTGTATCCTCCATTGCTCCTTGTTTTTGCGACATTTCTGAACCAATACAACCTTGTTCTTCTTGAACAAGTAAAATAAAATAGTGAATACTGAATGCTCCTTGACTGCTTATATAGACAAAAAGAAGCTCCAACTCTGTCTCTAGACCATAAACCTGAGTCGGCTGTATGTGTGGAGGGATCCCACTCCTTCAATCTCATCAACTTCCTCATCAACTGGAAGAGTGTGGTGGCTGCAGCTGGTTCTCAGACCGGTCTGCCACCAACCCTGCTGGCCCCCACTGCCTTCAGAGGGGCTACCATGAAAGTTCTGAAGGTATCGGAGTCATCCATGTCATTGTTTCTGAGTCGATATACATATTGACTCATATATTTTTTTCTTTGAAGGACTGAAAATGAAATGTAAGATCAACCTTTACTAATAACTCTGTCTTTATTAACCCGTTTAACAGTCTGGTTTATGATGTGCTTTCCAGGGCCGCAGCGTTAATGTCAAGAATTTGGTCGATTGTACCTACCAGAACATTAGCAGTCTGGAGCTCACAGGTACAGAACCAGAACTAGAACGTTTTTGGTTTTACTTCTGAATTGCAGATGTTCTTTTGAGTTTTCAAAACTATAACCCTGTTCATATTGATATGGTAGGGGTAGCATTATGTTAAATCAACTTTTTTTAGCTTTACATGATATAATGTTATTCCGTCACCAAAAACATATATGGAGTGTTTCTTTGATTCTTTCATGCATGTCTGAGAAATTCTTTAATCTCCCATGACAACCATTCAACTGTGCAAAATGCCTTTAGTGAACCTGGCAACACCTTTGAGGCGCAGATCCTGTACTTCAGAGCAACCGTCCCCCACAACTTCACCATCCAGGTCCTTTAAACTAGCAAGCAGCAATTAACAAAAAACTGATGGAGCTGATTAAACATACGTCTAAGTGTAATGCTGGTAAAAATGTTGTTAAAAGGTTAATAGAGGAGCGATGTTGTGGCAACTTCTTGATGGTGGAGTTCCAGAAAGAGCAGGAGTCTTAAGAGGTGTTAAATTACAGTGTCAAATTTCTTTAAAGTCACATTTGATATATAGCATTCTTATAACAACTGAAGGTAACATAGTTACTTGATTGTGTTATAAAATGGTACTATGTGCATAGGAAATATACAGTGGGCTCAAAGTATTCAGACCCCTTTAAATTTTTCACTGCAGTCATTTGCTAGAATCAAAACGGTTAATACAATCCCAACAAAATAAAATCTTACCACACCCTGCAACTTTTTCCTGCTTCTCTCCAGTTTTAGATTTGCCATTATTTTGGCTCTTGAACTGAGCTGAATGAAACCATCCATATTGTCAGGGAAACTTGAACAAAAATACCAGTAGGTGGCAGCAACAGGCGATATTATCACAGTTTAGACAGATTCTATTTCTGTGTCAGTCCCTGCTTCCTGTCCTCTCAAAGTCCTTCATAGATAACATAAACTGAATTTGACTGCTTTACTTTACAAGATCAAACTGGACTGTATGTCAGTGGATGATTGGATCTTACTGATGGGATTTTGATGTGTATTTCTGTATGATGGGAAACAAACGGGGCCTCTGTTTCTTAAGTGTCTTGAGATAACATTTGTTGTGAGTTGGTGGTGTACAAATGAACTTAAACTGACTTTCTTTTTGCACTTTAGGACCCATCCTTCCTTCATCTCTTCATGCCATCACAGCTCTTCTTCAGACTGCTCAAAAAGGCAACTTCTCTGCTGCTCTTTATACTCATACACCCACTGCTGTCATGAACATAGAAACCTGCAGGAAACGGGTATGACATTAATCACATAATAGATGCACAGTAACACTAATTTTGAATCGGTCACGTCACAGTAAATATTGAGCAATCTCCCATGTTTCTGTGTTTTGTAGTGTAGCAAGGCAGTGGGAGACCTGACTCACTGTGGTCTTCCTCCTGCTTCTATTAATCATCTCCAGCAGCCATCCACTCTTGGCAAAACTACCCTGACGCACTTAGCACTGAATAACTATAGCTACACCTGGAAGATTGGATAAAACAGAGATGGTGCATATCTCAAACCATCACACCTCCACAAAAAGACAACATCCAATGGAGTTTCTTCAATTCTTTAGATTTTGTTGGTCTTTCATCAAGCATAAGTGTATTTTTTGTAAATTGTTTTTAAAAAATAGTTCATAATAAATCCTATTTATGCAAGTAATTTTTCTACAATTTTTTTTTCAACAAGTTAATTTTATTGGCGTTTGACCACTTCCTGATTTTCTTTCTTTCTTTTTTTTTTTTTTGCATGTTAGTCATTTTAGTGTTTCAAACATTTAAATTGGTTTGATATTATTCTCTCTAAAAGAGAATAACGTCCCAACTTACATCACCCAATGTTAAAAGGTGATTGCTGCCTAAACCTGAAAACTGGCAACTGGTAATTCCAAAGAGTTCAACTTTAGTCTAGTGGTTCTCAACGTGGGCGGTACCGCCCCCCAGGGGGCGTTCAGAGGACGGCAGGGGGCGCTGGCGGACATTTTTACAAAAGGGGGGCGTTTGGTCGAAGGTAAACTTTACACCTTAAATGCACAATACCAGTTTAGACTTTGAGCAACTTGGTAAAACTGTATTATGTAACATTAAATCTTGCTTGGCTGCAACGGTATGATGGCAGCTCTTCTTCATCTTCTTCTTCTTCTTCTATTCAGTGTTTGTTAGCTTCTGTTAGCTTCGTGGTGCAGCTCTGTTCTCCTGCTACTGGTAGTTAAAATCACGATACCCTCACTGAGTATCCCTCTGAAAAATGAACCCATTTAAATAAAGAAATAAAGAAGTCCCTCCATGGTGATACCTCGATAGAGAGCGTTCATTTTATAGCGTTAACACGGTGCTGTAAGTGGTCCGGTATGAAACGGGGTGATAGAACAACACAGCACTTTTACATTTCAATATTCAGAATGCAGAAATTGTTTCCGTTGTTTTAAAAGGTTTATGTCAGTCTGCCTTTTCCCCATCGATACTCTTCCCAACCGCCCTGCACCTTAGGGGTTAAAAAAAAAGACGTTCACATTGCGCAAAACTCTGAAACAGGAGAAGCGGAACATAAAACGGAGCGACGAACTAGATGTGAATTATGGCATAAAAACAGAGAATCCGACGCTGAACAGTGAAAAAATCAACACATGATGTGAAACACATGACGATTAGGCGGCGCAGCAGGTGATGAGTGAAGATTACTGATGGTCAATAAATGATAAAATAAATCTATCAACAGGAAAGAAACTAAAGTGAACATAGCAATAAACCAAGAGAGGATAAAACTAATCAAATGAAACTAAATGGAAATGAATGAAGAACAAAATGAAAGAATAAACTAAGAAACTAAAGTAAATACAGAGGAATAAGCTGGTATGGCAAGACCTTTAGAGCAATAATTAATACAGAGACTGTATGGCAAGAATAAACAGACACTATTTCCAGATAAAAGGTCAAATAATATTGTTGAAGTGTCATGGGTTTGTTGAGACCACATCTAGTACTGAGAATAAATATATCTTACAGATCATAACAGTAAAGAACTGATCACTGATTTATGTTTTTAATTAGATTTGATATATTTATTTCTTCAATATTATTTTTCATGTCAGTGTTAATGTCATGAGGCTGATGACTCCATGACACTTTGAATTTGACTCATTAGGATTTGATTAAGAACCAGATTTGTTCTTTGTCATTTCTGTCCAGTAAAACTATTAATCTATAATCAATAGACAGATCTATATAAAGATATAATCCATGTTTCTGTCTCATATTTCTATGGCATTAAAGGAACTTTAGTTTTTCCACTGAAAGCTCTGGTTTGAACAGTAAATGCCATGTGGGTGAAGTTTTATGGATGATTCTCTGATGTCCCATTCTCCTGAAGGCAGCACAGAGCTGCACCACCAGAAACTGACAAACACTGAAGAGAAGAAGAGTTATGATTAATGTAGTTACAGTTCTATCCATGTTTTAATGCTGCAGCTCAGTCGGTTTGCAAATAGTTCAAAGTTTAAACTGGCATGTTGAACATCTTTTATCTGGTCATTTTATGGAATATTTACAACTAGAAAATGGCACAAAATAAGAATATTTCTCCACTCTGATTGGCTGCTGTTAGACCTACCAATTTTAACTTGAATATTCATTACATTTTTCATAGACACCTGTGAAAATAATTTCTATTCTTATGACTTTTTTGTTCTCTGGGAAATTATTTTTGATGATAAATACAGAAACAAGCATAAAAATCAAAACATCTACAATAGTGACAGTAATATTAATGATAAAATAATAGTCAGTGCAAAGTAGCCTGCTAACTCTTTGGTGGGGGGCGGTGAGGGACCTGGATAAGGGTTAGGGGGGCGCTGGGTCAAAAAAGGTTGAGAAACACTGGACTAGTCAGTACTTTTGTTTTCCCAAAAATCTTGGGGGTCATCTAGGTGAGTTCTGGAAAAATGGAGACAACCCTGAAATGTTCTTTTTGCTTGTCTTAGAACAAGTGTAACTCAGAAGAGAAAACGTCCTCTTTTCTCTACTATTCATATTAATACATTTACGTTTTTAGTTTGAAAAACCGAAAACACTTTTATTTTGAAAAGAAGTGTGATCCTCTTTTAGCTTCATTTCCTGTTTCAAAAGGAAGCGTGATCCTGTCTTAACTTGGGATGCAGTCGGCTGCTCTTTGAAGATGTAAGGAGGCTGTAGACCAGGGGTGTCAGACTCCAGTCCTCCAGATGAGCCACAGGTACAAAACACTGGAATGAAACGGCTTCATTACCTCCTTGTGTAGATCAGTTCTCCAAAGTCTTGCTAATGACCTAATTATTCTGTTCAGGTGGTGCAGCACAGGCACATCTAAAAGTTGCAGGGCAGTGGACCTCCAGGACTGGAGTTTGACGCCTGTGCTACAGACAAACTGTGCTGAACTTTGTGGGTATCATCAAAATGAAAATTAATAGCACTTTCCAGAAGTTAATTTTCAATATCTATTATGCTAAGTTGATGGGAGCGTGTGCTAGCGAAACTGTTGCTGTGTCCATTGATACTTGGTCTTGGTGAGTTAGCATTGTGCTAATGCTGAATCGTGGTTAGTTTTATTTCTGTTTAAAAACATTTTTTAACAATAAATTTTCTTTTTGTTAAATGATTTTACCCAGTCAGACTTAAGTTCACAATGATATAAGAAATCATTTTAATTTCTTTTGCACTATTTTTTCAGTTCAATTGATCTTAAATTGATTTTTTTAAATTTATGATTTAACAGGATAAAGTTTAGTAGTAATTCATTCATTTTATTTCATGCCATAATTTACAAAACCTGAAAAATTTATTTAAATGAATTATTTAATTGACTAAAGGAACACTAATCCGATATACATGGTTAAAGAATGTATTTGCTCACATGGTTAAAAATAAAATACTTTAACTATTGAGTTAAAAACAAGAACATCCATGTAATATATTACTGTGGTAATATGGGAACCAAAGAACTAGGCTATATCTATAAGAATGGATGAAAAAAAGATTTTATTGGCAGGATACAATAATGTCATTGTGTGTAGGCAAGTTTTTTTTTAACAAACAGGTGATCTATCTGTGCTACCCATCAATCCGTCCTACTGTGTGGCAATGCGCACATCGATGTCATACTGCTTACTCAGCAGATTTATTCATACATCCCATCTGTGGAAGTTTTCATCTGTTTATGTCATTGAAGGTTAAGGTAAGCTTTATCTAATTTATTTTGTACCTGGCTTTCAGTGAGCTGTTGTGTTATGCATGTTTTAAGGCAGCTTGTGTTTACATATTTGTAAATGACTAGTTTGCTGTCTGCAATGTCCTTACTGTACTGCATACTGTAAACAAAGTCATTGCTTGGCGTCAACCACGTGAATCAGGACAAAATACGTTGTTTTGTGGGCTATACTTTAAAATATTTTATTTTAATAACGCTTTTAATTAAACTGCTAAATGGAGCATGTTGGTAGCGATATTATGTGGGATTGAAGTTGTGTAATTCTATGGTGTTGGGTATATTAAGATACCCTATCATTTCAGGTGCACAGTGACCTGCGAAGTTTGGTCTACACACTTTGTCTGCTTCATTTGATAAAGACTGTCATACAATGTATTAATGCACAAAAAGCGTTTGCAGAGATCTGTATTTGTAGATATCTAATTTCATTTCAATAAAAACTTGTTTCCTCTGTCTGATGCTGTTTCATTCTTACAAACACCTCTGTGTTTAAAATATTTTTCTAAAGGTAGGATATTCTGATGCAGGGTCGTGATGCACTGCTGTGCGCTACCCACACATTTATCAGGTCGGATATTCTGATGGAGTTTTGGTGCATCAGCCTGTGCTACCTCTGTATTTTATAATGATATTCAAAGGAAGGAATTTGCTGTAGCAAAATGTACCAGCTAAGATATTTTGATGGTGTTTTGGTAGATCAACATGTGCTACCATGTGTACTTTGTGAAGGTAGGATTCTAATATGGGGTTTTAGTACCAGTTTTACATGATAAAACAGGGAGGCTATTCTCAAGAAGGTTTTAAGTGCATTTACACAAGGTTTATTTAAATAGGGAGGGATTCAGATACTTTTAGAAAAGATGTCATTTACATTTTTTTCAAATTCTACTTATCCCTGCTAAGTGCAAATCCCTTCTCTTAAATATAATTGGTATTTAACATCGACACTAACTGCTCAGGTCTTCTGTATGTAAATGTCACTAGCGGCTTTTGAAAGGTAGCACTGACAGACAGATATCTAGATGTGCTACAGTAGGAACATTTGACAAGGTAGCACAGGTAAACAACACTGGGATGTTGCAGAGGTCATAAAAAAAGGAAGCAGTTTCCGTAAACTTAATTCACTTGTCATTAACAGCTTATGGTTTATGAAATGTTTATTACTAAAGTTCAGAATACCATACACCTGACAATATGCTATGTCAAGCAGTGAAGTTTATAAAATGTGCACAAGGATCAAATCTTTTGGGAATGACTGCATAATGTATCCAGTGCGGTGATGTTGGGAGATGAAGGACCCAATAAAAACATAGAACAACAATTTGTGGGTGAAGACACGATCATTTTAAGAGTTTCATTAAGAGCAAACAAAATGATCAGAAGGGAAAATCCAAAGGCCAGCCAACTGGGTGCATATCCTGGACTACAGATGTTAAACAGCTGCTGGTGACGAAGAAAAGGCTGCAGAGAAGATGGATGGGTAAAGTGAAAGAGGGCATGCAAAGTCAATGTGACAGAAGATGTTTGGTTTAGCATGAAATGCAAATATAATCTGCAGTTTCGATCAAAAGGAGAATAAATATGATTGATTGTGTAATGAGTGCCATTCAGCCTGGAAAATACAATGTGCATCTGACATACTTTGAAAATAAGATTACTGAGTTAATTGGTGTAACCCTTATTCTGTTTTTGGAAGGA
Organism: Poecilia reticulata; assembly: GCF_904066995.2. Taxonomy (NCBI): domain Eukaryota; kingdom Metazoa; phylum Chordata; class Actinopteri; order Cyprinodontiformes; family Poeciliidae; genus Poecilia; species Poecilia reticulata. The sequence continues at coordinate 1,453,775 of NC_088831.1, read as the reverse complement.
CTCCACTTTGCTACTCTATTGCATTTGGGCAGAAATATGAAACTGATTAAAGTGTTATATTCAAGTTAGCTAACATAAAATAAATGTCTGCATACTTTCCAACTCTTTAATTGACATCTGATGTATAGAACCAATGCCTTTAACCTTTGACTTTTTACCTCTGACTCTTAAGTGTATGTGTCTAGATCTGAGACACTGAATCCCATGTTTGTGAAGTTAAGCTCTTTTCTGAGCAAAAATGTAAAACAAGTCATTCAGCGAGTAAGTTGCACAAAGTGACACGTTTCTTCATTGGTATAAAAACACATGCTGTACTGTTGGTGACCTGCATTCACACAGTCCTAGTGTGAAACCAGTTGGACTTACAATCACTAAAAATTGACACCAAAATCTACATATTTGTGGTTCAGTAACATTTTGTGAACCCTACAGAAAATGAACAGCTTGCTCAACAGGTCAACGCTTTTTCTAAGAAACAAAAACAAAAACTATACATTACTAGTAATGTTTGGAGATTTCATGAAATAAGGTTATTTTGTTTATCTGGTGCAAAACTCAGGAGGCCATAAAGATTGAATAGATTATCCAATTCCAATTTAACAGGGTGAAGACTTTGGCTTCTTTCAATCTGTCAAACAACATGGACGGTTTTAGGCAGGAGCAAACAAGTACCAGCACCCCTGCAGAACCGGGCCTGACCCCTGTTATTACCTCTGTAATAAAGTGGTAATACTAAATCGATTTATGATGATGTGAGACTACGTAGGCGGCATTTTGGGGAAATTGTAGTTAGTCATTTTACAGCAAAGATTCAACACAAATTTTAGAAAATGTGAGATGCTGTGAGAGGTTTGGTGGAACCAGCTGCATATTGTCCGAACCCCCACCAAGAAAAAAAAAATCATCCTTCTACTACTTTGTGTCGTCTTCTGGGTTTTTGCCGGTAGTAACATCCTGCTCATTACTCTTGTGATGTGAAAAAAGTATTTCAATGCAACCGAAAAACCACCTGATCCTGGTGCAAATGCTTTTCATCCAAAAATGTATGTTTTTTTGTTTTTTTTTTTACTTTGAAGCTTTTTTTAAGAAAACAATATGTTACTGGTAATGTCTTGAGATTTCATGAGATAAAGGGGAATTTACAAAATAATAATTACAAGATAATTACTCAAATTATCCATTAATTTGTGCAATTAATGGATAATTAACGGAAAGACAGGTATTGCTATTGTTGGGCCAATTACATTGGTTTCCTTCAGTTTTATTTTAACAATGAATTAATTAAATGTATGTAACGTTTATAAATAACATGTTTTTTTACATAATTGTTAAAACTGTCACCATTTCTTAACAGTAGGAGACAGATAATCTGCCTAAGGATCGATCTTCCTCCCCGAGATATTTTTGAAATGAAGAAATGTGCTGCTCCCGACCAAAAACAACCAATCAGAGCCAGGAGGAGGATCTTGGTGCTATCACTCATCCTCATGTACTCGCTGCTAAATGTGCTAATGGTGGAGAAACAACTTACCATTACAGAAAAACCATTTTACCTGCAGCCATCGATAGCTATGCTAACTAGCCTGAGCACTCAACAGAATCTATTGGTAAAAGCTGGCAGCACCACAGGACACTGAATGACAGCGCTAACCCCACCTCTGGGCTCTGATTGGTTGTTCTAGTTAGCACTGGGAGAAAGCAGAGGAGCTAGATTTTTTTCACTGATTCTCTACCTCAAACCATGACATGGTGACAGCTTCAACAAATATGTAAAAAAAAAAAAAGTATTTATAAAAGTTTCATGCTGCACCTTTAAAGTGTTGCTCTTCTGGCTTCAGCCGCATTGAGATAGAATGACAGTTTTCATCTGTATTTTCAGGGGTCTGCAATCTGCAACTCTGGAGAACCAAATGGTTCTGTGGCTTACTTAACTTATGACATATTGTCCTGTTATTTATTTATTTGTACTGTGCCTCAATGAAAAAGAACTGCTCCACCCCCTGCCGGTAAACCTAGTCTAGAACCGCCACAGTCAAACAACTTAAATGATGTAAAGATAAGACTCACATAGTCCTTGAGTTGTCATTATATAAAATATACTTATTTCAGGTGAGTCTACTCTTTGCAGCATTGCCATGATAAGAGTAGAACATCTGTCATCACTGTCTCAGGTGACTCAATATGGTCTCCAAACAGCTTCAGCAGCAACCATGTTTGTTGGTGAGCTACTGTGGCTGGATTCCACCTCCACACCCACTCCCTCATTCTGATTGGGCAAAGAAGGGTGTAGAAGAGAAGAACCTGTGGATGCAGTGGTACAAGGCGGGAGGATACGAGGTGGAGAATGTGAGTCACTGCCGCCTGCTCCCCCAGCCATCATAGAGAACTGGTATGAGCCGGTGGTGGCTGAGTAGTAGAGGTGGTATGGAGATGAAGTAGACTGGAACGGCCCATTCTGAGCTTGGTGAGGGGTGTTTGCAGGATACGGTGGAGGCAAATATGTATGGTACCGTCCTGTTTGGGTGGTTGCCATGGCTGTTGCCATAGTGATGCTGATGGCACCATTAGAGACTGGATTATGGGTTGGGGTGTATGTGAATGCAGCTCCTGTAGGAGGATAGTGCACCCGAGGGTTAGAGAAACGAGAGTCGGGCAGGGAGGGAAGGGAGCTAAAAGGACGCTCCAAAGCCATCCTGGGGTCACCAAAGGCTGTAAGGTCAGGACCTGAGGGAAAAGAAATGTCACAGTTTATCATCTGGTTGAGTCTCATATATGCTCATGGTGTATGTTGATGTTTTACCTGTGAGTCTTGAGGACAGGTCACCAAGAGAAGAGCGACCAGGTGAAAGTGGAGCAGTTGTGTGAACAGTGGGAGTAGTTATCTGGCCAAGGTAGGGATAAGACTGATCATAGGACCAGGATGGAGAAGATTGTATCTGTCTGGACTCTGAGACAAACAGAAATGAATTCAATGGTTTAGATAGCAGAGCTGGATGATATCAGAATAAGATAAATTATTCTTGAATAGTATAATATCAATTGTGATTCATTAAAAAAAAAATATATATATATATATATATATATATATATATATATAATTATATATATATATATATATATATATATATATATATATATTTTCCATCAACATGATGTCCATATCCCTAAGGATTAGCATCTTTAGCCACTAACTAAATATTAAAAATTTCATTGTGCTTTCGTTTGTGTACAATGACAATAAAAGGAATTCTGATTCTAACATCTACATAATGTTTGGACTCAAAGTGACTAAGGGTCATTTCATCAGTCAGTTTGAGTGCATGGCTCTCCTGAAAAGATATAATGTACCAAATATTGCATCAAACCACTCCTTATTAATTGTGTTTGTGATTGCACTCATTAATATTGTGACAATGACTTTGATTGGATATTGTACAGTGTTTCCTTCTCTGTGTTACTCCCACAATATTTGAATTTTTAACCATTTTCGGACTTCATTAGCCACTATTATTATACAGGCTTGAATTATAGCAGAATTCTACAAAAAATAGAGGTCTACAATTAGACTCTTATGCCATCTCTCCATCTGTGTATTCAGTGGGGAGGCTGTGTCTCAGAATGAAGAATAGTCATCTTGAAATCGAGAACTTGTTACCTTGACTGAATTTCATAATGTATTTATGGTCAAGCCACTTAAGTTGCTTTCTAATCTGGACTGTTTTTTTTTTTTTCGCCGCTACCATCTGGTTGGAAAAAAGCCCAAAATATTTATAACAACGTCTTAGCAGCAGAATCCCATGAAGGTGATCCAGAGAAATTTTTAGTCTTTCAAACACCTGAATAGCATACCTAAAGTATTATCCAAAAGATCCATAGATACAGTGGGCCCTCACTTATTTGCAGTTTAATATTCATGGATCCACCTATTTGCGGAAATTTAGACTTCTGTTGAATGTGACTCCAAATTATTTGCAGAAAATCTTCTTAATCACATTTTTTTGCAGAGCATATATGAAATAGTCAAAAGAAAATGCAGCTTGGGAAGCTGAAATAACTAGGCGTAATGTGACCTAATTTGCATTTGGCTGCCATTTGCAAAGCAGTCAATCCAGCCATTTTTATTTTCCTTGGCACTAATTGGCTGGTCTCCTCTGTAGCAGAGATAAGAAAAAACATGGATATTAGCTTCTGTGGAAGAGTTATGATGGTTTTCATTTGTGTGTATTAATGCACAATAAGGTATATTTGGTGTTTGAGTAATTGTATCAGGCAGTCACACACATTTTTATAGGAGGTCCCAAGTATTCACAGATTTAATCTATTTGGTTTTGGTCTCATCCCTGCAAACACCAGGGTCTGCATTCATTTGTGCTATTTTGTTTGGATTAAAGCACAATCAGGGTCACCCTGTAATCAGCACAATCGTCCTGATTACAGGGTAGTCACAGCAAATATTCTGGAAATTATAGTTGCTTTCAGATATCTTGGAGATCAATTGTGTAGAAGAAGCACCTCGTCATGCAGTCAGGAATAACACATTGGAAAAACCTTCAAACAAACAAATCTTTTATGGAAGTAGAATAACTTCAATCTGAATATTTTCAGATCCAGTCTTCAGTTTGATGAAGTGCTGCAGTTCACACTCAGTCTTACTGTCTTACCAGCTGTTAGTCCAGAGTGTGGAGGGCTGGAAAATGTTGCCGAAGTGAGGACTGCAGATTGGTGGCTGTTTGCAGATTGCTGATGATGATGATGATTATGAGGAGGCGTTACTCTGATAGAGCTCCTTCTCAGCTGTTCCAGCTCTGTAAGCCTCTCAGAGAAAGCCAGTGAGCCAGGTTTGACCTCGTCCAGCTTCTGACGATGACCTGGAGGCCAAAACATGAAGGTTCTCTTTTTAGATCGGTCAACAACACAAGTTTCACTTGTAATTTGACACAGTACTGATGTTTTTTCTTGATATAACCTGTAACTCTTTAAACATGCTAGTGATACAGCAATAATGCTGTGAAAAAATATAATTTAGTATATTTCAAACATACTTACATTTGTGTAGGTACATTTTAAGTATACTAAGTATTAAGTATACTACATATAAATATATACAAAATACACTAACAGCATGCTTGTACCAATTTTAAGATAACTTTAAATACACTTATAATTGTACCAAAATACACTTTTAAGAAATATATTAAATTAAAGTATACTTTAAGTGAACAAAATATGTATTTGCTCAAGTGAACCAATGAAACAACATGCTTTTAAAGATATTTCTGTATTTTAAAATATATCAAATATATCCTCAAAATAGATTTATTTTTTAATTTACTTGAAGCTTTAATTTACATCTCACTGTATACTTTAGGCTAATTAAGTATGCCTTTCTAGGTGCCTTAATATTTCACAATGTTGTTAAATTGGCAAAGAATAAAAGAAAATTAACAATCCTTATAGTGGAACTTAGTGTAATGTTTAACAAAGTAAATAATGTGTTAATGCCTCAAAACATCAAACAATGAAAGTTTAGTGACAGCGAAAAAATGTAAATGTAGCAGGTATTTTCAGTTTTACATCTCTCTGAATACGATCTATGTTGTTTTCAGCTACTTAACAAAAACACAAAAGCTATTTTTTACTTAATCCATTTTCAGATATATGATGTATTTGTGAACGACATTAGCTCCAGTTCACACTTCAGACCAGATGGTGGCGGTAATGCACACTTTCTTTTTTTTTCTTTTTTGAAAAGCGCCAAAGAAAAACAGCATCACCGTGAAGCCAGGGGAGGTAAGGCATGCTCTTTAAATTCGCCATTTTTACTCGCATAGTATTACCTTAAAAGTAGAGAGAACCTTGATAATAGTTAGTAGTTTTGGTAAATTCAAGCTGGTGACGTCCTAGACGACAACACAACTGGACAAGAACTGGATGGAAATGAAATGTGGGTCATGAAAGGAGCCCGAAGGTGCTAAGGCTGCTAACGTGTTGCTAGCTGGTGGTAAGTTTGCTTCAAAATACTTATTTTCTTCGTCTAATTATAAACAGTGCAGTACATATAGAAACAAACTTAAGTTTGATCAATTTTATTATTATTAATTATTACTATTATTATTATTAGTAATAATAATATCATATCATTCAACTTCAGGGTTATAACTGCTTGGAGGCTCTGCGTGTTGCGACTTAGTATAGATTTCTCCATAAACTTAACCTGGTTTTAATTAAGCTCAGTATGCCAAAGAGACTTCAATATTATGAGGCTGTTGTTTACAACTCGTTTGTCATTGTTTTTATCCTCATCATATTTTTGTAATAAGCATGATTTGATTTTAAAATAATTTGACTGAATTTATTCCCCTTGTTAATCTACCATTTCTCTTTCATGCATTTTATTCATTGTTGGCTTTCAGGGCCCAGTGATGGACTGGTGACCTGTCCATGGTGAACCCTGCCTCTCATCTGATGGCTGCTGGAGATGGGCACCACCAGCCCCCCTCACCACCCTGCAAGGATCAGTGTGTTCAGATCATGGATGGAAAGATTTTAAGGTAATTAGTCTCTCTTAAGTCCACACTTAAAACAACTTCATAGTTAATGCCAGGATCCACCGGCTCTAATATTTCTGACTACATTTTTCTATCAGTCAATCAAGGAAGGTACGTCAGGGTGAAAAGAGCGTAGAAAACATACGCTCGCTCTTCCTCCCTCCTTTCCCCCTGGGAAGAAGACACGTGAAGGGTAAAACTCCCTACATTTATCCCATTATGTGCGCGAGGTGAAGGAGCGTAAGGCGCGCTGAAGTGTAATGTCAGTTTGTCTGCAGTAATACTGGAATACTGTGACATTATATTAAAACATTACTCTGTCCTTGGTGAAATATTTTTCACATTTCCTCTAAAGTCTACATAATGTTTTATTGTGCTAATTTTCATGAGCATGTTGTCTGTAAAATTTTAATATGCTGACAATTTGTACAATTCTCTGATAGTATATTGGCAATGTACTCTTGAAAAATGTGAATATATTGAATACAAAATGTAATTTTTTTCACCTGGAAAGTGTGTTGTAATTGATCTTTCTGTGTTCTGTAGCCTGATGTTTGCAGTACTGTGGTGTCTAAGAAGCATTAATGTACAAAGTGGCAAAGCAGAATAATAAAAGACATTGATAAGAAACTGAAGAGTGTACTTCATTAACAATTATAATAAACCAAAAGTGCAATTGTTCCATACTGTAATTACACTACTAATATATAAAATATTTAATGTTTATATACTTAGAAGACATTCAAAATATATTTTAAATGTAATTTAATCACAAAAATAGTACACTTAAGATATACTAATCAGGCACGTTTATATTACATAAAAAGCTGTAAACTTGAAGCATACAAAGTATAACTTTAGTTGTTCCAATAAAGCACATAATAATACACTTAGTATACTTTAAACTGATTTTCTATGATTTAATTAGTAGTAAAATACACAAAATTAGTTGTTCCAAAATGACATACTTCAAGTAAAGTAATTTCCGCACCATAAGGCACCTAAAAACCTTCAATTTCCCCAAAAGCCGACAGTGCGCCTTATAATCCGGTGAGCCTTATATATGGACCAATATTGAGCCACAACAGGTCCAGCAACCACGGTAAGCAGCCGCCGACTTCATTTTCGCCCGTAGAAGAAGAAGTGCGCGGTGCATGCTGGGATAGTTGTCAGAACTGTGGTTTGTTAATAAAGTTTGGGGGGGGTTGAGAGACAGAGACTGCGGCGGCGGCAGCGTGTCGGTTGGTCTGTGTTACCCAGAAGGCAGTTGGGCACAATATCGCAACACCAACACCGTGAGTGAAACAATGACTGGGACAGCCTAGTATATAAAGTACTGGAGGACCACTTCTTTATTATTACACATCCACATTTGTAGAGAACGGACGGGACGGGTAGCAACCGTAACTGTAGAGTCTATGCGCCTTATAATGAGGTGCGCCTTATATATGAAAGCGTTTTAAAATAGGCCATTCATTTAAGGTGCGTCTTATAGTGCGGAAAATACAGTATTTTAAGTTGACAATGTGAGTGAAAATTATACAGCAATATGTGCTTCTTCAATAGATCAGGACAGTTTTATTGTATTTTTGTGAAATATAGTATTAAATGCAGTATTTAAACACTCATCAAACACCAAATGTCTTAATTTTAGGAGATCGGTGATCTGCTGATACTTTCACGTGAAGCTGAACCTGTTCCCCGATCTTGTCTAACTCAGCAAAGGTCAAATAATCAACCGCTGTCCTCTGAGAGGTTTGACTGACAGACCGGCCCACCAGATCATATCTGCACGTTTGCAGTTAACTGTAGTCACCCTACTGTTGTGAACTCAGCAACTTTCTTGACATATTTAGTGACATTATGGATTAAAAAAAGGGTATTGGCCAAAATCGAATCGACAGGCCAGGCTTTTTAAAGATTGGTGACTGGCGATTGGCCAAAAAACTGCGATTGATGCACCCCTACTCCGATACATTTATGCAAGTAAGAGTGACTCACGTCGTGGCTCTCTGGGACCATCCACTGTGATTTTGATAGCTCTTTGATATGTAGCCACTTGGGGAGGGTTGGTGAACACCGTGATCGTCAAAGTGAAGCTTTTTCCTAAAGAGGACAAACAAGGAAACCATGGGGAAAGAGTAGAGACAGGAAAGGATTAGTTCCTTTAGATTTGGTATCCACTTGTATGTAACCAGGTTCGGTAATTACAAATGCATGTCATACATTTTAGAATTGAAGTTATTCATGAACACGGTTACAAGCTACAGTATACATGCAGACGCACTGTAGGATTACAAAACAGCTTCAGAGCTTCATGTTTTATTTCAACTCCATGAGCAAATTTAATAATGGCCACAAGGTGGCACCTAAAAAGTCTATTCCTCAATTTAGTCATTTATTGTACACTATACTCTTAACACAGTACATACTGCACATTCATTACTGTACAGAAACCAATCCATAGGAATATAAAAATGTAATTTGGAAAAACTAGGAGTTCATTCAGAGTTTATATAGAGAGGAAGATAAATAACTGCCAAAGCCATTGTGTCTGATTTTTGGAGGAGATGAACTGAGCTGTCTTTGGCTTAGTGCTCAGATATTGCAAAACAAAAATAATAAGTGTTCTGTTTAAAAGAGGAACTATAAGAAAGACTGAAAACTTGTCACAAATGACACACACAGACTAGTGTAGCATTGAGTACATTAAGAACTTTGTGGATTTCATTAACTTTTTTTTTACAAAAACTGAGTTAATTCTTTATTTTAAGGAATTGTACATTTTAGGTGAGCAAACCAAGCTCAAAAGGTTGTTAAGTGTTTATGATTTGTTATGAAGAAAATGTATCAAACTATAACAAACTTCTCTATTTGTTGATGTAAAACTTTTCATCCACAGCGCTTAAAGGTTTTCACATTTTGTCACATTAAAACTTCAAACATTGAAATATTTGTATGCTACATGCTTTTTAAGTATATATACTGTATATACACTGCTAAAAAAAATAAAGGGAACACTTAAACAACACAATATAACTCCAAGTAAATCAAACTTCTGTGAAATCAAACTGTCCACTTAGGAAGCAACACTGATTGACAATCAGTTTCTCCTGCTGTTGTGCAAATGGAATAGACAACAGATGGAAATTATTGGCAATTAGCAAGACACACTCAATAAAGGAGTGGTTCTGCAGGTGGGGACCACAGACCACTTCTCAGTACCTATGCTGTCTGGCTGATGTTTTGGTGAGTTTTGAATGTTGGTGCTGCTTTCACACTCGTGGTAGCATGAGACGGACTCTACAACCCACACAAGTGGCTCAGGTAGTGCAGCTCATCCAGGATGGCACATCAATGCGAGCTGTGGCAAGAAGGTTTGCTGTGTCTGTCAGCGTAGTGTCCAGAGGCTGGAGGCGCTACCAGGAGACAGGCCAGTACACCAGGAGACGAGGAGGAGGCCGTAGGAGGGCAACAACCCAGCAGCAGGACCGCTACACCTCCGCCTTTGTGAAAGAAGGAACAGGAGGAGCACTGCCAGAGCCCTCAAAATGACCTCCAGCAGGCCACAAATGTGCATGTGTCTGCACAAACGGTTAGAAACCGACTCCATGAGGATGGTATGAGGGACCGACGTCCAGATGGGGGTTGTGCTCACAGCCCAACACCGTGCAGGACGCTTGGCATTTGCCAGAGAACACCAAGATTGGCAAATTCGCCACTGGCGCCTTGTGCTCTTCACAGATGAAAGCAGGTTCACACTGAGCACATGTGACAGACGTGACAGAGTCTGGAGACGCCGTGGAGAGCGGTCTGCTGCCTGCAACATCCTTCAGCACGACCGGTTTGGCAGTGGGTCAGTAATGGTGTGGGGTGGCATTTCTTTGGAGGGCCGCACAGCCCTCCATGTGCTCACCAGAGGTAGCCTGACTGCCATTAGGTACCGAGATGAGATCATCAGACCCCTTGTGAGACCATATGCTGGTGCGGTTGGCCCTGGGTTCCTCCTAATGCAGGACAATGCTAGACCTCATGTGGCTGGAGTGTGTCAGCAGTTCCTGCAAGATGAAGGCATTGAAGCTATGGACTGGCCCGCCCGTTCCCCAGACCTGAATCCGATTGAGCACATCTGGGACATCATGTCTCGCTCCATCCACCAACGTCACGTTGCACCAGAGACTGTCCAGGAGTTGGCGGATGCTTTAGTCCAGGTCTGGGAGGAGATCCCTCAGGAGACCATCCGCCACCTCATCAGGAGCATGTCCAGGCGTTGTAGGGAGGTCATACAGGCACGTGGAGGCCACACACAATACTGAGCCTCATTTTGACTTGTTTTAAGGACATTACATTAAAGTTGGATCAGCCTGTAGTGTGTTTTTTCACTTTAATTTTGTGTGTGGCTCCAAATCCAGGCCTCCATTGGTTAATAAATTTGATTTCCATTGATGATTTTTGTGTGATTTTGTTGTCAGCACATTCAACTTTGTACAGAACAAAGTATTCAATGAGAATATTTCATTTATTCAGATCTAGGATGTGTTATTTGAGTGTTCCCTTTATTTTTTGGAGCAGTGTGTGTATATATATATATACATATGTGTATATATATATATATATATATATATATACATGAAAGCTTAAAATATGATTTACAGAGTACAATTAGGGAGCCTTCTGAAGCCAATTACTTGGACTTAAAGACAATACAAATGCACATCACTTATATTATATTTATTTGTACATAATATTTAAGACCATAAATGATTTTTTTCTTCTATTTTGTGTTGGTCCCATTAAATCCCAATAAAATCTGAAATTTTTACAACACAGCCCGAGTTCAGGAATACCAAAATGTCAGAATTCCACAATCAGGTAATGATTTTGCTACATGTCAGAATCACATTTTGCTGTTCAACCACCTGCAGCAGCTCTGTTTTCAAGTGATTTGCAGTTGTGAAGTGATACAGACATCCAGATCTTAAACTCATATATTTGTGGCACTGTAGTAAAGCTGGGAATTCGCCCACCTCAATGTTGCTTTTAACTAAAAGTGCATTAATGTTTTTTGTTTTCTGCAGCACTGTGAAATCCCTCAACAAAGTTCTGACAGTTGTGTCTATATTTTCAACAGGGCAAAAGACTAAGCACAGTTTTCATCCATCCATCCATTTTCTTTACACTCTTGTCCCTCAGTGGGTCAGGAGGTGCTGCTGCCTCTCCAGCTAACGTTCCGGGCGAGAGGCGGGGTCACACTGGACAGTCTGTCGCAGAGCACAGCTTTCAACATTCCTAAATGTGTGGAAGTGCAGAAGGAATTTGTGCACACAGGAGTCCTGTTTTAAATAGATAGGAAGGGACATTTGCCTACGGCTGATTTAGAGTAACTGTGGTCCAGTGTTTCCGTTAGAGACAGAAATGGGGAGGGCGTGGCTTGGCAGAGTCAGGTTGATACTAAATGAAATGCTAGGAGGAAGTTGAATGAATGCTGTTCTTATTCACATGTACTTCCCCTATTTTATCCATTCAGCACTAAGTGCCTGTTCAAAACATGTCCATTAAAATTCAACCATAGTGAGACAAGAAGAACCACAGACTCTCCATAGTATTTCACGTTCTGTGTCATGTATCCATACCTCTCCCACTGCGGCCGACAAATCGCAGGTCATTGAATCGAGCCACTTGATTCTTGATGACCGCGGTGGCATTGCGAAGCTCTGCTGAATAGTTCTCATCGTTTCCAGCCATCACAGTTACCAAAGTGCCATCAGGAATATCGCCCAGGGTCACTAACTGGACAAACATCAAACAAAATTATGACAGTCCAGAAACTTTTGTCTTGTTAGACCCTAATACAAAATAAAATGAAATTATTTTTAGCTTTATATACAATTGTATTCTACTTATTAGGAAATTGATAAAAGTTCTGAAAGTTAAAACTTAAAGGTTAACATTATAATGTCATTAATGAAACCTTTGGTTCTTATTGTTCACACATTATCTGCTTAAATGTATCACACCATTTAGACAGACACTTGAGTTCTGCAGGTCCTACTTGGTACAGACTGACACATCTATAAGTCATCCAGTATTAAAGGGGAGTACTTTCCAGAGTGCCGTTGTATATCACAATCAAGTAACAATGTTAACTTCATCTCTTTGAAAAAATGCTATGCATATCGACAGTCATTTAAAAGAAATTTTAATGCCTTGAAATTTGGTCTTTATTACTTTAAAAACTGCTCTTCATGAAGTCATCACAAAATGGCTCCTCAATTAACCCTGTAATTAGAGGGTTAATATTAATCCTCTGTGTTGGTCTGTCATAGTGTCTGTCACACCGACACAAAGCAATGCATAATTGTGAAGAGGATGGAAAATAACGATGTAGCAAAACAACAGCCAACAGGATTGTGGTAACTCTGGAGGAACTGCAGAGAATTACCGCTCAGATGGAGAAATGGCAAACATGTGGAGGAGGGTGCTATGATCAGATGGGATCAAAATTGAATTGTTGACAACATGTAAAGAAAAACTAACACTTTTCATCACCCTGAATATCCCAGCACAGTGAGGGAAGCTGGTCAGAGTTGACAGGAGGATGGATGGGGCTAAATCCAGTAAAAACTTGAAAGAAAAAAGATTACAGGCTGTTGAACACATCCAGCACCTTCCAGCAGGACAACAGATGTTTATGATAAACAGATTCAAGTGTTACAATGGCCTAGCCAAAGTCCAGCCAAATTAATTGACTGATCAAACTTTTTTTATAGAGCACTTTTCATACAATCACACATTCACAATGACGCACTGCTTTGGGCCATTTTATCACATCCTGAAATCAATTAAGGTTTGTAGTTTGGATGGGACAAAATCCAAAAAAGCTAATGGGTGTGAATACTTTAGAAAATTTAAAACCAGGGGTTTAGAATCCATTCTTCTCCTTAACACCTGCTGTTATTGAGGCCCAGCAAGGCTTATTTCCATAAAAACGCTAATCTACCATTACTGTGCAAATGTCCGGGATAGATATAGTACTATGGATGGTTTCTCTTCTCACACGGAGCTCTCTAAGCAAACAGCTGCAACCTGTGTTGACTGACAAGCTGCCATTAATCTGTGAGTTAAACATTGATTGTACTGTACTTCAATGATCACATGTTGATGTTTGCATTATGAGTTGTCAAAAAAATAAACAAGGGCAGTAAAAGATTGAAAAATCAAGCAAAAAAGAAAATGCAGCAAAATTTTGAATGTGCAGATTTCTGTCGAAAAAAATATGACATACCTGTCTGCACATCCATCATGTTTGTGCTATAACATACTTTTAGATGGCCGCTTTTATGGGTGTGCATGAAATGTGCATTATATGTGCATTACATCCATTTTCAGTAAGACGTAGCTACAGCCACTCATTATGCTTCATAATGATGCATTATGTTCCAAATTCACAAACAAGCAGAGAAATGCATGTGGGAAGACTAATGCATAAAACTCAATAAATCAATCTGCTGTGTTCTGCAGCTTGGAGATGCTGTTCAGAGTCTGAAAGAGGAGAAAAGCTTCCTACCATTCATTCACATGTGACTGAACCCTGGAAACAAAACACCAGAATGCTGGGAACCAATGAAAAGAATGAAATGCTCATATAGGACTAAAATGTTGAAATACTGATAAAAAAAATGTTTGGAGATATTAGCACTTTTTATTAGCAGTAAATTATATTAATATATTTCTGCTAAATATTACAGTCCATAAATTTAGTCCTGAAAAAAGAAGACTAAATATTGTAAACACAGTTCAATAAAAATGTAATCGTTCATAAACAGTTTTTCAGTTGATGTTTATGTTAATGAATGTACAGTGGATACCCGGTTAGAGATCTCCTCTAAAACAATAACTGCCTATTTTAATAGTTCAAACACTAAATATACCTTAATGTTGTAGAAACAATGGAAACCACCTTAGCACTGCAGCTAATAAAGTTAACATTCACAGTCTTCCTTCTCTCCATTGGAGGGGTACAGACATTTCTAGCTTCCCAAACTTTCAAATATTTTAAATAGTACTGAATGACAAAAGCCTCAAACTGAACTGTAAGGATTTTAACATATGAACTTCAGGTTGGAGAGTTACTGTAAGGGCAAAAAGCAAAGGCTCCAGTGCAAATACATGTCAGTGAGGGTTTATTCTGGCTGATCCAAACCCCAGCAACTAAATCTACATTTCCCTTCTTATAACCTTTGAAAGCAACAACTCTGTTCACACACTTATTCAACAAAATAAGTGTGTGAACACTTATTATTAGGAGTATTAGGAACACACATGCAAAATAGTCACAAACACACACTTATATATATATATATATATATGCAGTGCCAATCAAAAATGTTTAGTACACACCTTAAAAGCAATGGGAAGAGTCTTGTTACACCTCCAGTGAGTGGGCAGGACAGAGCAGAGGAAATTTGGGCTGTCAGTTTTTACCAGCTCTCCTGGATGATCAGAAATCACCTACAAAGATAAAAAAAGGGCATCACATTTTTTGCTTTCAATTATAAATCAAAGCACTTCAATTATTGAAGAGTTTGTTGCTGTACTTCAGCCATGCCGTGGTCCGCTATGCGGAACTTGCCCATCACGGCGGCCCCTCCACCAGCCTCCTGGGCTCCTAGAGGCAAAGCCTCGGCCATTTTCCCCCCCGAGGCAAGAGAGGTGGAGGGGGGAGTGTATCGCCTGCCAGGGGCTGGATCTGGGAGAAAGTGAACATGGTCTCATGAGTCATACTACAGATATACACATACAATAATATTGAAAACAAATATATTCTTTAAAAAAGTGATTTAAAAAAAAATTATTTAAAACATTTAGCTAAAACTTTCATTTTTCTATTAATTTAAAAATCACTGAATTTTAGATGGTATGAATCTGAGTTCAACTGAATTCATCTTATTTATGTAGTGCCATTTCACAACAAATGTCGTCTGAAGGCACATTACAAAAAATACATTTCAGTTCAGCCACACACATTCCACTTGATCCTAATTATCAAACAGTGAATTAGGTGCAGTTTATTATTCAAAATCAATTATTGACTTGGAGCATTCACTCCTCCTGGACGAGCACGTCGTGACAGTAGACAATCTCTTGCACTGTCGTTGACTTTACAACAATCCCTCAGCAGTAAAGTGCATGTAGCGACAGAGAAAGGAAAAAGACTCCATTATCAGGAAGAAACCTGGAGCAGAACCAGAACCCGGCCCAGTACGAGCGGCCGTCTGCTACGACTGACTGGGGGTTTGAGAAGAAGGAGCAGGTACACCAAAAATGCAGGAGTACTTTCTATGTTAATGACATGCAACAAGTTAACAGCAGGAGAGGGAGTGAATGTAGTTGGTGACAACATTGGAACCCCTTTAAAGACGCCTGAAAAGTTATTATCATCTTTTATTGCAGAATCATAACCTCAGAATATTTAAATATCCCATGTTAATACTTTTTTAAAACAAAAAGAACTTTTCTCAGTCTCAAATATCAACATGCTTTTATTTTTTCCAATAAATGTAACTGAAGGACTTTTATCATTCAAACTATTTTGGGTTGACAAACTATTACGGAGCAATTCACAATTCCCTGTTTGCCAAGGAGAGTGAATATGGTGCAACATAGATCCATATTACGAACGCCATTTAGGAAAATGTAGGAATATTTGCAGGAAAACATTAACTCGCCTAAATTTGCTCATATCTATAGTGAGAGCTATAAAAACTAACTAACTGGATGAAGACCCACAGTTAAACTAAATGATTCATAACCCTGGCAAATTTTTAAAAATGTTTTTTCATTATAAAAAAATGAAGTACAAGTATCATATATATATATTTTTTTTTACATTTCTTTGAGAATGGCATGCTTCATTTTTGTTTTGTTTTTTTCCTCAGCAATGAAGGAAAAATAGTTTTTGGGATTCCAACTGCTGAGCAGCTTTCTCAATTATTTGTACAATCTGTCTGGTGATAAGCTCCAGGTCTTTGGGTTTGGAAGGCCTCATGACCATAACCCTAATCTTTAGCTCTATGTCAGGACTGGGCTGCTATGAATCTTTTTCAGCTAAACCACAAATTTAACTTGCCACCATTTACAATAAGCAGGTGCAGGCGGCAAATCTGTGGCGGTTATATAAAACGATGGGCTTTTGCATTTATTTAAAAAAACTGAGTCTTTGGGTTAGGGTTAGTGTAGTTTTTGACCAAGCTCCAATGAAGTGTGTGTGATCAAGGAACTAAAGGAAAAGGAAGTATATGTTCATGATCAAAATCTCATAGGACAAGCAAAAATAGCACTTAATTTAAGAAAATATACTTGAAATGCTTTCAGAAATCCCAACATTTCTAAAGATTTAGTCGCGTACAGAATAAGTTTTAAAGTGCGAGAAGAGTTTGAGACTTTTAAAATGTTGGAATCAGAGCAGAAGAAAGAAAAGTCGCACAGATAAATTCCAGACTTCAGCCGCAGAACAGACCCAGGCTGTAAATATGAAACATTTCTACTGAAATGTGTTTGCATGCAGCAGTAATATTTCCCTTCACTTTCACTTTTAAATTATTTCCAGTAAAATGTAATAGTAATACTGCAGGTCTTGTGCTTTAAGCATTTAAGCAGCAGTTTTCTTATTAAAGGCAAATTGCAGCCCCTCCTGCAGATTTTTGCTTCTGCATATGTCTTAATTGTTCATGCTATTGTGGCAACAAGAAATATTGTTTCTACACACAGTTCTGCAGTTTTTAACACATTCTGCTCATCAGATGTGGAAGAGGATGTTTCAGTGGAATTACGTTTTGATTTGAAGTGTGGCTGCTTTATTTTTTTCGACATGAACTAATTTTGATTGACTGAATTTCAATCAGGACTCATCAAATACTAATTACAATATATCCTCATTACATAATGTCTCCAGTAATATTTAAAAAATGCCTAAGTCATCTGTATAGTCCAAACATGATTGCATGTTGTTTACAGAGGGAAAAGCATTTTTTTAAAATATGGCTAATTTTCTATAGTGTACATGTATGAGAACAAATACCTTTAAAAATGATTAGTAGAAACTCAAACTTTGAGTTCCCAGAATAACTCAAATTTTTATATTATGCTAATAATCATGGTATAGAATTTTCTGCTTCATTATCCAGGCTTGGATTAACTCTGCAGATCTAAAAGCATTGCATAAATAAATACAGATTTTAATTCATCAAAAAGGTACACAAAATAAAATGCAAATTTTATATGCATTTTTTTTTACATCTGCATTAAACTTTCAGAATTCAACCATCAAGTTGCGTTTACTTTGAATCTGCGGGACAACTTGAGATACTTTCAGAACCTAATAATTTCATTAAAAAAACTGAAATATGTGAGGACAGTAAAGAGAAAAGTGACTTTTCATCCTCTACCAGAGCGTTATGAACAGAAACAGAATTTCTTGAGCCGCTGCCGTCCTGAACCGAGCCTGGATCGTTTTTCAGGTTTAAAATTTGATTTCTGGACTCAAAAACACAAAAGTGAAGTTTATTGTTTCTGTTTTTTCTAGCCTGGACTGATGAAGTCATAAAAACACGTCCAGTGTTTTGCGAGTGGTCAGTGATGGTTATGAGGGTGTTCGCTGCCCAGCGGGCGGCTGAAGGCCTACCGTACCGAACCGAACCGAACCGAACCAAACCGAACCGAACCGTACCGTATTTTGCATCCCACAGAAACACCATCTGTGCGCCTCGGTGCCAGCAGCGCGACCTCAGAGCTCTCCAGACCTTCGCCTGCAGCCCCGCAGTTCCTCCACAGCACTCGGTACTTTTTCAGATCTGCAGAGGTTCTGGTTCTTATTTCTGGTTTGAGGGTAAAATCCCAGACGCACCGGATGCGCGAGACTACAAGCCCAAAGTGGCTCAGCTCTCCAAAGCAGAAAGTGGTTTGTTCAGATCTGAGATCGATTTGAGAAAAAAATGTCGAGCAGCTGCTGTGGAGCAGAAACTGGGCAACAACTAGGAAGTGAAAGGAGAAGTTAGATAGAAAAAGGAGATGTGCGGGTGTGAAGCAGCTGCTCTCTCTCTCTCTCTCTCTCTCTCTCTCTCTCTCTCTCTCTCTCTCTCTCTCTCCGGCCTTTTCAGTCTCTTCAACACATGAATGGCCATCCTGATGGAGACAACAAGCTTTTACCGGCATAGAGCACTATTTGCATACTGACAGCATGGCTCAGGTATTAACCAATTAGGAGGCTCATCACAGGGTTCGGCTTAATTCAACTGACCAATGAGCGTCTCGTCCGCCCGAAACAGTTAATTTCGAACCCTAGAAAATGAAAAGCGTTTTGAAAGTCAGAAATGACTACAGTGAAGTTCACTGGAGCCAGAACGTGACCGTCACAGTGACCAGAAACAAAACGACGTGCTTGATAGAGCTGCGCGTCAACGGCACACCTTCAGTACTGTACGTGTCCAGCAGGGGGCAGCAGTTCATGCACAATTTGACGAAAGGAACGGCTGAAAGAAATGATTTTAACAAATTCAGTCCGTAAGAATTACAATTCTCTATATCCTTACTCGTATTATTTATTTATTTATTTATTTATTTATTTATTTATTTATTTATTTATAAAACTATTTAGGAATCTTCAACATTAAATCATGTGATAAAAGTATTTTTTCTCAACCAAGGCACAGATAAATATCTAATCTATATAAATATATCCGTCTTTATATTTATGATCTAATTCCAACATAATGGAATTAATATCTAAATTATCTTTTTTTAAGTTATTATTCATTTCCAAATAATTTATACATATTTTAATGTTTTTATGGCTCAAGTATCCTCTTTCTGCAACTATAATGTTCTAAAATTCAGCATTTAAATGGCAACATGGGATAACTTGTAAATATTTTATTGTACTTTATTTCTAACACAAATTTCCTAGATAAACTGTCATCTATGGGCCTCAGAGCAACAGACTGGAAAATATAGAAATATAGATGATTTTTGATTAGTTTGTAAAGTAGTTCATGGCTATTTTTTTATTTGGGGTGTAAATGCCATCAATAAAAATACCAATAAATTGTAGAAAACAAATATTTTCATCCCTCTCATGTTTGTCCTTGACAATAACAGAAGCATTTTATTCAAATCTTTCTATGGATTTTTTTGCTAGGAAGGAATCTGACGTTATTGCACGGTTGGAAGAAATGTTGATATATTACACCTCATATGCATGCTGTTATAGTTTTAGATAAAGGCCACACTGTCTTTGGATCTTCTGTCTGTAGCCACAGGGTGGACTATTCAAAATCTAAATTCTTCATCTCATAGGCTTAGATGAACATGACATGAATAGCTATTGCAAATATTCATATTTCTATTTTTCCTTAATTAGTTGTTTAATATGTTAAGTAGCAAAATAAATAACAACCGTTAACAAATTAACTAATACTCATACTTTCCAAAAGGGTTTGCTAAATTAGTTACACGTTCCAGGCACAAACCTTAATGTACATCATTTCATAAATCAGCAAAAAGAAGTTCTTCATAATAAAGATTTAATACATTCTTTTGAAAGCGGCTTCATTTCAGTCGGTGAACATCAGTTTTTAAGTATTGCCATAGATTTTCAGTTGGATTTTGGTTCAGAATTATAATTCAAACATCTAAAATCTAAACCAGGGCTGCGAAACTTTTAGATGCGTCTCGACTTCATCACACCCGAGTCAAATAATGCAGTTATTAGCAGGACTTTGGAGAACTTGACTGCACTCAGGATATGATTCAGCTATTTAATTGAAAAGTGTGTTTGATCAGAGAGCCAGAGAGACTGACCCCCCCCCCACCCCCCCCCCCGCTGCCCCCCCTGATCTAAACACGTCTATTAAATCTTTGTTTATGATGGTTGACCTGCTGGAAGGTGAACTATACACCCAGTCTCAAGTTTTATGCTGCCTCCAACAGATTTTCTTGCAGAATTGTCCTGGATTTAGCTACATCCACACAGCATAATGCTGCCACCACCATGTTTCTTGTATTGTATTGCTTTTCCAACATACAGTATATTACTGGACTTCTTATGGCTTTTTTGTTTCTATTCTTCCAATAAGGCCAGATTTATGGAGTAAAATGTATCATATGGACAAATTCTTCTTCTTAAGCTGTGGATAGTGAGCCACAGCCCTGACTGGCTTCACCGTAGGTACAAAGATATAATGTTACTATCACTTTGCTCCACTCAGTTGGTACATTCATCAAGAAATGGGCAAAAAAATCACTCTTGTTTTCCCTTAGCTGACCATCTTCTTCATGTTGCTCTGTCCTCTGCATGGCTTGTGATAAACTGCAAACAGGATTTTGGACTTTTTTCAACATTGTGTTTATTCATAGCACCCTTACATAAAAATTAGCATGATGATGGTTGTTCTGTCAGGAGATTCTCCTAGCTGAACTGTGCATCTCTGCAGCTCATCCAAAGTTATTATGAACTTCTTGGTAGCTTCTTTCCTTGGTACCAGTTTAGGCCAGAAACCAAGCAGCAATAACTATACTCAAAATAAATGACACACAGCTGAATTGTACTGGCTCTGATATCTGAAACTACTTGATTTTATTTAGTGGTGCTGAATTGAAAGGGGCAGAATACTACAGACTTGTATTTGTAAATAAATATTGCAGAATCATGTATTGAAAAAGGAGACTTTTGGTTTGTTGTGACTAAATTGTGAAAAGTTTATAAAAGGGGTATGAATACTTTTCATTCCATACCACAAATACTTATCAGCATAAATGATTTACAATCATAAGTTTGAATGAATACATAAAAAAGTGTTGGTTGCTAAGAATTTTTACTGAATTAAAGATTTTAAATCTTATGCTTGATAAGGAAATTATTAGTCAATATTACTGAAAGTTTAAATGTTGCCTAATACAAATAATATCCCAACAACCCAGACAAGAAACGTTAAAGGAAATAAAGAAACATGACAGAGTGAGTGGTGTTGCGTTTCAGTCATCTAGCATTTCCCATAGACCAGATCGTAATACGATCTTCCCTGCTGTCCTCTGATCCAGAATCTATTCACAGCCTTAATCACCTATCAAACTTCCTGAGAATATTATTGGCCTTTCCCTTTGCTAATACAAAAAGAGTAAAAACAATCATTTATTTTCTTCTTTTTGTTTTTTTAACATAATCTATCAATTATGTGGTTTCCAAATTCTTTTGAGGCACCTGAGCTGATATTGCTAAACAGATGAGTCATCATCGTCGTCATCCTCAGTTTTACAATGTCATCGGTGCAAAGTCAGACAATCAATTAATCTTATTGTCACTGAACAAAGACATGACAGTGAATTTTGCAATGAAATGTACCGGCGTACACAGGAGAAATATTGAAAAACTATGCGACTATAAAAACAAATATACAAGTTTTAGTGTCACATGTAAAAAGAAGAAAGTATATAAAATAGTTATGTTCTATGCATTTATGTTCTGTGGTATATCTTGGGTTCTTATGGCTGCTTTGTTTACACCATTTACTGCCAACCTAGATCTCTAACCCACTTCAAGCACCAAATGCTCTTCTTCTTTTTAGCACCATTTGCTATTTTCTTAGCCCTGAGAACCATATTAAAAAAAGATTCTAGTCCAAGGGTTCCATCAAAACTTTGAGAGTCAGACTTTGTCAGGCCGTTAGATCAAGCTCCATCACTTCCATATTGTCTGGGAAGAAGGCAGGACCACATTTGTTGCAAATGAATTTTTTTGTTTGGTTTATTTATACAGTGGTGTTAGAAGTAAGACGCCATCAGTCAATCACAGTACAGACAATGGGTGGGATGCAGTGGAGCATGCTTCTCTGAACAAACATCAGAGAAAGAAATACCAATTCTTTAAATTTATCGTCATTCCACAACATGGAAAATGAGAACATCAGTTATGATTACTTTACCAAAGAGTCCGCTGCCCGTGTGGCCTTTCCTCATGAGATACATGGCCCAGGACAGGGGGCCAGAGCTGGTGAACGTCCCTGGGTTCATGACTCGATCCCTTCCAACAGACAGGAGAAAATAAAAAAATTTAAACGTGGATGAAGAAATATTCCAGTTTTTACAGTTTATATTTGAAACAAAATGGGAGCTGCCAAAAACATCACAATCTTCACTTCTACTTTTCCTCACCTTTAAAACCTGCTTTTATACCCTTTTATTCATCCCCTCACCCACTCAACCCCCTCTCTTTTACTTATCCTACATTTGTTAAACAACTAAAGAGTGGGAGGGATTATAAAAAAAGGGCAAGAGGAGGGGGGAAATATCCACTGAAGCTTAATTCATTCCTTCCTTCTGTAAAGTGTAGCCCCAGGGGACAGAACTTCACTTTGCCCTTAGGCTCTTTAAGGCTGCTAATTTCATTTAGCTGTAAAAATGATTTTCTCCCTCCTTTCTCCAACCAACCCCATTTCTCTGTCACCATCTTTCTTTCACTAGTTTCAAGATCTAGTTAAAAATTGAGGAAAATACTTGAAAAACAACATATCACCCCTTCATTAATCCGAAGATGGTGTGTTTTTATTATTATTTTTTATGTTTTCAAGAAAGAAGTGACTAATTGGCGTTATTTGCTTTTAAGTGTTTTTAAATTATTTTTTTAATTGAAATTTTTAAATACGTCTTGAGGTCGTTGTATGTGAGACGTTCCACAGTATGTGGGTCAATAATCACACTAGGATGAAGGGCACACATTACAAATGTTAAAGGAAGCAAAGAGCTTCAACTTCTCCAACAGAAGATTGATCAACATCCTCCATTTTTATATAGAAAGATGAATTAGCTCACTTTAGAATAAAGACCCTGGGTGAGAGGTGGGGTACACCCTGCAGAGGTTTTCACAGACGCTTCAATTTTTTCACTTTCCTTCAAAAAAAAAAACACCAATAAATGTCATTACAATCACATGTAACATGCAAACACTGGAAAAAATTAAGTAGAATTTTTTATATATATTGAGAAAGAGAATGCTATTAAATTTGATTTTATGGTCTCAGCATAGATAAATTAAAATATTCTAAATTGTTCAACATTTAAATGTGAGACTAAAAATAAATTAGCTAATAATGCAAATAATAATCTGGTTTGGTTGTGTTGCATAACAACAATCTTTAATCTTTGCGTTTTGAGGTCAGTTTGTTCACAGATCATTTAAAGAGTCAAATGACCAATTATCAGTGTCTGCTTTTAAGTTCAGCCAATTAAACTTGGACCCTTTCCCAGATTCCACCAAATCTACGTTGAAACACCATGGTAATGTTCTTAACATATGCTGTTGGCTTTTTTTTTCTTTTCCATTGTGGCCAATCAAAAAAGATTGTTTCTGGTCTCCATAAATGCTGGATCTGTATGGAGAGCCTAAACAACAAAATAACTTTGCAGATGCACCTAATCCTGCCTCTGTGGGGTCGATGCCACACAGAGGCAGGATTGACAGCTGTGGTATAAATGCTTAGTCCACTTTAATCAAACTCTAGTTCATTTGTCTAGAAAGTCTGGTTCGTTTGGGGAGGTGTGAATGCACAAACAACCTCTAATGCAGAGCCCAATCTGGTCCACCTAGAAACTGAGGCATCAGTTCAGTTTCAAAAGAAAAATCCTACAACTGCTCAAATTTGACACCACTTCATTTTTATTTACATTTTGTAAAGAAGGAAGTTGTCTGAGGTTTTTGTTTTGTTTCCTTCAATAGTTTTTGGTGCAGTGCCAAAAACTATTGAACGAGGAGGTGAACGGGATTTTCACTTACGGTAGTTTGGATCATTTGATAGTTCGCTGTGAAGGTGAACAGCAGCGGATAAAAATGTAGCAAATGCTGCAATTTTGGTCCCCAATTGAACCAAGTCTGCTGGACAGTGAAGTCTGAAAAAACCTTAGATGTCTTATCCTTAATGTCCGGTTGGATGCAACATCAGAGGTGGACCCATCGTGGCTGGTCCGGTGGGGGGCCCAGAGACCAACGTGACCAATGAAGAAGCTGCAGAAGGCGGGGGGCCGGTGGGAGCCATCAGGAAGACCTGGGGCCTCATGTATAAAGTGGCAAACGCACAAAAAGCGTGTATTTCCATATTTTATGCACAAGTCAGCATGTATAAAAATGAAGGTGGTGTAAAAGTTTTTGTAAATATACACAAACTTCTGGCCTACTGTGAAAATGTGTGGCAGCCATGCAAACCGTTTTTGTGAACAATAAACTACAAAACATCAAAACTCACCTAAATACACTGAAGTCTGACTACATTCAGTTAATCAAGTCAAGTCAAGTGAACTTTATTGTCAAAGATCTATGTAACAGGGTCAACACAGAAGTTTGAAATTGTGTTTCTCCAGATTCCAATGTGCAGTTAAACTAAACATATAAATAAGACGTTGACAGTAGCCCCCCCCGCCACACACACACACACACACACACACACACACACACACACACACACACACACACACACACACACAGTGTGCAGTAAAAACTAACATACTGATACATGAGTTTGCATTCTCTCTCTGACACATTCACTCACAACACACACTGATACAGATATGTGCAATAAACACACACACGCACACACACCTACACACACACTCGCGCACACACTGCATTGCACTGTACAATAAGAAGACAATAAGGCAATAAGAAGAATATATAGATGGACAATAAATACACAAACATACACACAGGTAATGTGAGGTAATGCAGATGCTGTATGCAAGGTGCAAAGAGTAAAGTGCAAGTGGTGTGTGGAGGAAATGTTTATGAAATGTTCTCCAGTGTCCTTGAAATTTTCATGTAGTTTAGTTCAATGTGTTGATGAGTCTGATGGCTTGTGGAAAGAAACTGTTTCCCAGGCTGCTTGTGTGACACCATGAGCTGCAGTAGCTTCACTGATGGCAGCAGGGAGAACAGTTTGTGTGCTGGGTGAGAATTATGTTCATGTTATTTAGTTATTTAGAACAAGAAGCATCAAACCACATGTATTTTCATGATTTTGATATTTAATTGTTTGAATGTAAATGATAAGACTGAACATTTATCCTTAGACAATTACATAATACGCACACAAAATAAAGAAAATAAAAATAAAAGGATGTGAAAACCTCACTCCAATGTAAATAGCACATTTCCTCAGTTTTTGTCTCTTAAAGATGCAATCAGTCTGCGAGCCGAAGCTCATAAAATGCATCTATGCAGTCATTTCATTCTCACTGAAAAAGAAAACAAGGTTGGATCAGCAGATTAACTCCAAACAGGTTTGATTATTTTAAGGCGATCAAGGTGTGTTTACATATAAGAATACATGTGATTGTCCCACGTATTCTCTGATGGGGAATGTCGCCAATGGAAGGATTCAGAGGGAGCGTTTGATCAGAGATCACATTGATCTGCAAAGAAATGTTGATGATGGTTTATTAATGTTTAGATTCATCCAGACTGATCATCCTGAAGCTCTGAGCAAAACTTAAAGAAGGAGCTGTACGGTACCGGTACCGGTCCAGCTGCAGTCATCCTTCAGTCGAACCGCCCGCTTTGTGAATGTGCCTTATGGACAGAAAGCATCTCTATACAACTTATGGACATGATTCTACTATTTAGAATAAACGTCCATATTCCCTCTCAGAGACTCTGTGACTCTCTGTCTACCTTTAAACCCCGGCTGAACGCTCTGCTGTTCAAACAAGCTTTTGCACAATCTCTTTATTTTCTTTTCTTTAATTTGTTTCTTTAAAATGTATTATTTTTATTGTTGTGAGATGACCTTACGTGTCCTGAAAGCACCTTTTAAACACAGGTATGTGTTTGGGCTCTGAGAGGCTAGCTTCGAGCTGAGCACTGGGGGGCTCAGATGGAGGCCCACTTACTGTGACTGAAGCTGGGGCTGGAGGGGAGCTTGGAGCTGTGGATGATGAAGAATGTGAAGTGGCTTCTATTGAAGTCACTTCCTGTCTTCAATGGAAGTTGCTCCACAGCCATTATGGCCAGAGCTACCTGCTGTTCCCACCTCACCTCCTCCAACAGCTCAATCAAGCCCAGAGAAGGCGTCTAATCCTCTAAAGCTAACACACATCTGGTTACTATTCCAAGGCAACCAGATGTGTGTGTCAGCAAGCAGAGTTCGATAGTGCAATCTATGCACTTCTTGATTGTATCCATCCATCCATCCATCCATCCATCCATCCATCCATCCATCCATCCATCCATTTTCTTCCGCTTATCGGGGTCGGGTCGCGGGGGCAGCAGCTTCAGAAGGGAGGCCCAGACTTCCCTCTCCCCAGCCACTTCTTCCAGTTCCTCCGGGGGAATCCCAAGGCGTTCCCAGGCCAGTAGAGAGACATAGTCCCTCCAGCGTGTCCTGGGTCTTCCCCGAGGCCTCCTCCCGGTGGGATGTGCCCGGAACACCTCACCAGGGAGGCGTCCATGAGGCATCCTGACCAGATGCCCGAGCCTCAACTGACTCCTCTCGATGTGGAGGAGCAGCGGCTCTACTCTGAGTCCCTCCCGGATGACCGAGCTTCTCACCCTATCTCTAAGGGAGAGCCCAGCCACCCTGAAGAGGAAACCCATTTCGGCCGCTTGTATCCGTGATCTCGTTCTTTCGGTCATGACCCAAAGCTCATGACCATAGATGAGGGTGGGAACGTAGATCGACCGGTAAATCGAGAGCTTCGCTTTTTGGCTCAGCTCTCTCTTCACCACGACGGACCGGTACAGCGCCCGCTTCACAGTAGACGCTGCACCAATCCGCCTGTCGATCTCCCGCTACCTTCTTCCCTCATTCGTGAACAAGATCCCCAGATACTTAAACTCCTCCACTTGAGGCAGGACGAGCCCCCTGACCCGGAGAAGGCACTCTACCCTTTTCTGGCTCAAGACCATGGCCTCGGATTTGGAGGCACTGAGCCTCATCCCGGCCGCTTCACACTCGGCCGCGAACTGCTCCAGCGAGAGCTGCAGATCACGTTCCGATGAAGCCAACAGGACCACATCATGTGCAAAAAGCAGAGATGCGATCCTAAGGCCACCAAAACGGATCCCCTCAACACCTCGGCTGCGCCTTGAAATTCTGTCCATAAAAGTAATGAACAGAATCGGTGACAAAGGGCAGCCTTGGTGGAGTCCAACTCTCACCGGAAACGAGCCCGACTTACTGCCGGTAATGCAGACCAGACTCTGACACTGGTCATACAGGGACCTGACAGCCCGTATTAAAGGGCCCAGTACCCCATACTCCCGGAGTACCCCCCACAGGGCCCCCCGAGGGACACGGTCGAACGCCTTCTCCAAGTCCACAAAACACATGTAGACTGGTTGGGCGAACTCCCATGCACCCTCCAGGACCCTGCTGAGGGTGTAGAGCTGGTCCAGTGTTCCACGACCAGGACCCTCCTCTCCAGGACCCCTGAATAGACCTTACCAGGGAGGCTTAAGAGTGTGACCCCCTTGTAATTGGAGCACACCCTCCGGGCCCCCTTTTTAAACAGGGGGACCACCACCCCAGTCTGCCAGTCCAGGGGAACTGCCCCGATGTCCAAGCGATATTGCAGAGTCATGTAAGCCAACACAACCCTGCAACATCCAGAGCCTTAAGGAACTCCGGGCGGATCTCATCCCCCCCGGGGCCCTGCCACCGAGGAGCTTTTTGACCACCTCGGCGACCTTGTCCCCAGAGACTGGAGAGCCCAACCCAGAGTCCCCAGGCTCAGCTTCCTCAACAGAAGGCATGTTGGTGGGATTGAGGAGGTCTTCGAAGTATTCTGCCCACCGGCCCACAACGTCCCGAGTTGAGGTCAGCAGCACACCATCCCCACTATAAACAGTGTTGGTGCTGCACTGCTTCCCCCACTTGAGACGCCGGATGGTGGACCAGAATCGCCTCGAAGCCGTACGGAAGTCTTTCTCCATGGCCTCTCCAAACTCCTCCCACACCGGAGTTGTTGCCTCAGCGACCACCCGAGCTGCATGCCGCTTCGCCCTCTGGTACCCATCAGCTGCTTCTGGAGTCCCACAGGCCAAAAAGGCCCGATAGGACTCCTTCTTCAGCTTGACAGCATCCCTCACTGAAGGTGTCCACCAACGGGTTCGAGGGTTGCTGCCGCGACAGGCACCAACAACCATGGTGGTAGTTCGTGATGGACAGTTCGTGACGAGCAGAACGAACAGAACACCACTCGAGTTCAGATCGGGGAGGCCGTTCCTCCCAACCACGCCCCTCCAGATCTCACTGTCATTGCCCACGTGAGTGTTGAAGTCCCCCAGTAGAACAAGGGAGTCCCCAGGAGGGGCACTCTCCAGTACCCCCTCTAAGGACTCCAAGAAGGGTGGGTAATCCGAACTGCTGTTTGGCCCGTAAGCACAAACAACAGTCAGAACCCGTCCCCCCACCTGTAGGCGGAGGGAGGCTACCCTCTCGTTCACCGGGGTAAACCCCAATGTACAAGCGCCCAGATGGGGTACAACAAGTATGCCCACTCCAGCCCGGCGCCTCTCACCGTGGGCAACTCCAGAGTGGAAGTACGTCCAGCCCCTCTCAAGGAGACTGGTTCCAGAACCAGAGCCATGTGTCGAGGTGAGGCCGACTATTTCTAGCCTGAACCTCTCAGCCTCGCACACTAGCTCCGGTTCCTTCCCCACCAGAGAGGTGACGTTCCACGTCCCAAGAGCCAGCTTCTGCAGCCGAGGATCAGACTGCCAGGGTCCCCTCCCTTGGCTGCCGCCCATAGCACAATGCACCCGACCCCTTTGGCCCCTCGGACAGGTGGTGAGCCTATCAGAAGGGGGACCCACGTCTCCTCTTCGGGCTGAGCCCGGCCGGGCTCCGTGGGTAAAAGCCCGGCCACCAGGCGCTCGTCATCGTGCCCCACCTCCAGGCCTGGCTCCAAAGTGGGGTCCCTGTGACCCGCGTCCGGGCGAGGGAAAACGAAGTCCAAAATTTGTGTTCATCATAAGGGGTCTTCAGGCTGCGCTTAGTCTGGTTCCTCACCTAGGACCTGTCTGCCTTGGGTGACCCTAGCAGGGGCATAAAGCCCCAGACAGCATAGCTCCTAGGATCATTGGGACACTCAAACCCCTCCACCACGATAAGGTGGCAGCCCAAGGAGAAGTTCTTGATTGTAGATTTTACATATTTAAACTGTTTCTCAAAAAGCAAATCTGCTGTGTCCACATTGTGAACGATTGTCCTTTATGACACCTGATGGTTACTTTGGTTGGACCTTTTTTCATGACGTGTGGTTGTTTGAAAATAAATAATATATGTAAGCACCTTTCTAAATACTCAAGAGTCAATGTTACGGAGATCAGGTGGGACTGAGATCCAGCTTTGGGAGCAGAGCAACTGAATGCTCTGCTCACCATAGTGACTTCACAGACGGGGGAACAGAGAGATGAACAGAAGAAAAGGATCTGAGGGTACAGGAGGGTGTAACAATGTGAAGGAGGTCCAAAAGATGGGGAGGGGATGAGGTTGTGAAACGCTTTGAAAATTTGGAGTATTTTATAGTTGATGCAATATGAGATGGGAAGCCAATGGATTTGTTGTAGAACAGGTGTGATGTGATGAATTGAAGAGGTCCATGTGATGATACAAGCAGCTAAATTTTGAACCAATTGTAATTTATGGAGACCAAAGAATTACAGTAATCTAAACAAGAAGTGACCAGACTGTGGATTAGAACAGCAGTGGAGTGAGGAGTGAGGGAAGGACAGAGACCAGGAATATTTCAGAGATGAAAATAAGCTGACCGAGTTATATTATTGACAAGGGAGGCAAAAGAGAGGGTGCTATCGAGGATGACCCCCAGACTCTTAACCTGAGGGGAGGGGAAACTGGAGTAGTTATCAACTAAAATGGAGAAGTTATTAAATTGACTTAGTATTGATTTAGTACCAATTAAGAGAAATTGAGTTTTATTGCAATTTAATTTAAGAAAGTTAAGGGTGAACCAGTGTTTTATTTCATAAAGACAATCAGTGAGGGATGAAAGTGGAATCATAGAATTAGGTTTGGTTGAGAGATAGAGCTGGGTGTGTTGTGGCCATTCTTGCATCATAATAAAGTCCAAAAGACAAAAATGCCAGAGTAGTTTTTCAGGAGGAGGTTTTTGACTCACTCAAAAAGGTGTGTTGTCTTTACTTATAAAAATAACAAAAATAATCTCTGAGTTGGCTTTGTACAAAAAATGTATATATAAACAACAACAAAAAAAAGGTAACGGAAACAAAACAGTAAGTTTAGTTGAACTTTATTCTAAAATAGCAGTTCTCAATGTGGGTGCTACCGCCCCCCAGGGGGCGTTCAGAGGACGGCAGGGGGCGCTGACGGACATTTTTACAAAAGGGGGCGTTTGGTCGAAGGTAAACTTTACACCTTAAATGCACAACAATGCCAATTCAGACTTTGACCAACTTGGTAAAACTGTATTGTGTAACATTAAATCATGCTTGGCTGCAACTGTATCGATGGCAGCTCTTCTTCTATTCAGTGTTTGTAGCTTCTGTTAGCTTCTTGGTGCAGCTCCGTTCTCCTGCTACTGGTAGCTAAAATCATGATGCCCTCACTGAGTATCCCTCTGAAAAATGAACCCATTTAAATAAAGAAATCCCTCCATGGGTGATACCACAATAGAGAGCGTTCATTTTATAGCGTTAACACGGTGCTGTAAGTGGTCCGGTATGAAACGGGGTGATAGAACAACACAGCACTTTTACATTTCAATAATTAGAAAACCGAAATTGTTTCAGTTGTTTTAAAAGGTTTATGTCAGTCTGCCTTTTCCCCATCGATACTCTTCCCGACCGCTCTGCACCTTAGGGGCTTAAAAAAAAAGACGTTCACATTGCGCAAAACTCTGAAACAGGAGAAGCGGAACATAAAACGGAGCGACGAACTAGATGTGAATTATGGCATAAAAACAGAGAATCCGACGCTGAACAGTGAAAAATCAACACATCATGTGTTGATTAGGCAGCGCAGCAGGTGATGAGTGAAGATTACTGATGGTCAATAAACAATAAAATAAATGTAGCAACAGGAAAGAAACTAAAGTGGACATAGCAATAAACCAAGAGAGGATAAAACTAATCAAATGAAACTAAATGGAAATAAATGAAGAACAAAATGCAAGAATAAACTAAGAAACTAAAGTAAATACAGAGGAATAAACTGGTATGGCAAGACCTTTCGAGCAATAATTAATACAGAGACTGTATGGCAAGAATAAACAGACACTATTTCCAGATAAAAGGTCAAATAATATTGTTGAAGTGTCATGGGTTTGTTGAGACCACATCTAGTACTGAGAATAAATATATCTTACAGATCATAACAGTAAAGAACTGATCACTTATTTATGTTTTTAATTAGATTAGATATATTTATTTCTTCAATATTATTTTTCATGTCAGTGTTAATGTCATGAGGCTGATGACTCCATGACACTTTCAATTTGACTCATTAGGATTTGATTAAGAACCAGATTTGTTCTTTGTCATTTCTGTCCAGTAAAACTATTAATCTATAATCAATAGACATGTTGATATAAAGATATAATCCATGTTTCTGTCTCATATTTGTATGGCATTAAAAGGAACTTTAGTTTTTCCACTGAAAGCTCTGGTTTGAACAATAAATGCCATGTGGGTGAAGTTTTATGGATGATACTCTGATGTCCCATTCTCCTGAAGGCAGCACAGAGCTGCACCACCAGAAACTGACAAACACTGAAGAGAAGAAGAGTTATGATTAATGTAGTTACAGTTCTATCCATGTTTTAATGCTGCAGCTCAGTCGGTTTGCAAATAGTTCAAAGTTTAAACTGGCATGTTGAACATCTTTTATCTGGTCATTTTATGGAATATTTACAACTAGAAAATGGCACAAAATAAGAATATTTCTCCACTCTGATTGGCTGCTGTTAGACCTACCAATTTTAACTTGAATGTTCATTACATTTTTCATAGACACCTGTGAAAATAATTTCTATTGCCATGACTTTTTTGTTCTCTGGGAAATTATCTTGATGATAAATACAGAAACAAGCATAAAAATCAAAACATCTACAATAGTGATAGTAATATTAATGATAAAATAATAGTCAGTGCAAAGTAGCCTACAAATTCTTTGGTGGGGGGCGGTGAGGGACCTGGATGAAGGCTGGGGGGGGGCTGGGCCAAAAAAGGTTGAGAAACACTGATCTACTATGTAACAATACACTCACTTTATTTTTTAATTTTTCTTCCACAAATCCATCAACATCCTCCTTTTCTGTATCTGAATTGAACAGCTGGGCAATTTCACCATCAAACATGCCAGGTTTCCTCTCATCATTGTCGGAGTTGGACTCGTTGCCAGGTGGCTGTTCAGCAATAATGCCGGATTTCGCGAAAGCTCGGACAACAGTTAAGGCAGATCCATCAGCCCAGACATCCACAGTCCATCCACACATGGTGGCGTAAGTCGCCCGGCGTCTTAGTTAACATGTGTTCAGTCTGTCGTCCATCGCTCTCTCGCCGCTCGCAACTTCTGTTTGAACGGCCTGTTTACATCAATGTCCAGCGGTTGGAGTTCTTTTGTTAATCCTCCCGGAATGACGGCAAACTCCGAATTAGTTTGCTTCACTTCCTTTTCCACAGTAACCAGTGAGATGGGTGGCATGGAGTCGCAGATGAACAGGGACGGTGATGCGTGGAAAAACCTGTCTGGTTTTTACCGGAGGCGTATGCTGCAGAACTCGGACAACATTTTTCTGGTTGGTTTATCGCTGCCAGCGTACTACTATAAACTTTAAGTCTCTGTATCAGGGACAGATTTTGGAATTCAGTGCACACATAAGGCGCACCGGATTATAAGGCGCATCCTTATCTCCACCCTATCTCCATACAGAGCATAACACTATGCCTATGTAAGATATTTTATTAGTAATTTCTTTCTGCGGGTCTATTGTGAAAGGGAAAGTATCGCAATATTCAAACCCGCAATTTAGCAAGATTTGTAAATCAGAGCTGGACCACCAGACATATTTTGTCTTTACATAATTACACTATTAAAATATAAACAAGGGCACAATGCAACCTTTTAGTGACTGTAATCTATAAAACAAAGATCTGCCTGTTTGCTGCAGTGGAGATGAAGACGGTCCATTCAGGAAAGCAGAGCTGCAGCAAACTTTAACGTGGAACTGCAGAAAAAAGAAAAAAACAAAAGCAAATATTGAATTGTTAATGAATGTCATCATGAGAAAAGCCCACTGAGTTTTGCTTAAAAAACTTTTTTAAACATTTAAATCACATTTGTCTCATGAAGTGAATCTTTTTTTGCAAAACAAAATTATTTGTGCATGTCGGAAATCTTTTCTTGCTATTCTAAGGTTTTGCTTGTGATTCTCACATGACGTCTTGAGCAGGACCTAAAATCACAACAAGAGATTTCTGATGTGTGCAAATAAACGTTTGTTGTTAAATAACTTTTTAAGTTCACAAGACAAAAAAATTATTTAATTAAAAAGTTTTTTAAACAAAACAATTAGTTTTTTTAAAAAAGGAATCATTACAATTCCAAAAGTTTTGATTACAATTTTATTTTACTTAACTGAGATTAGTTTTTTTCCCCCATTGAATAATTAGGAAAAAAATTTTAACTTCATACTCTGTGAACCAGACCCTAAACTTAAAGTCTGGGTTGAGTTTTTTTCCCTTCATTAATTACACTTTTATTACATTCATTATATCTATCATGGTAATTCAGGGTGAGTTATTTTTAGTTCTAAATGAATATCCTTGTTGGACAATTATTTAATAGTTATTCTCCTCCAAGATACATTTACCTAACGCTGGAATAAATGAAATGTACATTATGAACCAAAGGAAGTTAGAAGATCGGACATATATCCATTATGGAGATGATCGGTTTTGGACGGGCGATGTTCCCTTATTGCATAATAAATACTAAAGAATGACTGATATCATTAACAATACAGGGAAGAAGCTTTTAGTTATCTTGCTTTGCTAGCAAAGTCGTTAGCTAGCAGCTAGCTAATAGCACAACAACAACAGCCTAATGTCTGTATGATAAAAATAGTGAATGGATAGATAAGAACAGTTTCTCCTCACCTGGTTGTCTCCTCCCCTCAGTAGTTCTTCAGAGAAAGTCAGACGCAGAGGCCTGTCAGTGTCTGTTGTATTTCATTACCTCTCTGTTTAAACCGCGACTCCGAGCTGAAGCAGAAACGATACTTCAACGTTTTCCGTCATCTGACAAGCAGCAAGTCTACTACACTTTATTCACCAAAAACGTTTTTAATTAACCAAAAACTGTTCTGTAATCTCGAAAGTTCGCTACATTTAGCTCCAGTTAGCCGCCTTATCTCACTGCGCTAGAGGCTACATTGTTTGTTTTGTTTTCCAGATCTCAGTAATACCGTGAGGAAACTGGACAGAAAATAGAATCGGTTCTATTTTTAACTAAATTTTTAAATAGAAATTGTTTCTTTAAGTGGATTACTCGTAATCTGTTTAATTTGAATTTATTTTCTTTCTAACTTTCTGTATAGAAATGCTGACAAGTTACACTTCCTTGTGTGTTGTTCTATAATTTTTATGGTAAAATTCTGGTAAGAACAGTGACCAGTAATTTACCATAAGGTTTTTGGAGGGTTTTTTTACAATAAAATGTCAATATATCATACAGTCTGGCCGTGTTTTTCACTTATGTAGATACTATGCTTCAGGCAATATGACCGTATTTACTATGACAAAACGACATTTTAATTTTTTATTTAACATATTTTAGGAAATACGGTATTTTACCGTATTTGGGAAATACGGTAAAATACTGGCAGTTTTGGTTGCCAGAATTTTACCGTATTCTTAAAAATACGGTAATATACTGCATTTCCAAAATACGGTGAAAAACGGGCAGTTTTGGTTGCTAGAATTTTACCGTATAAAGACGGTAAAATTCTGGCAACCACAGCTGCCAGTTTTTTACCGTAAATTGAGGCCGTTTTTTTTACAGTGCAGTATCAGTATTGAAAAAACACTGTTAATTGTTTTTATCCACAAACAAAATGGCATGCTAAAATTATTTAACCTCTCAAAGAAAAAATATATTTTGTAGCATTTGAACAATCAAAACTTTCTTATAATTGTTAAGGAACATTTTACATGTTTCCTCTGCAGTTCTAGCAAGTTATCTTTGGTGATATTCTCCAAGAGTTAGGTGTTAGAAGGCCTCTTTACCATCACTATAATCTCTAACGTCCTACAGAATTAGGTCAGGACTCTGGAATTGTACTTCCAGCAGAAACATGTTAGTTATGTAAATCTGTCAGTGGCATGAATACTTTGGGTTTACCTGTAAATGTGCCACTTTTATATGGTGTAAAGTGTGAAAGTAAAGTGAAAAAATAGATAACTTTTACAGGTAAAAATAACTTAACATTATTTGGTATATAAAAAACACTTTGTGGACTTCCGGGTGGCGCCATGTTGTAAAAGGCAGGAGAAAAGATTGCTCTACAGAACACGATTAAAACTAGCGTTTAAACAAGGTAAAAACGATAAAACATAAAGAAAATTCGCTCTTAAAGTAATATAGAACACTCATGGAAAATATGGTTAAGAAAGGAAAAAATACAGAAGAGAAAAGCGCAAAAGAGAAGAGTACCGGAATGGCGAAAGCACAGAGCCATGAAGCGGAGTACTCAGACCCGCCGAAAGAGGACCGTGATTCGGCCATACTTTTCGAGCTACGAGGGCTGCGAAGAGAACACGCGGAAGCGGTATCGGACAACAAGAAAGCACTAACTCGACTCGAAGGGAGCATTGGGGAGCTTATGGTCAGGACAACGTCCCTGGAACAGAAGGTAAATGACATGGAGGAGAGATTGGGAAACAACGAAGACAGGATGACGCGGATGGAGCGGGCAGCGACATTTTTGCTTCGGGAAACTACTAAGCTATCAGAGAAATGCAATGACCTGGAGTCGAGGATGAGGCGCAATAACATAAGAATCCATGGCATTCCCGAGGGAGCAGAAAAAACGACACCATCGACTTCATAACACAATTTATTAAATCTCAGATTCAAATCGCAGCCGGGATGGACTTGTGTATTGAAAGAGCTCACCGCTCACTGGTGACTAAACCAAAAGACAGCTCGGCCCCCCCGAGAGCGATCATCGTACGCTTCTTGGACTATAAAACGAAGGAACAAGTGATAAAGCAGGCCTGGAAACAGAAGATCTGCTACGAAGGACAAACTGTCTATTTCAACCAAGACTACACAACAGAGGTCCAAAAGAAAAGGAAGCAGGTGAGAGAAGTCATCAAACAGCTTAAGGAGAGGAATGTGAAGGCACAGTCCCCCTACCCGGCCCAACTCAAAGTGTTTCTGGACACGGGAACAAAGATATTCAACTCAGTGGAAGAAGCGGCGCCTATGCTGAAGGAGATGGGCATCAAGGTGAAGGAGGACAGAATGGAGAGAATCCACCACGTGATGACGGAGACGGCAAAGGGGACCAGACATGGGGGCAAAAAGAGACAGTCGGAGATCACAGAGGCGGATCTGAGGGCACTCCTGGAGTGAGAAATCAGTAGAGACTGTGACAATGGTGAAAATAAGTAAGTAGATATATGCATCTCTATAGAGAGAGTAATTGTCATAATTTGCAAAGAATTGAGTGTGATATCCGTTTTCGTAAACATAAAAAAAAAAAAAAAAAAAAAAAAAAACGCTAGTTACAAAACAACATATTAGATTACGAGAAAATCGTGTTCACTAGAGTGTAAGATTGAGGAGTTTTAGTCTTTAGGGCTTTAGACAACTACTAGAAAGTTGTGGATGCACATAGTGCTTGTTCATCGGAGAGAAGGCCACAGCTCTCTGATGGGGGGATTCTTGGAAGACGTTTGTTCATGTTCCAGTCAGTGTTTTTGGGTTCTTGTTCCAATAAGTGTGTTTATATTATGTTTCCGTTTTTCATTTTTGGTTAAGGTTTTGTCCTGTGTAGCATGTTTTTCTTGTCAAAGAGGTGTCAGGTACAGCACAGCCCCAGATATGGTAGTAATATGAATGGGCTAAATATAGTATCTTATAATGTTCATGGCCTAAACCACCCTATTAAACGAAAGAAGATTCTGACTCAACTAAAAAACTTACAGGGCTCAATAGCTTTATTACAGGAGACACACCTAACTGAGCACGAACACAAAAAGTTGAAAAGGGATTGGGTGGGTCAGGTATTCTATGCTTCATTTGGAAAAAGGAGGGGGGTAGCAATTTTAATCAAAAAAGGGATATTATTTGAAGTTGAAAAAGAGATCAAGGATAAAGAAGGAAGATATGTAATGATTGTAGGACGAATCGGTGATATGACAATTTCATTAATAAATGTATATTTCCCAAATGAGGAGAAAGATGGTTTTCTGAAACAACTAGTCAATATAATAACTAATGACGCAAATGGAATAATACTGATGGGGGGAGACTTTAATATGGTTCAAAACAATATACTAGATAGATATCCCTCTGATTACGGGCCACAAGCAACAAAATCTAGAATGTGGAATAATATTACTAAAGAGCTTGGTCTTGTTGATGCTTGGAGAAATATCAACCCCCAAAAAAGAGATTACACTTTTTACTCAAACCCACACAAAAGCTATTCCCGAATTGATTATCTATATATATCTCAGCTACATATACACAAGGTCTTAAAATGTAATATAGAAAATATAACTATAAGTGACCATGCACCTATATGGTTAACTTTAAACATAAATAAGGAACCCTGTTTCAGATATTGGAGATTGAATGTTTCAGTCATGTCCAATGAAAATACGGTCAAAGAAATCAAGGAGTCACTTAAGGAATACTTTGAAATAAATGACAATGGGGAAGTTTCACCAACAATATTATGGGAAGGAGGAAAAGCAGTGATAAGAGGGAAAATGATAGAAATATCATCCAGAATGAAAAAAGCTAGAATGAAAGAACAAAAAGAGTTGGAAAATAAGATCAAAGATCTGGAAAGGGAGCACAAACTAGGAAATAAAAATGTAATAGGAGAGCTTAAAAAGACAAAAGACAAGCTAGAGGAGATACTAACGGTTAAAGCAGAAGGTGCTCTACGCTTTACAAATCAAAGATATTATGAAATGGGCAACAGGGCGAGTCGCCTCTTGGCATTTCAACTTAGGAAAGCCCAAGCAAATAGACACGTCCCCAAAATAAAACACCCATCAAATATGCAGACTAAAACACAACCCAAAGAAATAGCTGAAGCATTCGCAGACTATTATAAAAAGCTATATGATGATTCGGACAGAAATACTCAGGATGATGAAACATCCTCTTTTTTTGAAAGAATTAGCCTCCCAACTTTGTCACAAGAAGAGTCGCTAGAAATGACCCGACCTATAACCTCACAGGAAATTCTGAACGTTATTAAGAAACTCAAAAACAATAAATCCCCGGGGACAGACGGACTGCCAGGGGAGTTTTACAAAACATTTAAAGAAGAACTAACACCAGTATTATGTAAGGTGTTTAACTATGCACTAATGACAGGCGACCCCCCCAAAACATGGTCTGAAGCCATTATATCCGTAATCTATAAAGAGGGCAAAGACCCAACTATGTGTGAAGGATATAGACCCGTGAGTTTATTATGCAATGATCTAAAAATATTATCAAGTATAATGGCAGAAAGAATGCAAAAACATATAGCTAAATTGATCAACCCAGACCAAACAGGATTTATTCCGAGCAGACAGGGAGCAAACAACATTAGAAGGACACTAAACGTAATATCATATACAAAATTTAGAGTACAACCCTCCCTCTTGATTAGCTTGGATGCCCAAAAGGCTTTCGACAGGGTAAAATGGAGCTTTCTATATCAGACACTACTAAGATTTGGATTTTCACAACAATTTGTTGATTGGGTGAAAATAATTTATAAAAATCCAAAATCCCGAATTCGAATTAATGGCTATTGTTCAGAATTCTTCGATCTTAAGAGAGGAGTCAGACAGGGAGACTGTCTGAGTCCTCTACTATTCGCGGTTAATATTGAACCAATAGCAGAAACAATAAGACAGAATAAACAAATACAGGGAATAAAAGATGAAGGAGGGGTGGAACATAAAATATCATTGTTTGCTGATGATATATTGGTACTCTTAACAGAACCACTCCAATCAGTGCCAGCTCTACTAGAGAGCCTCAAAGAATATGGGAATATTTCCGGATATAAAACTAATGAAAGTAAGTCGGTAGCAATGATGTTATCAGGTGAATGCCCAATGCAGCTAAAAGAAAAAGTAAAGTTCAAATGGACCAATAAAGGATTTAGATACTTGGGTATAATTATCACACCTCAAATTTCACAATTATTCAAAGCAAACTATGAGAAACTGAAGAGGGAGATTATAACAGACCTAGAAAGATGGGAGATTCTACCACTAACCCTTGGGGGAAGGGTAGAAACAATCAGGATGAATATCTTACCAAGACTACTATTTGTATTCCAGTCACTCCCAGTTTCCATTTCCAACTCCTTTTTCAAAGAGTTGGATAAAAGAATATCAAGGTTTGTATGGCAAAATAAAAAGGTAAGAATTAAACTTAAAATACTTAAGTCCTCAAAGAGTAATGGAGGGTTGGGTTTACCTGAATTAAAGAACTATTACTGGGCTGCTCATTTGAGAGCCATAGCTCTATGGTTAGCAAAGGATCATGAGACAATATGGGTAGATATGGAGCAAAGAGCCTGCCCAAAAATGTCACTAGATACACTG
The DNA here is from genome assembly GCF_904066995.2 of Poecilia reticulata. NCBI lineage: Eukaryota > Metazoa > Chordata > Actinopteri > Cyprinodontiformes > Poeciliidae > Poecilia > Poecilia reticulata. The sequence goes on along the minus strand of NC_088831.1, from coordinate 1,413,359 downwards.
CCCTTTACAACAAAGATGGTTCAAAGAAATCTTAAGATTAAAAACTATTGGGTTAAGGAAACAATTAAAATCTGGTCAGGAATAACAAAGAAATTTAACCTTCCTGACTCTATATCAAAAATTTTAAAAATAGCTAAGATTCCAGATTTTACCCCAGCTTCTATGGATGCAGGGTTTGAAAAATGGACAAAAGGAGGACTGGTATTTATGGCACAGCTCTTTAAAGGGTCAACAATGAAATCTTTTGAACAAATTCGAAAGGAATTTAGTCTACAAAAAACTGATTTTTATAGATTTTTACAAATTAGACATTATATCCAGAATCATAGTGACTTGCAGAAACTTTCAGCAGACATGACAAAGATGGAAGAGATTCTATTATCAATAGCAAAAGGTGATTCTAAAAAAGGTCTCATATCAAAAATATACAAAGGCCTGCAATATGAATCTAATGTAAACAATAAAGAAATTAAGGAGAAATGGGAATTGGAGGCTAACATAATAATAGCAGACGAGGATTGGGAAGAAACATTTAGCTCTGGACACAAATTAACTAATAGTCCGACATGGAGGGAGTTTGATTGGAAGGTTAAGATGCGTTTCTTTAGCTCTCCAATCATCACATCTAAATATGCTAAAACATCCCAGCTTTGTTGGAGAAACTGTGGAAAGGTGGGGGATTTTACTCATATATTCTGGGATTGCCCGAAGGTGGTCGAGTTCTGGAAAAATGTCCAAACAGATATAAAAAGTATTGTGGGCATTCAACTGGATCTGGATATATCTGTCTATATATTAGGAATAATACCCCCTGACATGATCAATAAAGAGAAAAAGTACCTGATCAGAGTTTTGCTTCTGATTGCTAAAAAGTGTATAACGTATAATTGGTTAAGGCCAAAGCCTCCCACCATTACACAGTGGCGAGAGAGGATTAAACAAGTCTATATAATGGAAAAAACAACATCACGACTACAACTTAAGATGGAGACCTTTGAAACAAGATGGATGACTATATCTAAACTCATAATGTAACCTCGACACCTACTTCCTTTTTTTTTTTTTTTTTTTTTTTTTTTTTTTTTTTTTTTTCTTTTTCCTCTCATGTACTTTTAAAATTTGGTTTGTAATATTATTATTATGTTCCTGGTCTTTGTATTCTTGATGTCTTTAATGTGGATTGAAAATAAAAAGTTCAAAAAAAAAAAAAAAAAAACACTTTGTGCCAGTCTGTGCTAATTATATATTTACTCAAGCTATATGTTCAGAAAATTACCATTATCTAATATAAAATCCAACTTTGCACCAAATGAACTTAGAAGTTACAGATTTGTTAGTTTAAGAAGAAACAAGTGCAGGTACTTTAATCAGTGAAGTAGAACAACAAAAACAAAATGACAACCATCCTCTCTGGGCCAGTAGCCACCCTGAGGCCAATCACAGCAGCAGGGATCAATACTGCACACACACACACACGCACACACACACACACGCACACACACATACACGCACACACACACACACACACACACACACACACACACACGCACACACGCATACACCCACACACCCACACACACACACACCTACACACCCCTACACACACACACACACACACACACACACACACACACACACACACACACACACACACACACACACACACACTCCCTTTTCATTCATTTCTATAGCCTAATCCTGACCTTTACCCTTAAGACACAATCACAGTCAGGGAATATTTCATATTTGGGGATTAATGTTGCTCCTGGCTTGTCGATTTAACAAAACTCAGCCAAATTCCACTTTTAAAGAGAGTTGAAGATGATCTTGCTAAATAGTAATCTCTACCCATATTGCTCATGGGAATGACTGTTTCAATAATAATAATGATTTTTTTTTGCCTCAAGTCAATTCTCAATGATCCCAAGCAAACGTCATATGCCTGGTTTGGTTATCTGGACTCCTCCATCTCTAGATTTCTTTGGAAAGACAAACTTCCTCATCTTAGCTTAAAGTGCTACAGAAGAGCAAAGATAAAAGAGGATTAGCTCTCCCTTAGGAAACTGGGGTGTTTGTGAGGTTGGCTTTCACTGTTTCTGGAGACTTAAGTCTCCAATGTAGGGCAAAATGGGACCGGAGTCGGCAGATGAAGTTGAGCAGGTGTGCTTTTGTGTACCTGTCAAATATCAAGTCATCACCTGGAATATATTAGTAGCTGACTGCCACTTTTGTTTAAGCTGAATAGTGAACAAAGGCCCTTTGAGTTCTTTTGTGATAGTCTGTGTTAAACTCTTGCCAAGATCTTTTTGTGTTTCTCCACCTTCAAAGAAACCCTCGAGCTGAAACCAAGTTTTATCCCACGTGTGCTCCTGGATTTCTTGCCACAAACCATTTGCAAAAATTATAACCTTCAAATCTCCATTCCACGGCTTGCAACCTTAAGCCTCGTCATCATCTTCATCCCCTGTGCAACTTCTCTGCCCTCCGATGCTTCCATCTGCCTCCACTTCAAGCTACACCATTACTGCATCTATCATCTACAAAACCACTACACACACACACACACACACACACACGCACACACACGCACACACGCACACACACACACACACACACACACACACACACACACACACACACACACACACCTTCGGACTCCCCTAGGGGGATGAGAGGGATGAATTCCACTCATCCCCCCTAATGTTCATAATCAAATTAGTAAAAGACAAACTAGGCCTCACAAGTTCCTCTTAAATAAACCTTCATACTAAACTGAAATCAAGCCATAATTTTATTGGTTCTATATTTGCTTGTAGATTTTTATTGTTTTCACTTTTTAATCATTTTAGTTCACATCAACTTTTCATTTTTTTTTGTATAGATATTTTTATTCAGAAGGTTAATCCATACAAAATCTACATCAAATGTACAATACTACCTTCTGTTTTTGTGTGTGTGTGTGTGTGTGTGTGAAAACACTTCAAAAATAAAACCCACCCCACCCACTCTCTCCATGTAAGAACATATACATTAATATAATTTAACACATAACATATTTTTGAAAGGTTAAAGTCAAGAGAAAAGAAATTCAACAAAAATATTGAGGAAAAATTAAACATAAGAATTGAAATAAGACAGTGAAAATCAATACATATCAGTCTCTCAGGTCTAATCTGGTTAGAAGGTCCAGAAACTGAATCCAAATCTGGTTGAACTTAACCCATGTCCCCCGTATTGAGTGAGAAATTTTTTCAGGATTACAGTATGACAACAGTTCATTGATCCAATGTTTCTGGTTTGGAGGCTCCATAGCTTTCCAATTTTTAAGTATACACTTTTTTGCTGCAGGTGATGCTAACAAAACAAAGTATTTCTTGCATGGATACAATTTCAAGGACATAAGATCCCCAAGTATCCAAATCTTGGGATCAGCATCTAAAGAAAGTTCACAAACTGCTGATGATATCTGAATTACATTATTCCAATAGGTTTGCAAGTGTATTCAACTCCAAAGCATATGAAGAAGATCCCCTACACACATTTTACACCTTTGACATTTGTCAGTGATGTTGGCATTCAGTTTATTCAACCTGTATGGGGTATAAAATATGCGGTGCAAAATATTAAATTGAATTTGTCTATGCTTAGTTGATATCAATATTGTTTGAGATGAATGTAGCAATCTACTCCAGTTTTTGTTATCATATTTGCAGTTTAAATCTGACTCCCATTTAGATTTTATTTTGTTTTCATAAACTGGTAAGTAATCAAGAACAATTCAACTTTTCATTTTTATTATATTATATATATATATATTAGTTGAGAGTTATTTGTTGATATAAATAATTAACTGTAAGCTTGAATTTTTTTATTAATAAATTTGTAAATGGAGAGAATTGGCCTGTTTATTTCATGCATGTGGTGTCTTGCTGGACTTATTCCTTCATTTATTGTTGTGTTAATACAATACCAAATTCTTATCAGGCAGGAACAATTTCTAAACAATAAGACTGAAAGTTGTGACTATTATTTTCCTGGTGCCTGGACTTAGTAATTTTGACCTAAATTACTAGTTTTATTAATTGCTGTTAAAATGATTTCTAGTTATTCGTACTAGTCCTATTGCTGCCCAACAATGATTTATGGGTAACATTTGAACACATGCAGCTGGACTCAGTTTACTACTGATCTCTGCAAGCAAATGTTTGGACAAATGTACACCAAACATTTGCAATTTTAACTTTCCAAAATCTCAACCACCTGTCATTATCTTGGCACTTAATGATGATGCATCACATTTTGTTAGTTTCTCAGATAAAATCTTAATAGATGTAATTAGACAAAATGTGAAAAAGTCTGAGATGTGATATGCAATGCCCTGAAAATAAAAAACCCACTGCCCCCTTACAATAATCAGTTATCTCTGGCAATTTTCAAACAGGATAAATACTTATTGTGAGAGCAACAGTTTTAACCACTACCAGTCCAGCCCTTATTTTATAAAGAAAATTAACTAAAAAGAAAAAAATAATAAGGCAGAGATAATATAAAAGAGTACTCTCCAAAATTGTCTAAATAATTTACAAAATAAAAGATAAAACCCTGCATGTAAAATATGTACAGCCATCCTTTTATGGAGTTTGTACTTACTTATTAAAGCAGCCTATGTCCTGACAAGTGTGTTTTATTCTTGGTAAGCTGAAATTGATTTTCTGACACATGAAATAAAAAACACACAGAGTGATGGGAGAACATACCTATTCAGTCATGCAAAGAGTCAAGGTTTGTTAAATGTTCATTCTTTCAATAGAGAAATTAAAATAAGCTAGAGGAAGACTGAAAAAGAGAAGTTTTATATGTCTGACAGAAGTGAAGGAAGGAGAGAAAAATACATACTGAAGAAGATCGCAGTAGATAGAAACGCCTCAGGCTGCATTTACTTCAATATGAATGACTGAACAGGTGCATTAGACCAGAAATGTCTGTCTTTCTTCCTCTTTATCACCAGAGACACACGCAGACACACACATGCACACACACACACATACACGCACATATACACACACATACACGCACACGCACACACACACACACACACACACACACACACATACACACACACACACACACACACACACACACACACACACACACACACACACACACACACACACACACACGCACACACACACGCACACACACACACACACGCACACGCACACGCACACACACACACACACACACATTTGAATTTCTACACACATTATAACTTCCATTCATTTTAGCTCCTGAACTTATACCTGACCCTAACACAACCCCTAACTCTTGTGGTGATGTATCCTGGGCTTCTTTCTGGCTTTGAGTTTCCCTTGGTCCTCTACGACCTGCTCCTCTGTCTGAAGCTGCGTTTCCATTAGAGATGCACCAAATCTGTCTTTATATTCTTCTAATGTTTAAAAAACACTATTTCACTATTGCAGTGTTTCCATTAAATAAGGAATGGAATTAAAATTATGTAAAAAAGCTTGTTCACACAATAAGTCATTAAAAAAACATGTTCCTTCAATGGGCTGCCACCTTATCGTGGTGGAGGGGTTTGAGTGTCCCAGTGATCCTAGGAGCTATGATGTCAGGGGCTTCGTGCCCCTAGTAGGGTCACCCAAGGCAGACAGGTCCTAGGTGAGGAACCAGACAAATTGCAGCCCAATGACCCCTTATGACGAATAAAACCTTTGGAATCAGTGTTCCCTCGCCCGGACGTGGGTGACCGGGGCCCCACTCTGGAGCCAGGCCTATAGGGCACTTTGGTGAGTGCCTGGTGACTGGGCTTGTACCCATGGAGCCTGGCCAGGCTCAGCCTGAAGAGGAGATGTGGGTCCCCTTTCCCATGGGCTCACTACTTGTGGGAGGGACCGGAGGGGTCTGGTGCATTGTGGGATGGGTGGTAGCTTTGGGCGGGGACCTTGCCGATCTTATCCTAGGCTACAGAATCTGGCTCTTGGGACATGGAATGTCACCTCTGGTGAGGAAGGAGCCTAAGCTAGTGTCTGAGGTTGAGAGGTTCTAGTTAGAAATAGGCGTTGTAGTGACAAGTCTCTTATATTTGGGAGTATGCAGCATTTTAGTTGTAGTCAGCGATTTTACTGAAGACATTTAAATGACATACAACTTGCTATGGTGGAGCCAGCTGCACATTGTCAGAAAAAGATCAGACTGTCATCTTCCTACTACTTCCTGTCATAAGAACAGGAAGTAGTTCTTTGTAGTTTTCACCAGTAGTAACATCCGGCTGTTGCTCACGTGACTCGTTTCCATTGCAGTTTAGCAAAATCATAATGTAAAAACACACAAAAAAAACATGTTTTTTTGTGGGTTTTTTTAAAGTGGCTTGTTTCCATTATGTGAATATATTCAATTTGGGAAATTTTTGGTTAATGGAATCACAGCGTCTCCTGCTTCTGAACTTACTGATAAGTTGTCTTTGCCATCTGAGATATGGATTTAGTGCTCATGTTTTGATAACTGCACATGGTTTGTGTATTCAGTCCATTTATTAGATCTTTATAGGAGCTAAGGACAGGTTCTGTCTTATTGTCACACCAAAAGTTAGACAGTTACTTCACTGGATTGGTTTGACCCTGAGAAGAGAATATTGACAGATGTGCAGCATCTGTATGGTGCAAAATTTATGTCAAAAGTAGATAGGAGCACTATTTATATTCATCATGCGCATATATTATGCTCCATAAGCGCAATGAATACCCCATGTGTGGACAATTCAGTGATCACGAGTACCAAATGTGTACTTTCTCAACACCTCTAACAATCTTGTTTCTCTTCTAATGAATCAACCTTTCTAGTAGTATTTTATGCAATGCAAAGTTCTTCTTTGATCTTTGGATGAATAGTGTTTTTAAAACTTTTGCACTAAAAGTGTATAACTTAAACAACACATGATATCACATGTTGAGCTGATTGAGCAGCAAAGAGAAAATATTTTTAAAAAATCATTTTATTCCAAATGTTTGGTGTGTTCTCGGTATAAATGTGTTTTTAGCATTTACTAACTTTATTTGATTCATTTGTGATGTAGGAAAGTTCCATCATCATGAAATGTTAGAAATTATATCCCAATAACACTATTATTCTAACCCAAACCAAAGATTCCAAGCATTACCCATCATTCCAGAGTACAAAAGTCCATAATTAACTTACTAGATGATTCCTGACAGTCAAGAACATTTTTATTTAGACATTCACACCCCTAAGGCTTTGCTATATGCTTTTAGTTCTGTGTAAGTAGGCAAACATGTTGTGTCATCCCTCACCCTCCTCAACACACACAAAAAACGAACATTTCCGAAAAACAATTTTAATTACAGTTGAAGGCCCCAGTTGAAGCGGCCAATCAAATGCAAATGGAGAAATTCCTACCTCAGAAAGATACAACAGTCTTAAACGAGCCAATAAATAAGTCAGGAAACACAATTTACAAGAGAGAACATAAGGTTGCTAATGGGTATAGACCACATATACCACAATGTGGGGATAAATGCTGAAAAAGGGAAGGAAGAGGGTGAGGAAGAGTGAGAAGAGGGTGAGGGACCTCTTTGCATGACTTCTTTGTTAACCACAAGACTTAAGGGACATTGCCTCACACACACACAGGACGTCTGTCACATCATGATTTACAGACATGCACCATCCATTTTGCCCATTAAGGCAGAAGAAATATTAATATGGTTTGGAACGAAGAGGGTTAGAAACAGTTTTTTTTATATATACAAAAGAGCTGAAAGTCAGTGAAGGGGTGTAGTGGCATTACGTTCAAGAAACTGAAAGCAGATAATATGCATCACCAGTTTGTGAGCTAATTCAATTCTTTATGAACATTTTTACATTATGTCACTACAGAGACAAACTTGATATACCAGCTCAATGTAGTGCTTAGATAGGCAGTCTTGTGTAAAATAGACTTTTTGAGCTTTATGCCATATTACACTGTTATTCCCTCATCAAAAATGTACCTGGAGTGTTGCTTGGATTCTTTCATGCATGTTTGAGAAATCCTTTAATCTCTGTGGCAACCATTAAGCTGTGCAAAACACCTGGGTGGACCTACAAGCAGAGCTCTTCCTTGGAGATAGTTTCCAAGTTCCAAGCTTCCACCTCACAGAACAGCCCTTCCCCACAACTGGTTTGTAGCAATTAGCAAACACTTGGTGCTGGTGTTTGCATCTTTTCAGTGTAACACTGGTTAAAATGTTGTTAAAGTTCATAGAGAAACAATGTGATAACTTCCTGAAAGCAGAGTTTAAGAAAAAGCAAGAGTGTTGAAAGGGACAGCGGTTTAGTTTCAAGGCGTTAAATTACAATGTCAAATTTCTTTAAAATTGTATTTAATATATACAGTATTTTTCCAACAACAGAAGGTAACAAAGCTGCGTGACTGATCAATGAAATGGCAACGTGTACCTATAAAACACATAATATTGCTCCTTTAACTGAGAAGTGGAAGGAAAGGGATAGACATTGATATTTTGCACAAAATTAGTAAGATTAAAGATTTCCACATGTTTCTATTGCTAAAACTAGGCCAGGTTCAGGAACTGTACCTTTGCCCCATCATTCTACCTAATGATTTCCATGGGTTTCTATGTTTGTAGATGTGTTGCACTCTGACCAGAGCCATCCAGTGTCTTTATCTAGAAAATGCAGGTGTTGATGATCCCTCTATATCAATGTTAGATATCTGCTTCCAGATGTGGTTTAGCAGCTTCTAATTTCATCTAGACCAGTGTTTCTCAACCTTTTTTGTGCCAGCGCCCCCCCCCCCAGCCCCAGCCTTTATCCAGGTCCCTCACCGCCCCCCACCAAAGAATTTGTAGGCTACTTTGCACTGACTATTATTTTATCATTAATATTACTATCATTATTGTAGATGTTTTGATTTTTATGCTTGCCAAACCGTCCTCTGTATTAATTATTGCTCGAAAGGTCTTGCCATACCAGTTTATTCCTCTGTATTTACTTTAGTTTCTTAGTTTATTCTTTCATTTTGTTCTTCATTCATTTCCATTTAGTTTCATTTGATTAGTTTTATCCTCTCTTGGTTTATTGCTATGTTCACTTTAGTTTCTTTCCTGTTGCTACATTTATTTGATCGTTTATTGACCATCAGTAATCTTCACTCATCAGCTGCTGCGCCGCCTAATCGTCATGTGTTTCACATCATGTGTTGATTTTTTCACTGTTCAGCGTCGGATTCTCTGTTTTTATGCCATAATTCACATCTAGTTCGTCGCTCCGTTTTATGTTCCGCTTCTCCTGTTTCAGAGTTTTGCGCAATGTGAACGTCTTTTTTTTTAAGCCCCTAAGGTGCAGGGCGGTTGGGAAGCGTATAGATGGGCAAAAGGCAGACTGACATAAACCTTTTAAAACAACTGAAACAATTTCTGCATTCTGAATATTGAAATGTAAAAGTGCTGTGTTGTTCTATCACCCCGTTTCATACCGGACCACTTACAGCACCGTGTTAACGCTATAAAATGAACGCTCTCTATCGTGGTATCACCATGGAGGGATTTCTTGATTTAAATGGGTTCATTTTTCAGAGGGATACTCAGTGAGGGTATCGTGATTTTAGCTACCAGTAGCAGGAGAACGGAGCTGCACCACGAAGCTAACAGAAGCTACAAACACTGAATAGAAGAAGAGCTGCCATCGATACAGTTGCAGCCAAGCATGTTTTAATGTTACACAATACAGTTTTACCAAGTTGCTCAAAGTCTAAACTGGTATTGTTGTGCATTTAAGGTGTAAAGTTTACCTTCGACCAAACGCCCCCCAAAGGCATCCCAGCGCCCCCCTTTTGTAAAAATGTCCGTCAGCGCCCCCTGCCGTCCTCTGAACGCCCCCTGGGGGGCGGCACCGCCCACGTTGAGAACCGCTAATCTAGACTATGTATATCCCAATCTATTGACTATCTGGGGCTGGTGTTCATTAGAGAACTAATCCAAAGACTAATCAATACTGCCCTGACTAGGACACATATGTAACATGTAGATGTAAATGACACTGAAGGCCAATTTAACTGAACACACACAAAAAATAATTCTGTTTAGTTAGGAACACAATACATCTAATTGCATTGTTTATGTCTGTTTTTCTTTAGTTAATGGCATTTTTTCAATGAAAACTTTTTTGTCTCACATAAACCTGGTTGCATTAGGAAGATTATAAGTAAGTCGACATGTCATGAATTTTTTCATATTCCTTGATATACTTGCTGTGAAGAGAAAAAGTAGACATCAGATTTGATTAATTTATGAAGTAATTGATTAACAATATTAAAAAGCATGACATTATACAGTAAGTAAAATAAACCCACATGTCCACATCTGGAAAACTTTGATCAGTTTCTTTTCTGCCATTTAAACTCAGACTGGCACAGCTCCTGTGGAGGTAATTATACAACCTGTTCTTCACATTGTTTGGCCAGTGCTGTAGGCGTTTTGGAGTATTTAACAAAATGATGTCTCATTTATTTTGCTCTAATGTAAATCAGTCATGGTAAAACAAGTCCATTTCCCAAAACTCCCTTTGAGTCCAGTTGCTTTTCTTTCTTTTTTTTTTAAGATTTAATTAAATTCAAAAACACTTTATCAATCCCAAATGGACACATATCCAAAGTTCTTCAAAGAGCTGCTGATAGCTGCTGGCAGGAACAATCTACTGTAATGGTCGACTGACTGCTAGTCAACAGCAGACTGTCCTCGGCCTCTTGGAGAGGTCAGGGTTAGGGACGGTCGTCCATAATTTTATTAATTTTATTAAGAATCCTTCTGTGCGATGTAATTTTCAGTAGGGTTTTCATAGTTAATCCCAGAAAAGAGCCAGCCTAACTTTTTTAAATTCCTGGAGACGATTCTGCTACCCCAACAGATGATAGCAGAATAACTTGCACTCTCCACAAAAGACATATAGCAGACATGTAGAATACTGCAAACACGAAAGACTCTAAGCTGCCTCAAGAACTAAGGTCCACTCCATGCCTGTTTTTTTTATTATTATCTAAGCTGTATAGTTTTTCACATCTTTGACCACTCAGGAATTCACCTGAAATATGTTGCCAGACCATCAAAAGACAATAAAGAGATAACAATTATGCATACACACTCACACTGAAGTACAACTTAGAACTAGACAGATTTAAAATAATTTATTAGTTTTGGAGATCATATGTCTATTTATTCAATAATTCAGTGCACACAATGACATACACTGTTGTGTATTTTCCTTCTTTATTTCTGGTTCTCAATTAATGCTTTTTGCATTTTTGGACGGAATGTCTGAAAAGTGCTTTCTAACTTCTTCTAGTGAGATTTGCAGTGCATTACAAACATTTCTGCTTTTATCTCAGCACTGATAGCACTTGTTTCATTGTTTGATCCCACTTTAACCTAGGAAGTTGCAGCTGGAGGAGTGTTATGTCTAAAAGAAGGAAGGGGTCAGCAGGTCAGGAGCCTCCCACTGGGCTCTCCCAGGGTATTCTTTAACGCCTACATTTGTGATTCTATGGATGATCTCACATCAAAATGAACACCAGCTAGTAAATTAATGAAACTTATAAAACAGAAATAATACTAGATGTTGTGACCAATAAAAAAATACCAAAACAAATAGTTAACAGAATCTCAACACAAATATAATGTGCAAAGATTATTTTGAAGTTAATAAATATCTAAAATAATCAGCAAAAATAGAAATTATATAATTATGAATAACAAAAAATGAAATGTAGAATAACAAACATGACTGATTATACCTATTAACCTCAAGTAAGGTTAACTTGAGGTGTCTTTAGGGTACATTTTTAAAAACTCAGCTGTTTGCAGGTTTTCATTAAGTGAGCATTATATTTCCCTTTGTTGAGACACACTGCAGTGAATTTATTATACCTACATCTCCAGATTTCATTTAGTTAACAGAATTGTTCTACTGTGGCAGCAGCTTTGCTACAGTAAATACAGTAAAGTAAAAAAATTGTCTTTTTGCCCTCCAGCATTGTTCACATGTGCAAAATTTTCAGATATAAACAATAACATGCAGGGGGTTTAAAGAAGGATTGCATTTTCAATTTTTTAATACAAATGTGAGCATGGAACATTATTTGCATAAATGGGAATATACTTCCCATTTATAGCAAAATTCATCTCATGGTGCTTTGAGGAAAGGAAACAGGCCTAATCCATGTCCAGTTCAAATTAAGTGTACAAGCTGCTGAATGTGATGATGGATGCAAGTGTCAGGGATTAGTTGGGTGTGATTGTATATTTTTATATAATCTTCCAACCGCTAACTCACATCCTTGAATACATACAGTATATTTAGCAATTCATATTTTGAAAGATAGTGCTTATGAAACTGCATTTACTTTATTATTTATTTAGCCCCTGATTCCTAAAAACTTGGTATCAGACCCACAGGCATCAGGACAAAACATCCAAAAAAACAAAGATTTTCTGTGCACAAGCTACAATCATATAAAGCAACAGTTCAATCTGGAGAGACTCAGACAGAGAAAGAAAGCGATTAAAGAAAGTTTAATGACAAATAAACATTAAAGTCCTTTGGCGTTTAGGCTCCGGCCGGGGATGTCGAGCTGGAACTTTGATAAGCTTGATAAACATTCCTGATACTGCACAGGAACGTTATCCTGTACTGGTGGCGGCGGTTGAAGAAGGATGGTAAGCAGAGGAGGCCATGGCCAGGAGGTCCTTTTCAACTGGAGCTCGAACGATGATTGGCCGAAGCGATGCTTGATCCAACGCTGATAGGTCCAGGGTGAAGAGAGGGAGGCGCTGATTGATGAGGCAGGTGAGGCTAGAAGAAGCTTCATATTATTTTATTCTAAGTAGTGTGTGATGGTTGACAACTAGGTACATCTGTTGTGACTTATACTGACACTTTGTTCTAAGGCAAAATAGTAAGAGTTGAAACAATTACATTACTAAATTACTAGTTGTAACTAATATTTCCCAAGTTTGAAAAAACATGGAAAATATTAGATGGTGATGGTTGTAGGCAGGAAGGATCTTCTGTAGTCTGTATACTGACTAAGCTTCTGTCTGAAACATTGCTGTTGTGTAAATCTTATCAAATGTTTTTTTTAAATAAAGAAATCCTTAAAACAAACTTCTCTAGAGGTTCCAGAGCAGTCTCCAGAAAAGAACATGACATCTTCTTCAACTTGTTTAGTCATTTATAATCCCTGGGTCAGATGTTGCTACCACAACAGATGATGGCAGAAAAGATTGTCAACAACATGCTTTTAGAATTAGCACCTTTTAGAATTAGCACCTTTTAGAATTAGCACCTTTTAGAATTAGCACCTTTTAGAATTAGCACCTTTTAGAATTAGCACCTTTTAGAATTAGCACCTTTTAGAATTAGCACCTTTTAGAATTAGCACCTTGCTACACACCATGAATGATCTTAGCTTCCTCCACAAGTCCAGTCTGCTCTGTCCTTTTTGGTGGACAGCTTCACTGTTGTGTCTCCAGTCCAGTCAGCTGTCCAGGAGATCACTGAGGTATTTGTATTGCTTCACCAACTCCACAGTTCTTCTCCATGGAAACAAGATTTGACCTTACTCTGTTTCTCTCTAAATCTGAAATCATATCCTTTGTTTTATTCACATCCAAAATAAGACGCTTGTTTCCACACCGTGCCACCAAGTGGTCCTCTAGATCTCTGTACTCAGCCTCTTGTACATCTCTGATACACATGAAGGTGTACAAAGTGAAAGGGAATGGTCAGAGTATGGGTCCCTGTGGCACTCCTGTATTGCTGACCATCAAGTACACAATCCTTCAGTCTCAAAAATAATGATTTTAAGATTAAAGAACCCTGTTTAGGTGGTGATGCAATCATTGCTTGTAAAGTGCTTGCTCATATGATGTAGTCTGCATTATATGTCATTATGGAGCAATTTGTCTCATCTGTTTTAGTTTAATGTAGCTGTTGTCAATAATGGTATTAATTATGAAGCCAACAAACTAGGGTGCTGCTGATACAACTTGGAATGCCATAGAAATTTGTGCAGTGCATTACCATGCAGCTAACGCTATCCTTCAATTTACACAACGGTGGGATTATTTACTATATTTAAATCATTTCTTTTTGACTTTCAAACCAAAAGCTTTTATTTTTAAAAGTTATGTAGTTAGGCACTGTTTGTTGCATCATTTTCTAGTGCTTCTGTTTTTCATTTGAGCCTTTGCAGTAGCACATAAGGAAATCATTTTATAACTGCACTTGTAGTAGCTGACAACCAGCCCAATGTCACAATGCAGAATGAAAGAGCAAGGAACACATTCTGCATTCTTTCCTATAACCCAACTTAACTTGAGTCCCAAAAAGCCAGCGGAGTCACCAGGACTTCCCAGATGAGCCACGTTCTTTTGATTACTCAGTAATGGTCTGATACCTAGAGAAAACAGGCAAACTCCTCCCAAAAGAGCCCCTTCGCAAGGATTCAAACCCAGGAGTTTCACGGTTCCACCATCTCTCTGTTATCTTGCCAAAAATGTTACACCACCTTTTTATTTGAAGTTCTGTATAGCTTGTATATCTAGGGTTGACATACTTTGATTTCCTTTTTTCCCATATCAGCTTCACCTTGGCGTTAATCAGTAATGAAATGTTGTTTTGTGGCTTTATAAACTTGAGGTATAGAAAATTTACAGTCATAGTGACAAGAAAGTACACCCTCAGTTGATTGTAGTGATCTTTACTTAATCATTCAAAATACTAAAATCAACTGAGGGTGTACTTTCTTGTCACTATGACTGTAAATTTCCCATTTCCTTCTTTTCCTTTAGAAATAGTTTTTTGAAGGTTGATTTGCATCTTTGTTGTTGTTCTCTTTGCTAATTTATTTCTGCTTGCAAATTTTGAGCAGTCCTCTTGAACAGTTTGTCAACCAATTTTTCTTTGCAACATTGCTTGGATTTCCCAGCCATATTATATGCGCCTTTTCATAACTCAATCAGATTATCTCAATCCTCCACCTGCTGTGGTTGTGTGTGTGAGGATCCAGAAGACAAAAAGAAAGCGTGTTATCAAGCAGCAACAGTGTTTAACAGAGGAAACTCCACAGGTCTGGGACTCGCTGATTTAAAGGAGGTGATCCTGGAATATGTAGCGACATCCAGAAAGACTTGAATGTTCTGAGGCAACTCTGCTATTGGCGGTTTTTCACATCATAACTTATCAGCATCAAACACACCTAGAGCAAACAATGCCTACCTGTTATGTCCATGTCTTTTCTTTGCTGGTCTTTTCAGTGTGACTCAGGCTCATGTTCTGTTTTAAACCTGATATTCTGTTCTGAATATTCACTGTATTCAAAATTAGTTTGAATAGTGTGAACTGTTTATGATTAATGAAAGGGCTCAAAATCAGAATGTCCTTCCTAAGTTTGTCTCTGATTGCTTTGATAAACTTGGAATATGTGTCACAAGAAGATTTAATCTCCTGTTTAAAAATGACTTCCTTCCCCTACTGGAACAGTCCAAGCAAACACTGTCAAGATAGTCTCCAATATTTTGTTTCCAGTTGGTGGGATTAACTCAGCAAAAAATGATGCTACTTCCAAAATTTCTAGATTTGTTTCAGTGGCTGACCATTCTGATGACCAAATCCTATTTTAAAATCTCTGGATTCTTTAATCATTTAATTTATATGGAATGTAAAATGGAAAACTGAGGACATTCTTGTTATACTACTTCCTATCAGGTGAAGATGCTTCTACCTGGAACAGTCATCACCATGAGTCACCATCTAATCTCATTCGAACAGGAAGGTAGACGGGTAAAGAGGGTGTACAAACTATGACAGCATTATTTCCTCAAAACCTTCCAGATAACACTGTAACAGTTTTTCTTTTATCTCAAACTAACATCTAGTGGCATATCAGTTGTGTACCACTTTATTTCCAAATGTACCGAACATCCTTTTCACCCCCTCTGTTATGCCCTTAGCCCCCACAGACCAGCCTACCCAAGAGCGCGAACAAGTAAATAGTAGTTTAAATAGTTTAAACAGTAATTAGAAAGAAGACCTCTAATTGCACAAACACAAAATATATTAACTCTGATTGTCAGGATCTGGGGTTGTTTGAGTTTGGTTTTGGGTTTTGTCATTTTTTTGTGTGTTCCTTAGATTTTCTCTATTTGTTCTTCCTTAGTGATTCTAGTTTATTTCTTGTTCCTATTCTTTGTTTCTGTAGTTGAATTGTTTCTTTAGACTAGTTATTTTTTAGTGTTAGATTTATTTTCTGTTGCCCTGTTTACTCTCCCTTGCCCCCTGTGCCACTTTCTCTCTCTCTCTCTCTCTCTCTCTCTCTCTCTCTCTCTCTCTCTCTCTCTCTCTCTCTCTCTCTCTCTCTCTCTCTCTCTCTCTCTCTCTCTCTCTCCTCTCACACCTGCAACTCGTTTCCAGCCATCTGTTCCTTGTTCAGTATCAACATCTGCTGTATAAAACTCATTCTCAGTTCTTCCTTGCTGGTTCCTGTCGTCAATTCCTGTTATATCTCCCAGTCATCATTATGTTTCTGGATTCCTGTGTTTTGTTTTACTCTGGCTCCCTGCATTCCTTGTGTCTCCATGGTTTTTGTTGTGATATTTTGTTCTTAATTTTCATTAAAAACCACAAAATCTACTTGATGTCTTTGCCTGCTGCATTTATGTCTAGCAACAAACACACAAGATGACAGTTTTGACAAATTGCACCTTCCAAAGGTTCAATAAAAGTAGTAATTATTAAACTAACCCTTGTCATCTCTTTATCCTCCAGTTATTTCCCACCCATCCTCTATACCATTTTTTCCAAGCATTTCTCTCCTCTTTTCTTCTTTTTATCTCTTAGTAGATCTAGAGCGCTCCCACGACATCAGACCCTGACATGTCGGAACCCTGCTCAGAAGAGTCACTGTGCCGAGACTAAGGGGTGAGTGAGTAATCGCTATGTCTGCTCCTACCAGCTGATAAAATACACCAGTTGATGTGACCTTTGAGTTTCTGAATAAACAGAACAAAAAAAGATCAGATGAAAAGCCTTCTGTCTGATCACTGTGTACAAGCTTTTTACTTCCCTTATCAAACTGAATTTTAGCTTCTTTCACTGAAATCTGAGTTCAAAACTGAGATCTGTAATACATATGAAGGGGATTGTACCTAAGTTGTATTACGTATACACTTGTATGAGTGAATATTTGTGCAAGCTAGTACAAAATTATATTGGTGGGTGATGAAGAGGATCCGATCAAATCTGACCTCAGTTGTGGCACATTTTGTAAAACACGCTGGAAGAAGTTTATTTAGGGAGCAAGTATTTTGTGTTTTACAGGCACACGGTGCAATTTTATATCATAATCAACTAAGTGTTAACTTCAGTTGATATAAAAATGCTATATACATATGTATATCAAATATGACTAAAAATAAGTTTTACTTCCTAATTTAACACCTTTAAATTGACCAAAATGGCAATAAAATTCAAAGCTGAGTAGTTATTCTGAGTGAGATTAGTAACTGCCTTGCTAGTAAAACTGTGCCAGTTTTATTCTACATTGTTGCAACATTTAGTTTAGTGAATCCTTTCCTTTGAAGTGTTAGTGTTACAGCACAGAATATTCTCCCAGTTTTGCATTAGTTTTAAGCAGACTGTTGTTTAGAGAGGACAACATTGCAAGAAACCCAACACCCCAACCACATTGTTTACCATGGACATGCAGAAGCAGAAACTTCGTGCCATCAAAGGCTAATGAGGAGGAAACTAACTCAGAATTTGGTGCATCACTTTCTCTGTCAAGGCATGGATAAAGGAGGAGGAGAATGGAGCACGGCAAATGTGATAATTGGTCCCATGTGTTTGTGTGTTTGTCTAAATGTGTGCATTTGTGTGGAAACATTCTATTTAATTCATAATATTTTTGAACAGGTTTTTTGACAAGAATGTTTTGATTGGAGACAAAAGAAAGGAAGAAAGAAGTAGAAAAAGGAAGGAAGGCAAAAAGAAAAACAGAAATGTTGAAACATTTTATTTACAAACATATCCAAAAAATACTAATTGTCTCATATCCTCCTGACTACCAGGAAAAAAAATATTGTCCAATCACCATTTTTTTTAAATCCTACAGTCTTTGTAAGGTGATAAAAGGTTTTATGCCCTTACTTTGTCTCTTCCCATAAAATGTGTTATTACTGATAAATGCCATTTTTATGAATTAGAAAAAGATTCTACAAAAGTCCCACCCCTTCACATGTGGTATCATTGAAAAGCCCTAAATGCCTCCAGATACCAAAAGGAATTAATTCAGTAGAATGAGGGGGGGGGAGATATTCACGTTTAGAAATGTCCTCTACAGAGGACAAAAATGAACTACTGGTAGTCAGGAGGATATGATGTGATGACAAAACTGTTTAATGATTGTTTTGAACCTCATTTTATCTCAATTTTTACAAAGAAAATGTTACACTAGTCAGTATAAAAATCCTCATAAGTGCAACATTTTATGTCTCATTATTTGAGATTGTTCAAATCCAAATTTGGATTGTAACAAGTCAAGTCACCTAACGGGGCTTTATGAAGAAAACAAGAACAAAAATAATGGAATGAAAAACAAAAAACAAATGTTGTCAGTGTCACGAAGGCATCTCCCATAAAGACATAGATCATGCATATACTGTTGAATTTCTTAAACCTCCACTGCATATATAGTCTCCCTTACATACTAATATGTGAATATTTATTCAAATGTGGTGTCAGGTTTGATAAAAATCAATAAGGCAATCAAGTTGATGCCATCAAATCGCTGCGTTTGCGGCATTTTGCATATTCACCGTTGCTCGCATCATTAAAAACAAATCTATCGATGCCACCACCACCGACTTGCTTTTAATTAGTTCCAGCAAACATATTGAACAGTGTCTCAAAGCAAAACACACACACATGCGCACGCCCACCAACACACTAACTTTTTAAGTGTGTGAATCTTTGCCCAGCAATATTGCTGAATGGATTAAAAAATATATCAAAATAAAATCGTGAAAGGTGGAAAACTTAGTGGTTTCATGCAAAGGTGCCAAGTACTGATTCTCTTTTGTAGTCAAAAAGTGTGCAAGACAAGACTTTGGCAAGAGAATACAGCTGAATATCACTGTGAAAATATTGTATCTATTGTTTTATTCAATTCAGTTCAGTTTAATTGTGTAGTATGTTGGAGTAACTTTGTTACTTTTACCAGGGTTTGTAAAATTCACGCATTTTCAATGTATTTTTCCAGCACCACACTTTGGGGATTAAAACAATACAAGATAATTAAAGAAAATAGTTTCAATTCACTTTTATATGATATCATTTATTGCTGTTTTGCATTGAATGGCAGGGCCAAGGTAACAAACTTTAGTGTTTTGAGATGTAATAACTCTACCCTGGGGAATCTTTTGTATTAAGTTGCTTTTTATAAAGGACATTTAATTCCGTTTGCACAATTGCACTAAACCATTGGAACGAGATGACTGGTGTTTATTTTAAATATTTATCAGCTAAGCAAATGAAACTTGTTTTTTCCTCTTATTTCAGCTCCTTTATTATTAATTTTACATTATATTTACAATTCCTATTTGCACTTTCGGACCTTTTGAAAGAGGATTTGTTGCCGTTTATTTTTCCATGTTTGACCAACGTAGACAAACTATAGTTTTTGTCTGTCTCAGTTGGTTGACTGATTTACATTAGCTGTTATACTGCAAATTGTACTGACTTAATAAATGAAAATTATTTCTATATGTTTGACCAAGCTTGTGAAGCTGTTGGTATGTTTAAGTGTGCTGTACTGGTGTAGAGTTACTTCAGTAGTTATATCTGTGTTAAAGAAACCCTTTAAGTCAATTCAGCACCTTTTCTGTATTGGTTGATTCTAAATCTCAGATATATGTATTGGCATTGGAAGTGAAAAAAGAGGATTGGTGCAGCCCTACTCTAAATCAAATCAAATCAAAATCAAATCAAATTTTATTTGTATAGCACATTTCAACAGCAAGGCATTTTAAAGTGCTTTACATAATTAAACACAAAAGCACAGAGTCATGTAACATTGAATAAACAATCAAAAACATTACATTTCCTGCCGAGTCGAAGTTCTGTCCTTCAAGTCGGCAGAAAGAAAAAAAAACAGTGGGGGGGACTCCAACCTGCACCCCCTTTTGAAACAACAGGGGGGGCTCTAAACCATACATCACTGGTTTCACTGCCGTTTTGTAGACTTTTACTTTCATTCTTGCTGATCCTTTTCTTTACCCATTCCAACCTGCTTGCACATGCTTCTTCACCTCATTTCCACATACTCTGTTTTTCTGGGCCATTTACTTTAAGTACTTCCGGTTATCTACCACTATTTCACTTGTGCCTCTCTCATTTGACCTCAACTATCACCAGGACATCTGCATCCTCGTGGAAACTGTCTGACATACAAGTGTTTTGGGGATGACTGTTAAGGGGTGAAGTGAATGGATAACGGTGTCCATGTTAACATACATGTACATCAAGCCTTTATTTTTGAAAAAATGTTGCAACAATATACTGATAATATACAGTAAGCACAGTAAGCTGTTTGGTGTAAAATTCATTTTATTTCCCCATTTCAACTGACTAGAACTTGTGTCCCACACCTGCCATAGTTTTGACACTGAGCTCAGTTTGTTACTCAGTGATGCTCCTGAAGTGGTTTTCCATGTCATCCCAATAGTAAGTAGAACTCAATGGAAAAAAAAAAGTCTCTTGAAGCTGGACCTCATTTGTCTCTATCAGCTATCTGTATCTCTCCGCCTTCTCCTCTCCCCCTGTGTTTGTGTCCTTTGCCCACTGCGGTGGGTCTCCGGTTACCTTAATGGTTCCCAAGATGCATTGTGGCTTTGTGTGTGCGGGAAAGCAAAAGAGGTTTGTGAATGTATGTGTGTGTGGCTCACAGTGAGTTGATGCGGTCATTTTGACACTTGAGAGGTTATCCATCAGCAGCCAGCAGCTACAGTCTGAGTTAGCCATTTCCAAAGGCACTTACACACACAACCACAGATTTCTGTCACGCCACAGGAATCTTAGACATGTTAACAGGAAGAATATTCACACATTACCAAGATTAGAGTTAAAGTTCAATAGAAGGTATGCTGATGCAGCTCGTAATGCATTCTTCATTTTAAAAGCCTCAACTTCACTCCCTAAAGATTTATTATTATTGTGGCCAAGCAGCTCGTTTTTTCCTGTCCATCCACACATTTCATAAGCTATTTGGCTTGTGCATGTCGGAAACATCAAGTTGACCTCTACATGTAGAGATGTCATTTTTTCAAGTCCAAGTCATTTTTTTAGTCCAAGTAAAGT
The DNA here is from genome assembly GCF_904066995.2 of Poecilia reticulata. Lineage (NCBI taxonomy): Eukaryota > Metazoa > Chordata > Actinopteri > Cyprinodontiformes > Poeciliidae > Poecilia > Poecilia reticulata. The sequence goes on along the minus strand of NC_088831.1, from coordinate 1,391,912 downwards.
CTCAGGTTTTTTAAACCTGATTCAGAGGAAAGTCTCTAATTTACCTCCCTCTTTTCAAATCAAATCCATGACATCCATGTCACTGTTGGTTATGATTCCAAAACTGTCATTTGTCCTTTAGCCTAATTATTACATGAACATTTATATAATTATCTGCCAATCTTTTAACAGTTGTCTTTTAATAATTTTATATTTAACTTGTTGAGAAATCTGTAAAAGTCTGTTTTTTTGGGGGGTGGGGAGGAGTAATATTTTGGCAGTCATAGCTTCTCATCCACTCCACAAAATCGACAAAATACCTTAACTTTATATTTTGATATATTTTCTGTTTTTATCCTCTGCATCTTTTTTTTATCCAATAACAAACATTGTCATTCATCGTGTGGCGCATGGGAATCATGGGTACCTGTCAGTGGATACCACTCACATTTCAGTCAAATTTGAACTTTGTGTATTTTTTCACTTATATCCTACATTCTAGGAAATAATCCTGTAAATTTACAGTAAAATTTAGGTGGCAGCCCTCTCCTTGGGCTGCCACCTTATCGTGGTGGAGGGGTTTGAGTGTCCCAATGATCCTAGGAGCTATGCTGTCTGGGGCTTTATGCCCCTGGTAGGGTCACCCAAGGCAGACAGGTCCTAGGTGAGGAACCAGACAAAGTGCAGCCCGAAGACCCCTATGATGAATACAAACTTTGGACTGCGTTTTCCCTCGCCCGGACGCGGGTCACCGGGGCCCCACGCTGGAGTCAGGCCTGGAGGTGGGGCACGATGGCGAGCGCCTGGTGGCCGGGCTTTTACCCACGGAGCCCGGCCGGGCTCAGCCCGAACAGGAGACGTGGGTCCCCCTTCCGATGGGCTCACCACCTGTCCGAGGGGCCACAGGGGTCGGGTGCATTGTGCTATGGGCGGCAGCCAAGGGAGGGGACCCTGGCGGTCTGATCCTCGGCTGCAGAAGCTGGCTCTTGGGACGTGGAACGTCACCTCTCTGGTGGGGAAGGAGCCGGAGCTAGTGTGCGAGGCTGAGAGATTCCGGCTAGAAATAGTCGGCCTCACCTCGACGCATGGCTCTGGTTCTGGAACCAGTCTCCTTGAGAGGGGCTGGACGTACTTCCACTCTGGAGTTGCCCACGGTGAGAGGCGCCGGGCTGGAGTGGGCATACTTGTTGCCCCCCATTTGGGCGCCTGTACGTTGGGGTTCACCCCGGTGAACGAGAGGGTAGCCTCCCTCCGCTTACGGGTGGGGGGACGGGTTCTGACTGTTGCTTGTGCTTACGGGCCGAACGGCAGTTCAGATTACCCACCCTTCTTGGAGTCCTTAGAGGGGGTACTGGAGAGTGCCCCTCCTGGGGACTCCCTTGTTCTACTGGGGGACTTCAACGCTCACGTGGGCAATGATAGTGAGACCTGGAGAGGCGTGGTTGGGAGGAACGGCCCCCCCGATCTGAACCCAAGCGGTGTTCTGTTGTTGGACTTCTGTGCTCGTCACGGATTGTCCATCACGAACACCATGTTCAGGCATAAGGGCGTCCATATGTGCACTTGGCACCAGGACGCCCTAGGCCGCAGTTTGATGATTGACTTTGTTATCATCTCATCGGATTTGCGGCCGTATGTCTTGGACACTCGGGTGAAGAGAGGTGCGGAGCTGTCCACTGACCACTACCTGGTGACGAGTTGGCTCCGGTGGTGGGGGAGGAAGCCGGTCAGACCTGGCAGGCCCAAACGTGTATTGAGGGTCTGCTGGGAACGTCTGGCGGAGTCCCCTGTGAGACGGAGCTTCAACTCTCATCTCCGGCAGAACTTCGAACACATTCTGGGGGAGGTGGGGGACATTGAGTCTGAGTGGACCATGTTCCGTACCTCCATTGCCGAGGCGGCCTATCGGATCTGCGGCCGCAAGGTTGTTGGTGCCTGTCACGGCGGCAACCCTCGAACCCGTTGGTGGACACCTTCGGTGAGGGATGCTGTCAAGCTGAAGAAGGAGTCCTTCCAGGCCTTTTTGGCCTGTGGGACTCCAGAAGCAGCTGATGGGTACCGGCGGGCGAAACGGCATGCGGCTCGGGTTGTCGCTGAGGCAAAAACTCGGGCGTGGGAGGAGTTTGGAGAGGCCATGGAGAAAGACTTCCGTACGGCTTCGAGGCGATTCTGGTCCACCATCCGGCGTCTCAGGAGGGGGAAGCAGTGCAGCACCAACACTGTTTATAGTGGGGATGGTGTGCTGCTGACCTCAACTCGGGACGTTGTGGGCGGGTGGGCGGAATACTTCGAAGACCTCCTCAATCCCACCAACATGCCTTCTGTTGAGGAAGCTGAGCATGGGGACTCTGGGCTGGGCTCTCCAATCTCTGGGGACGAGGTCGCCGAGGTGGTCAAAAAGCTCCTCGGTGGCAGGGCCCCGGGGGTGGATGAGATCCGCTCGGAGTTCCTTAAGGCTCTGGATGTTGTGGGGTTGTGTTGGCTAACGCGACTCTGCAATATTGCATGGACATCGGGGGCAGTTCCCCTGGACTGGCAGACTGGGGTGGTGGTCCCCCTGTTCAAAAAGGGGGACAGGAGGGTGTGCTCCAATTACAGGGGGATCACACTCTTAAGCCTCCCTGGTAAGGTCTATTCAGGGGTCCTGGAGAGGAGGGTCCGTCGGATAGTCAAACCTGGGATTCAGGAAGAGCAGTGTGGTTTTCGTTCTGGTCGTGGAACACTGGACCAGCTCTACACCCTCAGCAGGGTCCTGGAGGGTGCATGGGAGTTCGCCCAACCAGTCTACATGTGTTTTGTGGACTTAGAGAAGGCGTTCGACCGTGTCCCTTGGGGGGCCCTGTGGGGGGTACTCCGGGAGTATGGGGTACCGGGCCCGGTGTCAGAGTCTGGTCCGCAATGCCGGCAGTAAGTCGGGCTCGTTTTCGGTGAGAGTTGGACTCCGCCAAGTCTGCCCTTTGTCACCGATTCTGTTCATTACTTTTATGGACAGAATTTCTAGGCGCAGCCGAGGTGTTGAGGGGATCCGTTTTGGTGGCCTTAGGATCGCATCTCTGCTTTTTGCGGATGATGAGGTCCTGTTGGCTTCATCGGAACGTGATCTGCGGCTCTCACTGGAGCAGTTCGCAGCCGAGTGTGAAGCGGCCGGGATGAGGCTCAGTGCCTCCAAATCCGAGGCCATGGTCTTGAGCCGGAAAAGGGTAGAATGCCTTCTCCGGGTCAGGGGGGTCGTCCTGCCTCAAGTGGAGGAGTTTAAGTATCTGGGGATCTTGTTCACGAATGAGGGAAGGGAGCGGGAGATCGACAGGCGGATTGGGGCAGCGTCTACTGTGAAGCGGGCGCTGTACCGGTCCATCGTGGTGAAGAGAGAGCTGAGCCAAAAAGCGAAGCTCTCGATTTACCGGTCGATCTACGTTCCCACCCTCATCTATGGTCATGAGCTTTGGGTCATGACCGAAAGAACGAGATCACGGGTACAAGCGGCCGAAATGGGTTTCCTCCGCAGGGTGGCTGGGCTCTCCCTTAGAGATAGGGTGAGAAGCTCGGTCATCCGGGAGGGACTCAGAGTAGAGCCGCTGCTCCTCCACGTCGAGAGGAGCCAGTTGAGGCTCGGGCATCTGGTAAGGATGCCTCCTGGACGCCTCCCTGATGAGGTGTTCCGGGCACATCCCACCGGGAGGAGGCCTCGGGGAAGACCCAGGACACGCTGGAGGGATTACGTCTCTCGGCTGGCCTGGTAACGCCTTGGCGTTCCCCCGGAGGACCTGGAAGTAGTGGCTGGGGAGAGGGAAGTCTGGGCCTCCCTCCTGAAGCTGCTGCCCCCGCGACCCGACCCCGGATAAGTGGAAGAAAATGGATGGATGGATGGATGGATTTACAGTAAAATACTGGCAGCTATAGAAGCCAGAAGTTTAGTGTAAATGCACAGTAGCTGTACCGTAATTAATCCTGACAGCAGATTACCGTCAATGCAAGTACAGTACGGATACTGGGAAATAACGGTCAAGTTCAACTTCTGGCGTCTGTGGCTGCCAGTAGTTTACTGTTTTTTATGAAAGAATGATAAAAAAAATACTGGTAGCTACAGACACCAGGTTTTTGTTTTTTTTTTACCGTTCAGAAAAACGGTTAAAAAAATAAATAAAATAAAATAAAATACTGGTATCTGTAGATACCAGTATTTTACTGGACATTTACCTTTTCAATTTTGTAATTACCTTATAAAGTGGTGTACTGTAAGTAAATACTGTAATGACGCCAACACACCGCAGATGTAGTACCGCCAAAAGAGTTTATTAAAAATAAGAGCGAGTTGCTATTCCTGAGGCTGCAGCTGCGCCTCTAACAAACCGTTACACTCAACTGAATAGCTTCACTGCTAACACACTGAACTCTCCGCTCTTCCGGTATTGTCAGATCCCGGATCCTTCGCCCACATGACAGGTCCATCAGAGGAAGTCAGCAGTCAGACAAGGGAACCCCATAACACTCTACACATAATGATCACAATGCAACTTATAACAAATACACATAACCATATGGACCCCAGAACTAAAATACAGAATCGTTAAAATACTACGGTGGCCAACAGGTGCAAACGCGCAGCAAACACGAGAAAAACAAATACAACAAAGACAAAAACAAAAAAGAGATGCAAAAAAAATAAAATGTGTTCCAGACCACTAGAGCTTTGTGTCCAAATTCAGGTTCTGCATCCTTTCAAGGTCATTCTTTCATGGGCTTGAGAAACGACCCGGTCTACGGAAGAGGCGTCCTGCGAAAGCAGAGAGAAGCTGTAGCCTTCAGCTAGCTGCCTAGCCTCCACCTCGGTGTTATGTTGCTTAGCAGCCGTGACACAACATGATTTAAACAATGTAGATGTATAAATCTCACATTTCTGCTCGGTTCATCAGTTCATCACCTAATTGCAATATCTGTCCAACGTTTTCGGACCTGTCTTCCCCCACTGTATTAACACGCAGCTCCCCTCCCTGCTGCCAGCTGGTCCAGGTTTAGTATACCGCGGGAGAACACCTGACTCATTTGGGCTTTCCCAAATGAGTCAGGTGTTACATCTAATATCACTACTAGATGTAACATCTAGTAGTGATATTTTGGTTCACTAAAATATTTCATTTATTCCTGAGCAAATCGGTTTGACTGATTAAAGTTAAGCCTAAAAACACATTAGTTTGATTAAACTGTATTGTCTTACCTGAGATTTGGAGAGTATTTGAAAAGGGATACTTTTCTTAAATTCCTTGTGTAAATGTGCTATACATGTTTGAACATTTTAGAATCAGACTAAGATTTTTTTTAAATATGCAACTGCCTTTATTACAAAAGGTGAAGAGTAATGGAGAAATCAGGAAAAAAAAACATACTTCGAGTCCGTTTTTTTTCCCTTAGCCGCTATGTGATTCACGTTGTCACGGTTGCTAAGCAACATAACGCCACGGTAGAGGCTAAGCAGCTAGCTGAAAGCTACAGCTTCTCTCTTCCTGTCGTCGAGGACCCAAAGATGCAAAACCTGACTTCGGACACAGCTGTTCTTTGTTCGACTCCCCCTAGTGGTCTGGATAAGTAACCGTGAGAACAAAATTTTTATTTATAGGCACCACTGTGCCTCAACCACATATATTTCCAGTACATTGAAACATTCAAAAAGAATAACACAAAATCATTCCTCAGAGAACTGGTAAAAAATAGGCCTTCAAAGTCAATATATAGTTTCAAAAACACTGGAATAAAAATTGAAGACTTTCAGTTTACAGCGACATAAACTGGGTTTAACTCATTAATTTCTACAATTTTATGACCATAAAAACACAGTTCTTAAAGAAATATCCATGCTTTGGGTATCACTAAGCCAATCAATGAAAAAGGACTTCCAAAATCTAAAATTCAACATGGCTGAAATAATGCGGAATTCTACTACTACTGTACCCTCTCAAAGACAATATGGCCTTCAATGCTGACCATGCAGAAAACTGCTTGCCACAGGGACTGTAATAAACCAAGTCCTTAATTGGAAGAACATAAAACAAATCCTCTCATTGATACAGTATGCATTTAAATGATCATCATAATAAAGAGTGTCCACTCTGCCAGGTAAAGTAAAAGCAAGGATCTTAAACTCCTCAATTGTTGTGCAAGTCACATCAATGTTGAAAACTGTAGGCTGGATTAATGTACAGAAGTTGTAGAGGAATTCATGGTACTTTGCACTGAAGGAGAAGTGTTCTTTGAAAGTTCATTAAAAGCTACCTTGGAGGATCTTGTGGTCACTGATGAAGTGTCTTTGGTGCTGCTCTTGTTTTCACCAACATGCAGGAGGAAGGGCTGTCCTGGTTGCACGGCAATGAGGAAGGCTTCAACACTGGCTTGCATCTTTGACATAATGATAAGAAGACAAATAATAAAAATTATTAAATATATTTAGCGGCACAGCTACATTCAGATAGCAAACAAAGCCAATGAGAAAGTGCTTCTACAAAGAAGTAGGATCATTAGAATAACCACATACCTGCACATATCTGAAAACATGGTCCACAGTTTGACATGAGCCGTTTTGAATTCTTTTTGTGGCCTTTGGATGAAGGACGAAGCACATAAACCAACAGAAGAATGCCTGGTTTTCCTAGCTTGGAGGAACAACAGGATAAATAGCAGAAACATTAGGATAATAAAGAAACATTTTAAAGAGAACTGAGCAAAACTAACCAGACCCACCAAAATACTTTGTCCACCCGGTTTACCCTGTTGAGCATTTTTTACCACCTACAACATAAAGCATAAAAATGTCAGAAATAATTACCATGAACACAACTCAGACATTAGGCATTATAGAAATTAGTCAGCTTATAGAAACATTCTGGACAGCATTTCTTCTGCCAACCTGTCAGAAGAAATGGGCTGATGTCATCATAACAGGCTTCAGTCACTAACATGACATACTAATGAAGAAAAAAAGAGTCAGCCAATATATTATTTATTATCATTATTATTTATAAAGACAAAAACATTTTGGCTTAGCTTTGATCGCATAGATCAAACCACCGGTCCAACACAGCCACTCTCCCCATTATGCCGTCTATAGCCAAAAACTTCAAGAAAACGACTCCGCAGCTAAATAATGTTAACTCAAACGGCCTTTCTGACAGTTTTAATGTTCGTTTAACCACCGACACCCCGTGCTACACCTGCTTGGCTACCTTTAGCTGCTAACAAAAACAATAAACCAAGGGTGCTCACGTCCAGTCCTCGAGAGCTACCGTCCTGAAACTTTTCGATGCATCTTTACTCCAACAGACCTGCTAACCAGCCTTTCATTTGATTAATGGTGTGTTAATTGGTGCAGGGAAGCATCTGAAAGTTGCAGGATAGCAGCTCTCAGGGACTGGACTTGAGCTCCCCTGTACTGAACAGTGGTACCGCGATATCCAAACAAATAAACTTACGTTAAACATAAGTTGATACTCTTGCGCAAACAGAAAGTTAATGCATTCATAAAAAATAATCAAAATCAAAAACTTGATGGTCTTAACATGGAACCAGGGTTTAAAGTAAAAAAAAAAAAAATCTTGAGCCCGAAACTTATAGTGATGATAGAAATGTACTATAACGTTGCTATTGCCACAGTTTAATAAAAGGTGTCTTTGAATAGTGAACAATTGCTTCTAACAATACAATTAACAAGCTAAACACTCAAACTTAAATAAGACTTCAGTACATTTCAACTCAAAACTAAATGTAAAATGTCTGTGCCCTAAAGGTTTGACTTACAGGCAAAAATCCCTCAACATTAAATAAGAGTCCTTACAGTCAATGTAATTTAGAACATGCAACATTACCAACTAGATCAGTGTTTCTCAACTTTTTTGGGCCAGCGCCCCCCCCCCCCCCGCCCCCCGTAGCCTTTATCCAGGTCCCTCACCGCCCCCCACCAAAGAATTTGTAGGCTACTTTGCACTGACTATTATTTTATCATTAATATTGCTACCACTATTCTAGATGTTTTGATTTTTATGCTTGTTTCTGTATTTATCAAGATAATTTCTCAGAGAACAAAAAAGCCATGAGAATAGAAAATATTTATTGAACATATCTGGATTTATTGAATATTATATTGAATCTGGTGCAATATTCTAGTTGTTAAATATTCCACAAAATGACCAGATAAAAGATGTTCAATCTGGAGAGACTCAGACAGACAAAAGGGAACAATTAAAAGATTTAATGACAGGAATGAATAACAGTTCTTTGGCGCTCGGACCCCGGCAGCTAATTTGAGATGAGATTTGATGTGAACTCGATGGACATTCCGATAACTGATTAGGGATGCTCTCCCCCCCCAAAAAAAGGGCCGAGGCCCGAGGAAAGGTGAGACCTAAAACTTGTGTGCCGACTTGATGATGCGTGGAGAAAAGAAAAGTACGAGTTGTAGGCCAAAGGAGTGCAGAAAACTAGAAGGTGAGAAGCTGATAGGAGGAATCAAATTTGATTGATAGAGAGGTTTTCATGTGATGATGCTCATCTGGAGAATGAAGGCCTGCTAAGAAAAGAGCCGAAATAATACCGGGCAAGAGAGTGAAGGATAATTGAAGGCATGGAGCCAGGCAGGAGTTGGGGAGGTAGGGGACACAAATATATCTGGAGAAAGGCTGTAGGATAGGTGCCCACGGTAAGGGAGCCACACTGAAAAGTATGAGGGAAAGGAAAAACACTGAGACATGGACCAACAAAGAGAAAGGCTAGGACACGGGCCGGCTAAAGGGGCTGAGCGACGCTGGGACATGGGCCCGCTGCTGGGGCTGAGCGACGCTGGGACATGGGCCAGCTGCTGGGGCTGAGCGACGCTGGGACATGGGCCAGCTGCTGGGGCTGAGCGACGCTGGGACATGGGCCAGCTGCAGAGGCTGTGCGACGCTGGGACATGGGCCAGCTGCAGGGGCTGAACGACGCTGGGATGTGGGACAGCTGTTGGGGCTGAACGACGCTGGGACATGGGCCAGCTGCAGGGGCTGAACGACGCTGGGACGTGGGACAGCTGTTGGGGCTGAATGACGCTGGGACATGGGCCAGCTGCAGGGGCTGAATGACGCTGGGACATGGGCCAGCTGCAGGGGCTGTGCGACGCTGGGACATGGGCCAGCTGCAGGGGCTGAACGACGCTGGGACGTGGGACAGCTGTTGGGGCTGAACGACGCTGGGACATGGGCCAGCTGCAGGGGCTGAACGACACTGGGACATGGGCCAGCTGCAGGGGCTGAATGACGCTGGGACGTGGGACAGCTGTTGGGGCAGACATGCAGGGTTATTGGAATGGCATGGAGTATGACTGCTAAAGGGCCAGCTGATGGGTTACTGAGATAGCTTCAGGGAAACCGAAAGGTTGGCAATAGAGCTGATTGGTTGAGGGACAAAGAAGCTCGAAGTGGACTTGCTGGTTCAATCTTTGGAGGATGCGAGTGAGTAATAGCAGAAACGAACCTGTAGGTTACAGCATGGGAGGACACAGAAGGGACAATCACATGATAAGTTTACACTTGGACAAGGTAGACCAACCACCACCAGCGAAATGCGGAGTGCTCGTCTGGCACAGAGTGAGCTATGGACACAGGGAAGAGATGCATAATTATAAGAAGAGAATACTGAAAAAGACAGGAGTGCTGACATAACGTCGAGGGAGTGCTCGGAGACAGGTTGAACATAAACTAAAGCTATGGATGAGCATAAAGAGAAACTAAGATTCGAAACGAGGATAAAAGAAACAGGAGGACATATAGAAAATAAAATTACAGAGCAAGACCTGAGATGGAACATGAAATGAGCGATTCCATCTAATAGCTGAACTGAACTGAGCAGTGGTGGAGAGAGACGGCTCATCAACAATAGAGTCAAAATGATCAGTGGTGACACGAGCAGAGATAAGATTAAAGTCGGTTGATGACATGAAACGGAGTGGTGAGGGTTCGGCTTTATGGTAACACACGACTGATGAGAGCGACGACTTGGGATTGCTTGCGGAGATAGCCACTCAGGAAACAGGTTATGGCCAGGGAACAATTTTGTAAAAGCTGGAAACTCGAGCTGTTGAAGGTGAATCTGAACCAACTATAGGAGATGGGCCATGCCCGACGGGCTGAATTTACAATGGGAAATAGAAAGGAAATGCCATCTTAGACTCGTCGAAAAGCTTTGACGTGTTGAGACGTGCCATGGGATTGAACCCCACTGGACCCGGCAGTGGGGTTGGGAGTTCAGACCCTAGATGGGTCTGTGAGCTTTAGGATACCTGCAAGTGCTGGTTGCCGTAGTGACAGACCCACGAGAATGACTGGTAAGTGTCTAATGTCTATTGGCCTAGACGTGAGACTGGAATGAGCACATTTGAGTGTGGGACCAGGGTAAGCAAGAGAACTGAATAATTAATTGTATTTTTAACATATAACATCAACACTGGTAATCTAACATTTTAGATTATGCTCTGTAGTAGTGATGGGTCCAGCAACACCGATGCGTCGGTGCATGCATCAGGCCCATAGACCAACACCCGTGTCGGTGCGTGTATTGGTTTCAGCAAGTCATGTGACCGATACAGGAACTGTTTCTAAATGACACTGGATGCCAAACTGTGTTTATAAGGAAGCAAATCTGTCAAAAGCATTTTCCAAACAAATTCTTCATCTTTTACATTGTCATCTATGGCAGTGTTTTTCAACCTTTTTTGAGTCAAGGTACATTATTTTATTTGAAAAAATCTCGAGGCACACCACCAACCAAAAATGTAAACAAAGATACTCTGTAGCCGCCTATATTACATATATAGTCACTCTTATCAAAGTCTCTTGAATAGGAATCAAACACCAAAATGTATTTTTATCACATTTTACATTTCTTATTTCAAATTGCACTTAACATGTCCACTTCAAAAATACACCTGAACAGCCACAACACTGTGGTGTTAAATTTAAAGAAGTTGTAGAAAACGTCAAAGTGTTTTACAAACTAATCCACAAGCATCTTATAGCCGGAATACAGAAAATAATTCTTATTCTGAAAGAAGCAATAATATTTGGGAAACATTTCACTTCATATTCACTGTTACAATATGAAGAGTTGCCTGTACAAAATGTCAATATCTGTATATTTTACCCACCTGGTGTGAAACCTGAGCATGTTTGGATGAAAACAACTGATTTCCTGGCAGAAACTGAAGAAAGACAAAGCTCTTCCTCAACAACTCTGTTTCTCTCTGTTTTTAGTTTTTATAGTAGCCAGGCTGGAGAAGTTCACTTCACACAGATATGTTGTGGGAAATGGACTCATGTTCTTTCTAACTACTGCTGAGCTTCACTGTCTTTTCCATCACTGTCTTGCTAGATACGATGCTCTCACCGCTACCTGTAACATTCATGCATCACTAATTCTCTTGTAATGTAAATGCTCTGTACCTACTGCCATCTAGTGGTAAGAATATTACATGATTACGCTGCTACTGCTACAGCAGACACTCAAAGATGGTATTATTTGCAGATAATTCATTTTCAAAAAATCTTTTAAAACCAATTACCGTATTTTTCGGACTATAGAGCGCACCATTCTAGAACCTTAATTTTTTTGGGGGGGGGGGATGGAAGCTGCTCTCGGTTTTCCACAAGGACCCAGCAGAGGGCAGCAGAGTGCTGCGTCCTAATAAATCTGCTGTAAGGACGCAGCACTCCGTCTCCAAAGCCGAACCATGGTTTTGTTCACACCGAGCTTAAGTGCAGCGGCTCTATTTCCCTCCTGTAGAGCCAGATCGACAGCCCTCAACTTAAAAGCTGCATCTGAGTTTCAAAACATTTCTTCGTCGTGACTTCTGCTAGCATGTGGTTGTTCTAAATGAAAATTAGCACGTTCTTCTTTTGATTTACAATTTTGACTTCTGATAATTCACTTCCTGCTAGAGAGCCCCCTGGTGGTTGAAGAAAAATCCACAGAAAAGCTACACCGGGCTACAATCCGCATGGTTCAAAGCTTAGAAAAAAGTAGCATCTTATAGTCCAGAAACTACGGTACCGTAGATGAAATTGAATAATTTCCACGGCACACCTGACGATCACTCACGGCACACCAGTGTGCCGCGGAACAGTGGTTGAAAAACACTGATCTATGGAGCAGCTTCAAAGGAAATGTTTCCTCTGTGGGACCATTTTGATCTTATATTGGAAAATAAATTTGTTTTCATTTTTGTTTCATCCGGTTCTTTTCAGTTTCTACTTAATCTATCTGAACCCAAATTCAGCTGAAACTGACTTTTAGTTTACTTTCATATTATGTTCTGAAGGTTAAGTGTCGCATATGTTTGACTAAACTGTCTTATTTAAATAAATCCACCTTTTCAATGCTGAGGCATTATGAGGCATGAGAATGAAGTCTCAGATTCACCTAGATAAACTCAGATATGCAGCCATTCTACAAATTACTCGGTTGCATTTTATAAATTATTTCATATACAGTGATCCCTCCTCGCTGTAACGCGGTTCACTTTTCACGGTTTCGCTGCTTCGCAGATTTTTTTGTGCAATTTTTTTTCCACAGTGTTCTTCGTCCTAATTGACCATATGATTGGTAAAAACAGTCTCTGCGCTTCCTGAGTGCCAATAATGTTACGGTGTTTAATACAGATTGGCCACTCGGGAGATGGAAACTGAAACTTTGAATACCAGCTGAAAAAAAAAAAACTGTGGCCAGAGGCAGCAGAACCCGACCGGAGGCTCGTTGATGAGATCCGTTGCTCTGCCGTAGATCCAGCTGTGAATCTGGTGCAGGTTGGAGGAGAAGCTTTAATGACGTGACTCCGGATCACATTAAGGCCCGATTGATGCACACACACATCTGCTGACCTGAAAACAGGTTTTGTTCTTTGGTTTCAATGTAGAGTATTTAATTATGCTGTATAATAATTGTAAAAACTAAAGGTAACTACTTCACGGATTTTGCCTCACAGGTTATTTTCGGAACGCAACCCCTAAGAAAAACAAGGGTTCACTGTAAATGTAGAGTTTACTTCATTTTCTCTACAGCAGAAGTTTTGTCAAAAAAGCATAACAGGCTTAATTTCAAAATGTTGTAAAAACGTTTTTTTAAATAAAAATGTGTGGGGAAAAAAACAGTCCATGCATCCTCATTCCAACCACATTCACTTAAATGTTCACTTTATGGTACATGTTCACATTCTTTATTGACTGTATATCAAATATATTTTAAATGTAACTGAAGATATGACATAATACAATGTATAATATTCAATAAAATACAAAGACTTAAATCTTATTGTATAGACTAGGTCATCAAATCACTACGTTGCCAGTAGGAATTTTTAATGTCCAGTAGGTGTCAGTATTGAGTGACACAGTATCGACACAGTGTTGCTAGAAGTCAAAACACCTCATGACGCCTCATTTACCCATCACTACTCTGTAGATTTCAATTCCATCCATCCATCCATCCATCCATCCATCCATCCATGCATCCATCCATCCATCCATCCATCCATTTTCTTCCGCTTATCCGGGGTCGGGTCGTGGGGGCAGCAGCTTCAGAAGGGATTCAATTCATTCCCTAAAAGATTTATTATGGAAAGTATTTTTTCTTTCAGTTTAATATTGTCTTTAAATTCTGGTTCTCTAAGATGCAAATACAAGTAAAATGTCTTGCCTAGGAAAAAAACTGTATTTTACAATTATTTTGCGGTAGTTTGCTGCCAGTCGCCAGTCTTAATTGTGACAAGAGAAGAAGACATCAAATTGACAATATCCTACCGTATTTTGGAATAACAGTATGTTACTGCTGGAATTCCACCGTAAATTTACAGCCATTTCTAAGAGTGTATATTAAGTTCTAACTATGAAGGAGAATTAGGGCCATACTAAGAAAAATACAAAAGTAAAATTACGAGAATAAAATCAAAATGTTGTGAGAAGAAAGTTGAAATAATACAAGAATAAAGTCACAATATTACAAGAAAAGTTTCATATAATGAGAATAAAGCCATAATAAAGTTGTATTACTTTACTTTTATTCTCATACGTCTTTATTCTTGTAACACAGCTTCATTCTCATCATTTTATTTTTTGATTTTATTACCATGGCTGTAACACTCTATTGTATAAAGACTAAACACACATAATTTTGAGGCTTAATATTCACTTTGGGGGGTCATTCAAAAGAAAAGGTGGAAAGAAAAGTTGTAAAAAAAAACAAAAAAACAACAGCAGGAAGGATTACTTATATGATCAGAGAAATTTATGTTTGCAGGAATAATTTTCAGTTTCTCAGGATGAGTTGCAAAACTTTTGCTTTTAGGACAACATTATGAACCACAGCATGGCACCAGCACACAGATCTAGGTCTGCCCAGGTCAGGGCTGCATTACTGCTGCTGTGCTGAGTGTGACATGACAGGGATGAGGCAGTGAGCAGTGCATGATGAATAACTGCATCTTAACACTTAAAATAAAACAATTATCGAGCTGAAAGAAAACATAGTTTATATTTATTGTTTTTCTCTGCTCATTTGAAGAAATCTCAAGGAACTCGCCGCCATGTAATGTTTGTTAAATGGTTCTCAGCCTGAAAAGGTTTGGGAAACTGTCATAGACCCAGGTCAACATGAACCACCCACTACAGATTGGTCCTGCTAAAATGACTACAACTGTTTAACCATATTATCACTGACAATGATTCCCAACAAGGTAAGATTTAGTTGATCCATTTGAAATTATTATAAAATAAAATTATTTAGGAAATAAAATGCAACAAGATATGCAGGTCCACTTAACTGCACTCTATGTATCACAAGCCTCATATGAAAGTAGAAATCTGTAGAAATATGAAGACGTTACGATGCAAAAAAAGGAGTAAATTTCCCAGTACCGTAATTGAAAAATAAAACCAAAAGACAGGAGATTTCCAGTATGTGTTTTGATAAAGACTTACTGTAAGTTCTAATTGTATAAAGGATGTTTGGAGACTGGAGGACTGTCACTCTTGGCCTCTGTGTCCTTTCCTTTATTCTTCATTCTTTCACACTAACAGTCTGTTTTTCAGTGTGTGTGCAGTTCTGATCTCTTTACAGTGACATTAAAGCAGAGCAGTGTCTCCTCTCGCTTTCTCAGACCGGCTGAGACTTTAAGTGTATTGCTGCCTAATAAAAAGACAGAGGGGGAGGGAGAGCATTGTTTTCTGGAAATGGACTTACACACACAGTTCATCAGCAATCATAGTCCAGCTCACTGGTAATGCTTGCTATAGTATCATATAGACACTGTGGGTAACTTATGAACACATTGGAATTACAGTCAGTGTGAAAACATTGAAGGGTATAAAATAAACACAATTTCAGTGTATTAAATTTGAATATGCTTATAATTATTTTTTACTAACTTAAATGCAAGAAAAGGACATGAAAACAAATTATGAGAAAAAACATTACATAATTTTACTTTATCATCCACAAACTGCAGTGTGGGTTTTGAGAAACCACATATCAAAGCTATATTTTCACAAAATAAACCTCTTGTAAAATATAACCTTTAAACTAAAACTATAATAAAATCCAAAAATTGAAAAACTAATCTAAAACACATGTAACAGGCACATGTGTTTTTGTCCTTCAGTTGAAACCAGGCCATGTTAAGGGAATGTTTCAAGGGGTTGGGAGATGATACTTCCTGGCTATCAAATCACCATGGTGACCCTCTATAATTAGGTGTATGAAAGCAAGACTGTCCCACT
Source organism: Poecilia reticulata (assembly GCF_904066995.2). NCBI lineage: Eukaryota > Metazoa > Chordata > Actinopteri > Cyprinodontiformes > Poeciliidae > Poecilia > Poecilia reticulata. The sequence continues at coordinate 1,376,151 of NC_088831.1, read as the reverse complement.
CTATAAACATACCTATTAAAATTGATCATCTTAACAGCTCAATCTACAGATAATCAAATATAAACAGCACAACTCTCCCTGGAGTTTTATATCTGCACATTTACTTTCTAAGCCCTGACTTTGAACTCAACATATTTCAGTTTATCTCACTATCTGTGTTTCCATTACAAATATGCGCAAAACTTTGTCAATATGCCGCTAAAGTGTAAAACACACAAATTATGCAATTGCAGTGTTTACATCAAACACGTGAAATAATGTTGCTATGGCAGTGCATAGAGATGCAGGAGCCATAGAAACGCAGCTCCTGGAATTAAACCTTATTTTAATTCATAAATGGCTGACTTAGGTGCTAATCCAATGCCGTATTCATGGCTAAAGTACAGTTCAGCTGAACTGATGGCTATTGGAGATATTTCAGCTGTTAATACATCACCATGGTTGAAATCTGCACTTGGCAGACAGCAGCTCTTAAGGACAATGGACTGGTGCAGCAGAGTGTGAGGAGCAACGGTCAAACGGAGACGTTGTGCCCGAAAACAGACGAGACACGTTGGCCCAGATGAAGACTAGGAAGCCACTGATTACAACTCTCTTTCTGGCCAATGTTCACTCACTGGATAGCAAAGTGGATTTGTTACATCTGAGGCTGAGTGTTTCTACAGAGAAGAAGAACTGCGCAGCAACATGCCAGACTCAGCCTTCCAGATCAACAATCTTCAGACGTGGTCTGCTCAGGCGGACCACGACCAATAGTCTGGAAAAACATGGGAGGAGGACTCCCAGTGGTCTTTCATGTACTTGACCAATCTTCATTCATGTACATGAATGAAGTTTAGTGTATGAACTGTGGACTGATAAAAAGCTGCTGCTCTGAGGCGATAGAACTTATGACAGTGAAATGTCAACATACTATCTGCCACAGGAGATTACTAAAGTGTTTGTCAATATTGTTTACATCCCACCGGGTGCTAACTGTTAGGTATTTTCTGAAACCTACATGGAAAAAGAGAACCACAGACAACGTATATGAGTTTTTAGCCAAACTTCTGCAGAAGGAGAAGACACAGTGAACTGCTCCTCCAAGCCGCTCACCATGTGTTCTGCCAATCTTTGGATACAGCTTGTCTTTTATTATCAAACTTCAAAGAGGGAGGATAGGCAAGATAAGACAGCAGAGGAAACAGCAGAGGTCGTAAAACATCGTACCCAAACACAGCAAAGGTCGTAAAACAATTTAACATCTGACCCATGATCTGAGCCCGGTTCAAATCTCGGTCAAACTGTTTCACATGAAGATAACAGGCAGCTGTGACCTCCAGGTCAGTTCACACATACAGTTTAAAGAAGAGAACACTTTAAACTGACTAACATTAGACTGAATATGAACTAAAGTAACAACAAAATGATAATACCAAAAAATCCCTATCATTCCCCCCTTTTTATCATTTTACCATGTGTATAAACCTTAGTCAAAAGCCAAGCATAGAAAAGAAATAAAATAGAACCAATAAATGCAAGATATATATATTTTTTCCTAGTCTAAACATAAAAATTACACAATGAACATAATGAATAAATGAAATGAACAAAAACAAAAAAAAGAAACAGCAAACCAAATGCAGTTTTCTCATCACTAACACCACTTGTTTTCACATTTTCGGTGTAGGAATCATTCAGCAAATGAATTAATCTGTTCATTGATTACAGAACATCATCATTGTTCAGAAACTCGTCAGAATCTCGAAACAAGTCCTCTTCAGTTGTCTCATAGGATGCCTTAGCTAGCTGAAAGCTGACAACAGTTGTGTTAGTCGCCTTAAACATCATACTTCGTAGACAAGGAATAATGCAACCCGTAAAAAGACAGAACACAACCAAAACAATCAGAATAGGTCACAAGCTTTAACAGTAAAGTCCACCATGGGCCAGATGTGAGCCATGAAAACAAATCAAAAAAGGATGAGCCGCGTTTTCCACTCTCCACATATTTTTTAAGATCCTCCAGCTCATATAGAGCATCAGAAATGGTTCCTCCAGTTCCTGTTTCATCTGGCACAAAAGTGCAACACGTCGGGCCAATAATTTTGCAGACCCCTCCCTGAGGGGCAGGGAGGAAATCCAGAACAACACGATTTTGCATAACCATGTTTCTCAGTTCAGTCAGCTCTTTCGCGGTGCCATTGACCAGCTGGTATGTGATGTTGATTAGTCGCAGTGATCCATATCTGTTAGTTTCAACGTGGCTTCGAACCTCTCCTAATCAAACTCCTGGAAACATGCTCTGCATGAACTTTTCTCCTGCGGTCCAAATCCTGAATTCCCATGGAACTCCAGTGTCTGTTGTGAGGCCTCCCCAGCGTTTGACCTCAGGCATAACTTCACGCTTGGAGCGGGCAGCCAGAATGTGTTGTCCTTTCCTGATGAATACAATCGGGTACAGGAAATACCAGTCTGCCATCACCCGTGAACCATAGTCTCCTGGCACTATGGTACTGCACAGCGTTGTCTCCTGTTTTCTCTTTTGTCTTATGCATGATGTTGAAACACCTCTCCTAAAGCAAGTCGTCACAGTCTAGGTTGTCCTTCCAGACTTTGCAGTGTGGAGTCATTCTTTGACCCCTGCAGGCAATGCAGTTGATGTAATCCGGTGTCATTTCGCAGTAGGTGTAAACTTTGTTACACAGGTTTCAAGGTAACATCCCAAGAGAAACGTGTCCGTTGTTGAACACGCAGCTCCTCAGAGACCCGGGTTTAGCTCCTGCTAAAGAAATGGTCTCTGGTATTTTCCATGCGGTTAGTGGAAATGGAAATATGTCAGCATTAAAGGAACAGTTCATAGATCCAAAACGTTCCTTCGTGGCATCTCCTGTCTGAAGTAGAACAGAATAGTCATTTTTTCACCATTTGCATCCCTTTGGCATGGGGATGCTGAGTCGTGGTTGTGTGCTCAGGCCATAGAGACACATCTGTTTGTCATCAGTGATGTGTCCTGCACGCAGACCTGAGTTGTGTGTGGCAATTGGCAGCTGCGCACACACATAGCAATTCACCTCTTTCTCCTCATTAGCAGTCCTGTTCATCAGCTGCCACCACAAGTTGGTGCTGTAGTCGTGTGGGTGGAAGTGATGTCACTTCCTCCTCCAAACATCAGACATGCTGCAGTCACAGTGCAGTAGAAGATCCATCTGGCATATGGAGTCTCCATTGCTGCTCGGCACGTAGAGATGTCAAAACCCCCAACCTAAAGACGGGGGAATCTTAAGCGTTTCTTCACCAGGTTTGAGACGAGCTACCCTAAAAAATAGCCCCCTTTGAAGTCCGGTCTTCCTCCCTCCGCCTACTTAGGGGTTCAAACACTCTCTGCAGCTTGCAGGGACTGAGATGTATCCAGCTGGGTCTTTCAGCAATCTTTACGGCTGTTGGTGTGGTCATCAGCACCTGGAAGGGTCCTTCCCTCCGTGGGCTGGCCCAATTCTTTCTTTTAATGACCTTTAATGTAGACCCAGTCTCCTGGCTGGATGGGGGTGATTTTATTTATTTCCTGTAGAGGAGAACAGTCAGACGGCAGTAAATTTGCACTGGACACTTCCTTCAGTGTAAGAGTTCTGATTATATAATCTGCTAATGTTTGCTCTTCATCTGCTTTCTGCAAATCTGGAGCAAACAGAGGCAATCTGTAAGCTCTACCATTATTTCAAAAGCAGGCTTTGCTGGAACTACTTCAACTCTTTTAGAAAAAGCATAAATCATCATCTAACAGTATTTGTTAATTCAAAAGTTCATAACAAAAAAACTTTTATGTAAGAATTTAGTAGTTTATATAGTATTACCTCACCATTTTCCATTTCCCCCCTTTTTACACATGGCATTGCCCATGTGTTACAATCATTTCAGCTTCAAATTGGTCTTTGGGAGGAATAATGGTTAATTCAGGTGAACTCTCAGGTTCATTGCTTGTAGAAGATCCTTTAGCAAACAAGTATTTTTAATTACAGGTTTACCTTTCAGTTATTTTTGTTTTTTCTTGTAATTCAACAGCTTTCAACATCTTTATTTTATTTCTCCAAAATAAAAATGTTCACCTTTAATTTAAAACAAATCTCATATTCTCTAATTCAAGATTTTTCTTTTTGAATTTATTGACTATCAATCAAATCTGGATTAAAATGTTCTAGACTGAAATCTAGAAAATGTTGCTTTTAATCACAATCATCAGCTTTTAGTAGCCGTTTACAAGGTTGCTTAAAGTCTCAGACTTTCACTTAACCTCGCATTTCAGACAAGTTAACAATGTAAGTTTTTTTTAAAAATATATTTTAAATTAAATGGTCAATAATTTCATCCGTTACTCAATTTAGCAGTAAAATTTCTCTCTTCCCATAATAATTTTCATTCATCTCAATATAAAATACACAAACACAATCCCAATCAATTTGTAGATTCTTTATATAATTAAACTCTAAGTTAAATGTTTCAGTTAAATGCAAAGAAATACTTCATAGTATTTCAACACCGCAATATCAATTATTTTCCACACTTAGAGATGTTTAATTTTGTTCCAAACTAGCATTTATTATAAATAAAACATCTGCAAATCATTATTAGTTTTGAATCTAATAATTTTTAGTTGGTGTAATTTAGCCGTATCACACTCAGTTTTTTTTTTTCTTAACTTTCAACCAGTACAGTTTTTTTTTTCCTTCACAGTTTCCCAATCTATGGCTCGTGGGCCCTAAGAAGATCACTGGTCCTTCTGTTAAGGACTGAGTTAACGGGTACAAAATGAACGATTTTATCTAACATTGTACCTAAAAACCTTCAAAATGTTCTTTTCTAAATAGATAACTCCTATATGCAAACAGGATTAGTAAGCACATTCTCTTATCACAGCGGTGTGTGTATAACTTATCTCGCATTTCTCTTTTCTGTCTTGCTTCTCGCTTCCCCCTCCTGCTGCTAGCGTCGATGCAGCTGGTTCTCCCTCCGCCCCTCCTCCAGCTCCCTGTCAGTCCAACTGGCTCTGGTGTTGGATTATTTATAAGTTGTCCAGACTGTCCCTTTGTCCACCAATGAAACAAGCGGCAAACAGTTCAGTTTGCTTTCTTTTTCAAAACGTCTAGCAGGACTCCATACAGTAGTTTTGCTGCATGGCAGTTCCCAGATGTCAAGGAATTAGGACCAGTGGACACTTTATTGCCTTCAGTGTCCAGGTGGTAGAAATCGTCATGTCCTTTTTCGCTTCTTTATCAACTGGCTGGTGATAAAGGAGGGACGTCATCTGATTGGCAGGACAGATCAGAGCTGAGGTCAGAGGTCAGACGCAGCGCAGCGCAGCGAGGCTCAGACAGAGGAAAAGGAAAGAAGCAAATAAGAGTCAATTAGTGTTGCTTGCTTTTCTGTGTTTTTTTTTCTTTATAAACAAACATTTTCCATATAACTTTTTTTCTTTTCATCGTATAGTTTTAGCCACTTATTATCCAACTTTTTAAGAAGTCATAAACCATTTCCTTATTCAAACACATATAAACATGAAACATGTTAAAAGCTGTAGTCTCTTTCATCATGTTCACCATTAACTTGTAAAATGTAGAATGTACGTTTAAGTCAACTTCATCTAAGACACGTCTCACCAGAGAACAATGGATTTTTCTAAAATTTGTTGATCTCAGTGCTGCAGACTGTGAAGTCAGCGGGCAGCCCTCCTCTCAAGGCCTAAGAGAGTTACGAGGCTGGATAATGTCCAGGTCGGTACCTTACTCTGACCGCTGACCCCTCCAGCTATACAGCCAAGGATCGTTTCACCAAGTTGGTGTTATAATCTTATTCTGACACAATACATTAAACATTGTTCTCTGAGGAGAATTTTATTATTTAGTTTTATTTTTCAGCTTCTCCTCCTTCAGGAAAGTCATGATTCCACTTTTAGCATACAAAGAAGTTTTTTCCAATTTTTTTATTTCAGTGAGACCTCTCTTTACTGGTTTTTCTTTAAAGGTGTAGGAATGCTCAAAAAGAAAAACAAAACAAACACCAGTATTTCTTAAAACAAATTTCTCACTTGTGAGGTTTACCTAATTCTTAGTAGCATTAAAAATTATTTTGCATACACTGATTTCTTACAGGAATTAAATTTCTTTTATGGTTTTACTTAATGTGTCCCAAACTGCATGCACATGTCTCTAGCATTTCATCAATTTGGTTTGGTGGTTTGTGTTTTTGGGGTGTGGTAAAGTCTGATCATGCTGAGGATTTCTCCTATTTGTGGTCTCCTCACTCCACCACCCCTCTTGTCGCCCCGTGCAACATTCTTTGAAGGGCAGTTTCTTGCCCAGTGACCAATATTGCCACAAATCCAGCAGCCTTTTGAATGCCGTGGATTTTGTGGGGTGTTATTTTGGGGTCGTCGCCTATCGTGACTTCCTCTTCCTCTGTCTCTTCCACGGCCTTTTGTCCGGTCGTTGGAAAAGGCAGAGGTATATAAACCTCCAAATTTATCCAGGTGAAAAACATCTGATCCTTTCACAGCTTTCCTGACCTCTTCTAAGGTACAGGGTGTAAAAACATATGTGTTGTGTCCCTTCCTCTAGTGAGGGATACAGTCGTGCTGCTGGGACTGCAGCGGCTGATACTGGGGCAGACGGAGCTGCTGCAGCGGGAGGGGGAGAGGTGGCTGCAGGAGCTTGTGGTCCCTGCACCGCTACAGCATGCCGTGTGCTTGGAATTACTTTATTTTCTTCCTTCTCTATAATTAAGTTTTTAGATTCGTTTAACCATAATTTAGCACACCTCAGCTCATTCTCCTTTTTTTATTTATACCCATTTTTCTTTCTACACTACTCTCCAAAATTCCCACAATTGTTTGCCATTGATCAATTTTTAGCTTTCCATCTATTTTATATTTCTTTCTCCATTTTTTCATGTGTACAGTGCTACCAGGAAACCTGGACAGCATGTACTTTTCATCCCCATCGGGGCCCTCAGCAAGTGAGGAATTACAAGAATGTTTATTTCCCATTATTTCAGTACTGTAATTAGCTTACAATGGCTTGGTATTTTGTGCTTTTTCTTCAAAGAGAGTGCTCTAAGTGAGCGCTTAGTGTCCCCTGAAGAACAGTCTTCTAGGCCAGACTAGTTCTGGTCCGGTTCTTCACCGAGGATTCTAATTCCGAGGACAGAAAGTTTTACTCTCAATGTTGAGCACCATTCACACTTACACACACACACAAAAAAGAATATTCCCTGCCTACTCGAGGATCTTCCCTTTATGGGCCACCTCATCCAGAGGGGGACTCTAAATTACCCCTCCTTCCTTTTCCCTGCCTACGTGAGGATCCCTTTAACCCTAGGTTTTGTAAAACAAATGAAGATCATCCTAGTTCTAAAAAGATTAGAATTTTCTGACTATTTTTTTGATGGTCAGGTTTTATAGGGTCAAAGAGATTTCCTCATCCAGAGAGGGGCTCTAAAATACCTCTCTTTCATTTCCCTGCCTACGCGAGGATCCCTTTAATCCTATATGTTATGTAAAACAAATGACCTGGCAAATTTTATGGGCCAGGCTTTATAGGGTCAAAGAGATTTCCTCATCCAGAGAGGGGCTCTAAATATACCTCTCCTTCCTTGGGACTCAAACCCGATTTTGGGATTCAAACTCAAATAGCTCTTTTCACTCACGCTTCTGTTGGTTCGTTTTGTCTGTTCGGATCTCGTCAATCCGTCGTTGGCAGACAAAGTTGGACCTAGGACGCTGGCCTGGCGAAGAATTCACTTCCCGGGACTTTGTTTCCAGGTTCTGTTGACTCTGGGCGTGCACGGTTTCAGCGCGTCGCCCTTTGTCTGTCAGCGAACGGGTATGTTGAGATCCGGGTCACGGCACCAACTGTTAGGTATTTTCTGAAACCTACATGGAAAAAGAGAACCACAGACAACGTATATGAGTTTTTAGCCAAACTTCTACAGAAGGAGAAGACACAGTGAACTGCTCCTCCAAGCCGCTCACCATGTGTTCTGCCAATCTTTGGATACAGCTTGTCTTTTATTATCAAACTTCAAAGAGGGAGGATAGGCAAGATAAGACAGCAGAGGAAACAGCAGAGGTCGTAAAACATCGTACCCAAACACAGCAAAGGTCGTAAAACATTTAACCTAAACACAGCAAAGGTCGTAAAACAATTTAACATCTGACCCATGATCTGAGCCCGGTTCAAATCTCGGTCAAACTGTTTCACATGAAGATAACAGGCAACTGTGACCTCCAGGTCAGTTCACACATACAGTTTAAAGAAGAGAACACTTTAAACTGACTAACATTAGACTGAATATGAACTAAAGTAACAACAAAATGATAATACCAAAAAATCCCTATCACTAACGGCAGCAAAGCATCTTAGAAGCTGTATGATATCATTACCTCACCTGGAGTCCCAACATCTCCTGTCTGGTCAGGAAGGCCCTCCAGTTTCTCTACTTCCTCAGGAAGCTGTGGAGATTTGGACTGAGGAGCTTCTAATGCTGTGTGGTGGAGAGTGTTCTCAGCTGCACTGCTGCATGGAGCAGCCTTTCCTCCACCATAGACCTCTACACGTCACGATGCAGGAGGAGGAGGCTCAACATCATGAGGACGCAATCATCCTGGACACCCCAACCATCGTGGACACAGAGAGTGTCCAGGATGGGTTACAGGGGCTGCAATATATATATTCCAGCCCCTTCCCTCAGGCAGGATGCTCAAGAGAATTCAGAGCACCAGGCTGAGGAACAGTTTCTTCCCTTCAGCCGTCAGACTGATGTTGAGAAAAAATAATTCTGTGTTTTACTTCTATCTCTTTTAGCTAATTTCTAAGCTAAACCTAAAGGAAATGACATGTTAGGAAATGCAGATGAGAGCTAGGGATGGAATACTTCATTATTTCTTTATTAGACTTTTTGATCTATAGGACCTGAGTTCACATTTTGTACCACAAGCAAACAATTGCGAAATGGTATGACAAGAAAAGTCTTTGAATCCTTACATAAGAAACAGCAATTATGCAACATGAATGAGTTTATTCACATAAGCCATTAAAAAAACATGCCACACCATCATCCTCCTCCTACTTCCATTCATTTTTTTGTCTTTTCCACCAGTAGTAGCTTCCAGTTGTTCACGACTCTTGTGATGTGACAAAGGTGTTTCCATTGAAGTTTTGCACAATATGCTATCAAAGATTTTTAGTGCAAAAAGATTTTATTGAAAAACTCGAGTTTTTTTTTTTTTAATTGACATGTTTTCATGAAGGAAATTTATTTTAGTAGTTACAACTTGCACAGTTATGTGGTCAGTGGAAATGTTGATTATCAGAAATAAATAACCAAACAATTCTCAGTTTCTGCCAGTTATTACCTGCCTGTTGATGTGTGGTGTTAGATGAAAAACTGGTGATGTGAACTCGCGCACCGGCATTCTCAAACAGCAAGACCTGCACACACATACAGTCAGGGGTGAAAGTAGTTTTAAATTCTTGGGGGTACTATGACAAAATAAATGTATATATATATATATATATATATATATATATATATATATATATATATATATATATATATAACTAAAACCACCCTTGAAGCCAACTGCAAACCACTTGCACAAGTGTCCATCAAATGTGGCATATACCAAGGAGATGCTCTGTCCCCACTGCTGTTCTGCATAGGCCTGAACCCTCTCAGCCAAATCATCAACAAGACTGGCTATGGATACCGACTCAAGAATGGGGCCACGATCGGTCACCTCCTCTACATGGATGACATCAAGCTGTACGCCAAGAGCGAGCGAGACATCGACTCACTGATCCACACCACCAGGATCTACAGCACTGACATTGGGATGTCATTCGGACTAGAGAAGTGTGGTCGGATGGTTACAAAGAGAGGGAAGGTCGTCCACACAGAAGGGGTCTCACTCCCAGAAGGAACAATAGCAGACATAGAGCACAGCTACAAGTACCTGGAATACCACAAGCAAATGGCAACCTCGATGAGGTCACAAGGAAAGGAGCCACAGCCAAATACCTCCAACGAATAAGGCAAGTCCTGAGAAGCCAGCTCAATGGCAAGAACAAGATCCGTGCAATAAACAGCTATGCCTTACCAGTAATCAGATACCCTGCCGGAATAATTAGCTGGCCAATGGAAGAGATGAAGGCCACGGATGTTAAGACTAGGAAGCTACTAACCATGCATGGAGGATTCCACCCCAAATCCAGCACCCTGAGACTGTACACGAGCCGTAAGGAAGGAGGCAGAGGACTAGTAAGTGTGAGAGCCACTGTCCAGGATGAAACATCCAAGATCCATAAATACATCAAGGACAAAGCCTCAACAGACGATGTGCTCAGCGAATGTCTCAGGCAATAGGGAACAGAAGACAAGGTGCTGGAAGTACCATCATGGGAGGACAAGCCCCTACATGGGATGTACCACCGACAAATAACTGAAGTGGCTGATGTCAGGAAAACCTACCAATGGATGGAGAAAGCTGGACTCAAGGACAGCACAGAGGCTCTCATCTTGGCCGCCCAGGAACAGGCCCTAAATATTTACCGTGTTTGATGTTTGTTGTAAATGACGTCAGTCACAAGAAACGAGGTAATTAGTCCAAGTTTGTCGTTTATTGAACGTTCAGAAACTACAGCGGCTGTAAAGCACCACAGCAAAGGTAAAACAACCTGAACAGGTGATCAACTCTAAACCACTCGCACATTTTTACTCTCCGTCTCTCTCTGTCATTTAAGCACACCCGTTGCCATGACAACCGCCTGCGCTCCACAAGCCGACCAGAGATTAAAAACATTCAGTCGGTTACGATATTATGTTTTCAGGCTTGATATTTATTTTGCGATCATTAATAAGCCTCTCTGAACACAGTGGTGGTTGATTAGTTGATTTTAAACTCCTGATCTGCTAGTTATTTTGGTAATAGAACCGAAACGCACAGAATTACGCAACACCGTGTAGAAACAATAATTACTGAGATTATTATTGTTGTTGGGTCATTAATTTGAACACATTTTATTGATTTTTTTTGTTGTTCTTTAATAAAGTTACGAACGTTTTAATTAAGCCAGTCAGAGGACGTGCTGGTCTCAGAGTCCTGATGGCGTTTAGTTTTTCACCTAATGTCGAGATCGACTCAAAACCTTCCACGATCGACGTATTGTAGCCCTGCTCTAGTAAAGCAGGAACAGTTCAAAAACAATATGAAATGGGAAAAAAGTTACTTATAGAGCTTCGGATCGTGACGTCACTGCTCTAGTCGGAGGGGTATCAGCGCCATCTTTGGTGTCCATAAACATAACCAACAAAAACAACAGTCTCGCAGATTTTTTAAATCCAAGTTACTTAAAATAATTTAGCTATGGTACGAACTTGCTGCGTTATTGTCTGTAAAGTCCGATCACACGACTGAAACGGTAAAAAGATGGAAAACGGACTTTTGTTTCACTATTTTCCTGCTTGGAAACAACGCGAGGAGGCTAAGCTAACGGAGCTAACAAAAAGGAGACAAATGTCCTGGTATCAGCGGTGAGACGCTGATGTTACGTTCTCCATAATCCCCAGATACCTACAAGTTTGCTCCAAACATTTCATTCTGGTTTGTGTCATAATTTTTGCTTTGATTTTGTCCGGCAAAAGTCGGGTAGTAAAGTCGGGTAGACTTTGGCAGTAAGTTGGGCTTGTTTCCGGTGAGAGTTGGACTCCGCCAAGGCTGCCCTTTGTCACCGATTCTGTTCATTACCTTCATGGACAGAATTTCTAGGCGCAGCCGAGGTGTTGAGGGGATCCGTTTTGGTGGCCTTAGGATCGCATCTCTGCTTTTTGCGGATGATGTGGTCCTGTTGGCTTCATCGGAACGTGATCTGCAGCTCTCACTGGAGCGGTTCGCAGCCGAGTGTGAAGCGGCCGGGATGAGGCTCAGTGCCTCCAAATCCGAGGCCATGGTCTTGAGCCAGAAAAGAGTAGAGTGACTTCTCCGGGTCAGGGGGGTCGTCCTGCCTCAAGTGGAGGAGTTTAAGTATCTCAGGATCTTGTTCACGAATGAGGGAAGAAGGGAGCGGGAGATCGACAGGCGAATTGGGGCAGCGTCTGCCGTGAAGCGGGCGCTGTACCGGTCCATCGTGGTGAAGAGAGAGCTGAGTCAAAAAGCGAAGCTCTCGATTTACCGGTTGATCTACGTTCCCACCCTCATCTATGGTCATGAGCTTTGGGTCATGACCGAAAGAACAAGATCACGTATACAAGTGGCCGAAATGGGTTTCCTCCACAGGGTGTCTGGGCTCTCCCTTAGAGTGAGAAGCTCGGTCATCCGGGAGGGACTCAGAGTAGAGCCGCTGCTCCTCCACGTCGAGAGGAGCCAGTTGAGGCTCGGGCATACGGTCCCTGGTGAGGTGTTCCGGGCGCGTCCCACCGGGAGGAGGCCTCGGGGAAGACCCAGGACACGCTGGAGGGATTATGTCTCTCGGCTGGCCTGGGAACGCCTTGGGGTTCCCCCGGAGGAGCTGGAAGAAGTAGCTGGGAAGAGGGAAGTCTGGGCCTCCCTTCTGAAGCTGCTGCCCCCGCGACCCGATCCCAGATAAGCGGAAGATGGATGGATGGATGGATGGATGGATTTTGTCTGAGTGTAGTCACGTTCAGTTTCTGTTGAATTCATTTAAGTCAGGCTAATATTGTTTAGGTAGCATAGTCCTAGTTTTGTCAATGGACATCGAGGTTATTACATTATTGTGAAGTAAACTATTTTACTAGTGTTATCAAACTTACAGCTTTAATACTGATGTGTTCTGATATGTCCTCTTAAAGGCAAACCAACGTATGACATGGATGAGCTCCATCCTGACTGGGATCCAGCACTGAATATGGGTCACTGAGGTCAACGGCACAACATCAGACCAACATGGGCGTCAATTAAAGAGGCAATGCAGCAAAACAATCAACAAGTTACTGAGACTGTTTTCATTATTTACCCCAGAAGAGGTAAATAATGAAAACACAGTAGAGGCAACAGAAGAGGAGCAAGTTGGAGAGGCTGAGGAGGAAGAAACCAGGAGAGAAGATCAGCAAGGCTGCAGACTGAACAGGAACCATTTGTGTTGAAATACAGTAGGAAGTGGCTCTTTTCTCTCATTCAATAATTTAATGTATTAAACATTCATGAATCGTTTGATTCAAGCTCTTCAAGCTGCATGTAAACAGGTAAAGAAATGAATCATATTTTAAGTAAAAAATTGATATTTAAATATTTCAGGTAATAAACATACATATAATGAAATATTATATTTTTAAATAAACATTTTATGTGATTAAAGTAAGCAATTATATAATCAGACATCTGTCAGGTCTCTGGGTTTTTGGGTTTGTTTTCATTTTATTTAGCTTCATGTTTTAATTCATTTTAGTTTAGCCCTTCATGGTCCTTTTGATATTATTAGAGGTATTTAGTTAGAATTATATTATTGCTTTTCCTTGTTTGTCTGAGTCCATCTCCAGCCTCTTTAATGACTATAGTTTAATTCTATTTTATCCTTCTAGTTATTATTTCAGCCTCCCTGCAGGGTTTCTAGTAATGTTTATTTCTTAATTTGATCACCATAGGTTCAGTTATTCTTCCATGTCTGAGTCTGCATCTTTCTTTAGTAATTCTAGTTGGGTTATTTCTTTGTTTAGATCTTCTAGTTTCTCCAGCTCTGCGTTCCTTAGTTCTTATTGTTAGATCAGCCTTGTTTCTGTTTAGTTCTGGTTTCCCTCATTTCTTTCTCTCCTAGTTCATCAGGTTTTCTTTACTCTTGGTGTCTTTTGTATTGAAGTATTTTTCAGTTCCCTGTTTCCTCCTGTTTGTGTCCCAGCAGATCTCCTTAGTTTCCCTGTTCCACCTTCTCCCCAGCCCTCAGCAGCTCCTGAGCCAAATGACTCTCACCTGCTGTCACTCTTCTCATTTAGGCCATTGTCCCACTGCTGAAGCTCCTCTTTTTCAGTCACAACTCGCCAGTCCAACTTGTTATCCTGCTCACCATGTTGCCAGTTGTTACTGTTGTTATCCCTCATGTCTCCTGATTCATGGTGTTCAGTGGCGGAGCTAGACTTTTAAAGTTGGGGGGGCCAGGACTACCTTCGGGGGGGCAAAATTTAAAATGTGTGTGCACATATATATATATACTCATCCATATATGAGGAAGACTACAGGAGAATCATCAAAAGTGGCCTAGTCAATATATAATTTAAAAAAAATAACCAAACTGAATATTTGGTTAGTTTTTAAGCCCCTCTGTCATTTGACATGTTATAATTAACACCTTTGACTGGCGCACATGGAGACATGATAGACTTTACATAGAGTTCATCGCAGAGGAAACTAAAATCAATCAAAAAGATCCTTTCTGAATATCATTTCATGGACACTGAACTAAATGCATCTTTCTGACCGGGAGCTGACAGCGTGTTGAAGAGTTATGGACACCTTGGTTAGGAAGCTCTGGTTGGACAGGTCATTTGACAGGTAACAATATTTCGGGTCGGACCAGAACTATTTGCCTGATGGTGGTTCGGGCTTCTAATGAGTTTACATTTAATGAGTTTGGAGCACACAGAGAAAAGCTAGAGAATGTTATGATCTACTTATTGTAGTTTAAGTTGAGGAATAACAGCTGACTACTAAATTAAAGTGCAGATCCGTTAGAAACAAGCGCAGAGCGCTGGGCAATAAATGCTCCAATTAATCACACATGAGATGACAAACGCCAAATATACAATATATAGTTACACTGCTTATGTTAATGGTGTTTTAAAAACAAAACCAGTAAAAACTGAGTTAACATATCAGATTCCCTCCTCACCTCGTCTTGATGAGAACAGAGAGCAGTTCACTGGTTTCTGTCCAGACTGTGATCAGCTGACCACTTGGTGCTCAGACAGTTTCAACTTTTGCACAGAGAACATCGTGGAGCTCATTATTAATCATTATAAGAACAATATCTGTCAGAGAATCACCTCTGATCTGGTTGCTTTAACAGACCAGAGTCTCTGGAGCGTCCAGCAGCTGATCCGCTTCTGCTGGTTTTTCTCCCGCTGAGGGATCAGGAAACGATCAGAGTTCTGCCGTCGGCTTATCACGTCATTTCGTGAAATGTTACCTGATTTCAAAAACGTTCATAATAAATGTTTCGTTGGATGACTACAAATTGGAAATAAAATGATTTTTTCTTTGACGGACAACAAAAAAACTCTAGCCCCATCTCTGATCCAAACTACGAACATTGTCGGCCCCTTTTCGGTTTTTTCTTTCTGCGGAGGATCATCCATCCATCCATCCATTTTCTTGACACCCTTGTCCCTCAGTGGGGTCAGGAAGTGCTGGTGCCTCTCCAGCTAACGTTCCGGGCGAGAGGCGGGGTCACCCTGTACAGGTCGCCAGTCTGTCGCAGTGCGGAGAATCAATAAATAACTTATTGGTGTTTTACCATCACCACCAGGTATGAAATGTGCTTTAGCCTTTGAGTTGCACCACAGCGCAACATAACTGAAACATCCAGGAGAAGAATATCAGCTTGTTATGAGTATAAAGGAGGCTGGTATCACGCCTGATAAAAATATATTTATTTATGTCACATGGACTTATATAAAGTTTTATACATTTTCTTTTCATATATTTGTTATTGTTTTTCTCCTTTGATATTAGGTTGACTTAGAATGATTCCAAATAATGTACAGGAATAACCTGGTGCTGTTACATGTCAATAATCGGGGGGGGGGCACTGGCCCCCCCTCTAGCTCCGCCACTGATGGTGTTTAGGATTTCCTTGTTTTCCCTGGATTTTGGATTTAGTTTATTTTGTTCATTAAAATAACATCCACATAAAGTACATCCACTGCCTGCTACGTTTGTGTCCATCGCCACAACAATGGCACAAACCAGATGAAAGAGTCCATCTTAAAACATTTAATGTGTAATTAAACAATAAAGGTGACAAATTATATGAAATAGATCACACTTTAATAAATATTTATTGTATTTAACATATTTCAGGTAAGGGAACATGTAACGAAATACATCCTGTCCTAGAATTTTATGCAATTGAACATTACGGGTAACAAGTGATGATCATCTGAGGTAATACATTTTATGAATATTTTTTTTAAATATAATTTTGGTTAAAAAATAAAAAAGGGGTCAAAACTAGTAAAGAACAGCTGGCCGAAATTAGCGTTCATAAATCAGATCAACCTTGAGCTGAACGTCCCTTACTCGCGCTCCGCGGGGTAAGGGACGTTGGATACTGGACGTCAGCTCCAGTATCCAACTTGAAAACAACTTCACTGCGGTCGGTAACACAATGAAAACACCGGTGTTCTGAATAGTTTGTTTTGGTCTGTGGACACCAAAAATGGCTCCGAGCAACGTAAACGTCATACACTGTGATGTCAGCTCCAAAGCTCTATTACCTGATTAAGTCGTGTTTTAGAATGTTCTTGAAAAACTAATCAGTCACGGCTGATTAGTGGGTGAACTCATGGCTGCACAGTGAACCCATTGAGTTTTTACAATAGACAGCAGCTCCTCTCTCTTGCAGGTACTGCGTACCCCCACTAAATCTTCTAGGGGTATGCAGTACCCTGCCGTACCCCCTTATTTTCACCCCTGCATACAGAACACAGAATAAATACCTACAACTTCTCTCCAAAATAGAATAATTTATTAATAAAAAATACCTCAACTTCCAGTTAGAATGCTCCAGTCAACAAACTCTTTTAACAAGTCTAACATCATTCAACAAAATTATTAAGTTAGAGTAACATGAATACAGTAAAATTAATAAACTACAAAAAATAGTAGAGGGGAACAAAAAATGCACTGAAAGCAATAACTAATAAACAGTCAAATTACAAAAGGCCTTCACAGCACAGCACAGTATTACTGCTTCATTAAATCAATGCAGAAATGCAATAAAATAATCAGTATCCACAAAATGTGAATATGTGTGTTTAAGAACCAAGTTTTGAAGAACTGGTCAAAATAGCTTTCAAACCCATTAAGAACAATAATTGGGACATGCTTAGAATGCAAAGCAGAAGGAAAATTAAACATTATTTTGATAGAAATTTTCAACAATATTTGCTGAATTAGGACATTCCACTGTGCAAAAATGATTTGTTCTATGAAGTGATGGGGATTCCAGCTGTGACTCCACCTTTGTGGGAGCTGTGCACAGCTGGCAGGGAACATCCTGAAATGGCATGTAACCTTCCAGCTAATACTGTGCACTCTGGGAATTTCTTGTTTGTGTTGTGTGCTTCAGTCCTTTTTGTTCTTCTCATGGCTGAGTCCAACACTCAGTTCTTTAAGTGTCTTTCCATTATGAGGGAAAAAAGTTAGCTTAATTTCAGAACTGTGTTGAAATTTCTCAGAAATTTCAACCTATTTGGAGGTTGTCTTATACCAATACAAACAACCCAAAAAATTATTGTAACAAATATACAACTTGATCTTGAAGGGTTTTTCTGTTGTATTGACTGTATATATTTTTATGGGAAGCACATGGACTTTTTTAACCTGTAATTTTCCAGCAATTGCTGGGTATTTAAGGGAAATAGCTCTCTGACGAGCAGAAAAACAGGCAATTGCACCATAATATCAATTTCTGCTGTAGGAAACGTGAGCAGAAATCTTTAGGAGGCGGAGAGGATTCACATAGATCTCCAGGGCCACTTCTCAAATGTTTCACAATAGACTGTGTTGCAATTCAGTTTTCCTTCCATGTCTTCTTTATGCATCCAATGCCCAGTGAGTTTTCCAGTCTAACTTGATTCCCAAATACTTGTGGGTGTGTGATGGGAACAATCCCTGTAATGCTGGATACATGTTATAACCTGCAGCTTTTTCTGACATTTTAGATTTCTATGTCTTTTTTATATTTTGACTTTTTAATAATTTGACCATTTTTCTCAGATTTCAGATTTTTCTTTCTTAGACATGACTTTTCACAGATTTAATTTTTTCCCTTAATTTCAGGAGATCGGGTCAGACTTGTGACTTTTCTCATATTTCTGACTTAGTGGATTTCTCTGGTTTAAATTCTTTCTAGATTTATTTATTCAGATTTCTAACAATTTTTTGTTAGATATCCAGATGTTTATTTTATTTTTTACTTTTATTTTAAGTCTGTCTGGGGGTCATGCTGAGCTTTTTGATGCTGCTATCTTTCACAGTAGGGAAGGTTTCTTCAGTGAGTTCTGGTTACACTGTTTACTTCTCAATGCAGTTGTTTACACCATGTTTTATTGAGGAATATCAGAGTAAAATATGTTGGAAATCCCAGACTATTCAGATTTTTAAAAATACACTGTAAAAAAAAAACGGCCTCAATTTACGGTAAAAAACTGGCAGCTGTGGTTGCTATAATTTTACCGTCTTTATACGGTAAAGTTTTGGCAACATAAACTGCCAGTTTTTTACCATATTTTGGAAATGCAGTATTTTACCGTATTTTTAAAATGCATGTAACCAGCAGGTGGAGCTCTTTTTAAAAAGTGACAAGATGCACCCGAACAGACTTAGCAGTGCACAATATTTTATTCAACAATATCTTAAAACAATCCTTTTTAAAAATGAGGCTTCAGGCCCACTACTTGGTCCCTGGAACAAAAGGAACACAAAAGGAAAAAGGACAGACAAGATCAATTATTCCAAACATGCAAAAGAAATTAGTAAAACCAAAAGAAAACATGCAATCCAAAAGAAATGAGTAAAAACTAAAACAAATTAGTAATTCAATAACAAAACAAACTGCAAAAGAAAATACTTCAAACAGTGGAACAAATTGTTGTCGTCATTCAGTTCCAAATGCCCTTCGATTGGACCAGGGGAGTAACGCCCAGCCCGCACAGCCTGCCCAATCCGCAACGGGTTTAGTTGAGAGCGGCCAAAACAACGGCAAGACAAGACAAGACAGCAGAGCGTCTTGTCTTGCAGCTCCAATCACAATCAGGTGCCTGAAACAGAAAACCCATTAACGGTGGATCCAGATAAAAGAAACCAAAAGCTAAATGGCAGGTAGCTTACCCAGGGGTGGAAACACAGCCTAACCCGGGAGGAAGCGGGTCAGCAGGTGAGGACCAGACGGAAGCCGCACGCCACAGCAACCTCCAGCTGCAGCCGGCAACGCCATCAGATCCACACTGCAGAAACGCACGACAGGTGTAGCACCCAAAAACCAACCATGATCTCAGCCATGGATAGCAAAACTGGCACTTACGATCGTAGATGAGTCGACCAAACCCACAAACCGACATGTAGCTGCCAACCGTAGCAACAATGGGAGAAACAAAGACGCACGCGCCCTGCAGCGGCTCGCCCAACTATAAAGGCATTCGCCCTGCCCACCAATCAACGGTGCCCGGTGCACAGTGGGGAGGGTGGAACACCATCCTACCACATGAAGTATTTTACCGTTTTTTTAAGAATACGGTAAAATTCTGGCAACCAAAACTGCCAGTTTTTCACCGTATTTTGGAAATGCAGTATTTTACCGTATTTTAAAAATACGGTAAAATTCTGGCAACCAAAACTGCCAGTTTTTCACCGTATTTTGGAAATGCAGTATTTTACCGTATTTCCCAAATACGGTAAAATACCGTATTTCCTAAAATATGTTAAATAAAAAATTAAAATGTGGTTTTGTCATAGTAAATACGGTCATATTGCCTGAGGCATAGTATCTACATAAGTGAAAAACACGGCCAGACTGTAAATTACTGGTCACTGTTCTTACCAGAATTTTACCATAAAAATTATAGTACAACACACAAGGAAGTGTAACTTGTCAGCAGTGGCGCAAAAAGTGGGTATGCAGGGTATGCAACGCATAGGGGCGCAGCACCAGAGGGGGCGCCAAAACCCCGTCTGGAGGGGGCGGCGCGCCGATGATTGTTTTTCCATACACTTCGGCGCGTGTAACGCTCCTTCACCTCGCGCACATAACGAGGTAAATGTAGCGAGTTTTACCCTTCACGTATCGTCGCCTGGGGGGGGGGAAGGAGAGCGTCGCTCCTTCACCCTGACGATCCCTCGGGAGGTTGGGTGGTGGGGGGCGCCGATCTATGTTTTCGCATCCACCTGAATAATGTGTAGTTGCGCCACTGCTTGTCAGCATTTCTATACAGAAAGTTAGAAAGAAAATAAATTCAAATTAAACAAAAATACAGATTACGAGTAATCCACTTAAAGAAACAATTTCTATTTAAAAATTTAGTTAAAAATAGAACCGATTATATTTTCAAAAAAAAACAGCATGTGTCCTTAAGAGATAACCTATTGTAGAAAAAAAACGGTGATAAAAGGATTCTTGTTCTGGGTTGAGAGTCACAAGTCACTGAGTTCAGATTTTGCTCAGGATGGTTGAAGTCTTCCCAGTCACAGGTTGAAATTGAGACTCACATGTTGTCAATCAGGTGTTTCCTCTCTGCTGGAAAACAAACAAAGAAAAAGTTAGAAAGATGCACTACATGAACATCATATAAATGCACCATTCGCTTAAATGTTTGTTTCACCTTTGTTGACTTGCATATGGAGACTTCAACCAGGCGGTGTGATCATTTCTGACTGAAAATTCAGTAGTTCTTAAACCTTCCCAGATAGCACACGATGTTAAATCAACGTTGAAAAATAGTTAGAATCGTTGATTTTTGGTTGAAGTCGACAAATGATGGTGGATCAACCATCAGACAACCATCCAATCAAACCGTTGAAACTGTGTCATTGAATCAATGTTGTTTTGTGGTTGAAATCTGATGACTGAAATGCCGAGGTCTAATTAATGGTTGAGTTTTGGTTGAAGTCGACAAATGACGGTGGATCAACTATAAAACACACTCTAAAAAGAAAGTAGTTGAACCAACTTAATTGAATTGCTTCTGTAGGTAACAAGCAATTCAAATAAGTTTATCCAACTGAATTTATTAAATTTATCCAACTTAAGTTATTAAGTTTAACCCATTCAATATATTATAATCATCCAACTCAATTTGTACCTCACAGGAGGGAGCTGGAATTGAACCATCAACCTTCTGATCACAAGACAACTGCTCTAACCATAGAGCTACAGTGGCTTAGTAGAGAATCTGTCCCTGGTCAGCTTGAGTCATGGTGTCAGACGAGAGATACAAACGTATCAGACTTAATTACTTCAAGTAAAGTCAAAGTGAATCCAGTGTGTTTCAGCTCTGGTCCTCCAAGCCCTGCAAGTTTTAGGCATTTCCCTAATTCAGCACATATGATTTTAATTGATGTCTGATTAACAGGGTTTTGCTGAAATGAAAACACGCAGGTCAGTTTGCCTTGAGGACAAGGTTTGGGGAAGAACTTATGATCTAAATGTTCAATCAATGGAAACTGTTTTTCACACCTCCCTTCCCCCCACCACCCACCCCTCACCTGACCCCATCTACCCCTCAATCTCCTCCCCCTTACCACCCTCCTCCCCTCCTCCGGGTGAAACAATTTTAATTTTAGGTGAGGGTTTTAAATTTTCACATTTTATTTTGTTAAAGATTTTTTTGGCTCTAGTGGCTTTTATTTGATAGTTAATTGACAAGAAGGGGGAAGACATGCAGCAAAGGTTGCCAAGGCTGGGAATTGAGCCTGTGACGGCTGCGTCAGGGACTGGGGCAGGGGTGGGCAACTCCAGGCCTTGAGGGCCTCCTGCAACTTTTAGATGTGTCTCTACTTCAACACACCTGAGTCAAATAATAAGGTTGTTAGCAGGACTCTGGAGAACCTGCCTGCACTGAGGAGGTGATTCAGCTGTTGGATCCAGGTGTGTTCTACCAGGGAGACATCTAAGAGTTGCAGGACACCGGCCCTCTAGGACCAGGATTACCCACCCCTGGACTAGGGCCTCCATGTGTGCAATCTGTGCAGTTTGTTGCACCCCTCATCACCTTCTCATCTCCCCCTACTCCCTCCCAAGGCTCCCCACACCCACCTGCTCCTCCCAGCCTTCCCCTCTTTACTCCCTCTCATCCCTTCTTCCCTCCCCCCATCCTTGAGCTCTGGGTCAGAACATTTTATTACTAAATCTGTTTCAAATTACACACTACATGTTGAGAACATTGGGTTGTGATTCCTTTATGTACATTTTCTTACTTGTCTGTAAATATTATAACTGTGCATAATGTGTTGACACAAAAACATCTACAAGTCTCTACTAGGAGTTGTACAGTCCGACTCCCCCTTTTTTACACTAGTGGTTTGTCCCAACCAAACAGCCATTTTGCTGCTGGTTTGTTTGCAACCAGCTTCTGAATTGAATTCTCCTCTGAGCAGTTTTATGGTAAGTTTTTCAATATTTCTTTGATCTTAAATGTGTATATTGAAAAATAAGGGGATTGTTTTGTGCCCATCGTAATCCTGGTTATTTTGGGGCAAAACAGATATTTTTAATAATTAGTTCATATCTCATTTTGTATTATTTTCATCCTGCCCACCACTCCAGGCCAAAGTATGAAATCCTGTGAGATTTTGTGAGATTTGAGTTTTTAAAATAGGGCGGGGCCTATTGTTTGGGCTGGGAGAGCATGTGGTGGACAAGGAAGTGAAAGGCTGGCTGCTGCAGGTGGGCTTTAAATTGTTGTGATGGTAATCACTTGTTTTTAACTTTTTATTATGATGTGCTTAGGGACGTACTTAGATGTGTCTCTGTTCCAGAACAACTGAGTTAGATGATTGCATGACCGTCTGCAGCCATCAAGAAGTGCAGAAGGTTGTTAATCATCCACAGATTAAATCCAGGTGAGGCAGAAAGGAAACACTTAAAACATGTAAGGCAGGTGAAACACTGAACTAAACCTGCTAATGACTGATTCAGTCTGTTGATTCTTGGGTTGGTAACTGGTTAAACTGAACTGGTCTATTATTACTGGTGTGGGATCTTTATCAGCACGTGGACATTTTGTAATGAATTTAATCAACTTATTTGGAAATATTTGTAGTTGAAGATTAAACCAGCTATTTGATGGAAGGTTATTCTGTATAAATTATAATTTTTCCAACTACAGTATAAATCACCTTTTGCTCTATTTATCTCTCTGGTGTTTTAAATAAACCCTGATCCTCCCCGAGTTTTATCTTTAGATTTTCTGATAAACAGCCTTTATTTTAAATATTGATTCCCTCATTTTAACATGAGTGCAGAATCATAAATCCTACACTAGACTGCAGCTTCATAGGTAAATGTAGTATACATAAACATTAAGATAAATATTAATGAACAATTAAGATAAATATTAATATGACAGTGAGTGTACATGGGGAACTATATGGTTAGTATTTGTTCTCAGACCTGTAACCAGTACACTGTTTAATCTTTCAATGTCTTTCAGAACTTTTCAAATGTTTATCATCTTTCTAACCGGCACCTTCCTCACTTTTATTTTTGTGTTTTTTAGGCCGTTGCTCTGCAGGTTGACCTAAAGCTGACTCTTGAGGACTGCAGTAAAACTGTCAAGTGGCTTCATTACACGTCAGAATGAGAGGAAGACATCACAAGGAATCAAAGTGACGCCAACCAGAGTCAAACTGGGGTTACCACAACTTGTACTGTTTCCCTGGTTCATACAGTACAAAGCTTAACCTCATGGACTCTGTTCTTCTGTGGACAATAGACTGTTATTCTGACAGTCAAAAAGGAGTCAAATATGTTTAAAGATCTGTCTCTCTTTTCTTAAAATGTTATATCAAACCTATGTTGTTATTTTTAAACTTTTGTACACAGTTTACCCATGATCTGCCAATAATGGTGTTTAACACCAGTGAAGAAACTTTTAGTGGTATGTTATGTAGACCTATCAGACCTAAAAATGTACATAAATCCTTAGCTTTCAATCAATATGTTATCAACCCAAATCTGCATGTAGATCCATTATCAAATGAGTGTTGAATCAACATTGATTTAATGTAAAATAAATGTGTGCAGATGAAGGTTGAATCAAGGTTGATTCCTAACTGATTCAATGCAATATCACCACAAATATGCATGTACATTGACATACAGATGATGGTTGAATCAACATTGATATGTCAGTTATGGTTGAAACCCTAACGTTGATTCAATGTTGTTTCAATCATTCTGTGCTATCTGGGTTTGTTTGTTGACGACAGGTGTGATCCTCTCTGCAACCTGACAAAATACACAAACAAAAAACATAAAAACAAATATAACTGTTTTAGGCAATTTATGAAATAGATACTCACCATTTATCTGAGTCTCATGAAGGCCAATAAGTTGTCTTCAAACATTTATGTAAGTTACAATTCCTGCAAGCTAGCAGAACCAAATATGTACACTTTTCATACTGGCAAACAAATAGATACACCTGAGACGATTTATGCTATGTTAGGTTTTCTCAGTCACTTTTGGTGCATTTCTCAAGTTATTGTTGACATTTACAAAACAGTAAGCGCATTTCTCAAAACAATTAGGAGAAACAGCAAAAATATCATTTGTTTGCTTGAAAAATCCTTAGTTCAGCTCTCAAAATTCTGTCAGTTAACATACCAGTGACTCAAAATAATAAGTTGTAGTTTCTCTATGTACAGATAAGATGGTCAAATGGATTAGTCATGGGAAGAGACTACAAAATTCACATTTACGCTTTTGCTGTAATTTATTGATGGACCATCCCATGGTGATTCAGAAAGACAAAGACAGAAATGCAGATAACAAAACTGTACACTGCTGTAGAAATTACATAGTTACATTACATTTTAATTTCCATCGTCATGCCGACAAAGGTTCCTCAGTGGGGTTAAGGAATGAACAGTAGGGTGGGAGAACCTCCATCAGCATCATGTTGCAGCCGTAACCTGATGTTTGGACTGATGGAAACTGGCAGATGTCCTCGGCCTCTTCTGACTCTTCTGCTTCCCTCCCAACTATTTCCTCCTCAGCCTCACTCCTCTTCTTCTCTCTGGCTGTTCACTCTGTCCAGATACTTGTTCATCAGTTCTCAGAAATGTAACATTGTGTTGTGTTCTGGCTATATAGACCATATTGTTGCCAACTGATGGGTTAGGGTTAGGGTTAACCTTAACCCTTCTCCTCCTCCTGAACGCGCAAAAATAGCAGAATCTTGATTTCAAAGACAGCAGCCGCATCCTGACAAGGACCAGGCCTGCTGAGCTCTCAGCACCCTGAGCTAGCACCTGCTAGCTAGCAGCACCCTTAGCTAGCGCACTGTGACTTTACTGTGTTGAGTTCAGGACAACACAGTTTCCTGAGCCACACTCAACTACAGGAACAGAGTTAAAAGAAACTTGCTGCTGATGCTGGAGGATCAAGCAGCAATACAAACTAGATAATTGTTTACATGACAAATAACAGTCTCCATTTACTGTAAACCCTGCTATTTATCACAATAACAAAATGAAAAACTCTCTAGAGTATTCCCTAGATTATTCTCTACTAATAGCACAATATTTAAAACCAAGTGTGGGATTTGTGAAACTTCAATGAAGGGCGACTTCACAACTTTTATGCTTTTGGATAACACTAGAATTGTTCTTTATTGAAGTTTCACAAATCAGATAAAGGTTTCACAAATCCCACACTTGGTTTTAAATATTCTGATATGAGTTGAGAATAATCTAGTCCAGATTTGAAGAGTCTAGGTGTTGTAGTTTTTTAGCTAGAGTAAATTAAAGACGCTGATGATAGTGAAAAATTAGGTGGCATTGCCCTTTAGCCATTTCCCAAATTGGAAGCAGCAATTGGAAACCAACTTCAGTTTCATCCAAGCAAGAGGGGCTAACATACAGTATAAGAAATCTATGGTCGGCATAAAATTAATCTCAAATGCATCATTTAATCAAATATTCTCATAAATGATGGTGGCGTTGGCTGTAGGAGTTTGCTTTGCAATCAGTGGGTCACCAGATCGATGCCTGGTCCACTGCTGAGATTTCAGTTTGGTGTATTAAAGGCATTATTAAAGTAGATATAAATATCAGCAAAATTTGTACTTTTGGCTGATTAGTACTGTTAAGTTTAGGGTAATTAACTGCTGGCAATATTACAATATTTTTTTATTAACTTCACAATTACTTATATTTTTACAATATATTTCTGTATTTTCTCCATTCATGACTGTCAAAATTACTTAGGATATATGTTTATTGAGTTATGATAATTCCATGTATTTTCTACGGTAATATAATGCTTTGGATATTACAGTCAGTAACTGTTGGTGTTTCACAATTTTCTACCATAAATTTACTGACTTTTTTTTGCAGTTTTGACTTACGGTAGTTCCATGTAATTTCTACAATAATGAAATGTTTTTGGATATGACGGTCAAAACTGTTGGTCTTTTACCGTTAGTTTATTATAGAATAGAATAGAATAGAATAGAATATACTTTACTGATCCCCAAGGGGAACTTGCTTTTTTGTTAGGAAAGCTTCTCCAACTTAGGTAATAAATACAAAGTTTGTAAAATATTTATATACCTAAGAGTGATAAGTTCAAAATGACTAGATATAAACAAATAAATAAATAAAAAGCAAACACATGCAATATATTAATCAATAAATAATCAATAAATGAGTGCAGTAAAATATTGAATCAATTAGTATAGAGTCAGGATTTGTAAAGTCTCAGAGCATCCATCTTAGTTAAACTTCCTTTTTTAGTAGTGTCCTTATTTAGTCCAGCACTTTGATTTCATTACTGACAGTTCTGGTTATTAAATGTCTCACATGTTTCATTGTTTATTTCAGGGATCCTGCATTCATTGTGCATAGTAATGGCCAGTGAACCACAGTAAGTTTCCTTTCTTCTTTCCTGTTCCTGTTTTGGCATCTGGCTGCTGTTGTTTGTTTGTAGTCTGTTCCGCTGCGCCGCCTTTTTCCAGTGTGTCACAACCAAACGTCTAACCAAGCGCTAACAGGAGGACTCACGGGGTCTGTGAAAGAGTATGAAAAAGAAACGCTTTTATTTTCATGCTGTAAAACTAAACGACACAATGTGTGTGTGTGTGCGTGTGTGTGTGTGTGTTTGGAGGGGGTGTGAGAGCTGTTTGTATGTGTTTGTGTTTTAGTTCTGTTCCCCAGGGTCAGTGTGAAGGCTTTAGCGCTCCGAAGACACAGTGTGGCAGGTAAATAAACAGGCACGCACACACACACACACAAACACACACACACACTCCAGGACCTGTCTATGAGTTAACCAGGTGAAACTAAGCCAGCGTGGGATAAGAAGTGGGCCTGTATGTTTGTAGATTTCAACATTTCAAAAGCGCTCATCAACAGAACACACCGACACCATGATACAACTGTAAATTAGAAGGTAATTAAAGTCATGTCCTTAATGTTTACTCCCCAACATAAACCCAGCAAAATTTTAACCAAGTTAGAGAAGTTAGTAATGCTAGGCTGGAGGAGTAAAATTTCCAAGCTATCATGCCAGCTGCAGCTTTACAATGTTGTTTCTTGCTTCTTCTCAAAGTACTAAGCAACATGTATTCATAAATTACTTTTCTTACTTAAAAATTAAAGTACATCAGCAATACATTTCTTATATGTGCTTTACAAATATTAGTAAGTAGTTTATTTATAAAACGCTTTTCTTATGAAGGCAAAGCAGTTGTATTTTCATCCTAACTTTATGAAAGGAAAAAAAAGCATTAAAAAAACAAGGAAAATCATCTGTTGTTTTGAGTGTACGTGTATTATGAAATCATGAATAATATGTTGTTGATTGAACGGTGTGAGTTTCAAAGGAACAAGGAGTTCCTTGCAGGCAAAGTAATCAGTTGACCTTACAGTCATGTTTTGGCAGGTAATCAGATTGGTGTTTCATAAAAGTAGGATTACAAAATCTAGGATAAGAGATAAAAACCAGTCATGACACAGAGCCTTCAGTTCATCCTGGCTTTATCTGTTTCACAAAGACCAAACCAGGCCTAGCAGGAGCACAGATTCAGTGACATACACTAGATAAATTGTGTTATCAGGAATTTCTGCAACAATAGCAAACGACAGCAGATCGACTGAATGAGCAATTAGTCTGATATTCCAAACCATCCTTAACTAAAAAATCTGTTATAATCATACCTGTTATATGCTCAAATAAACAACTTTAACCTAATACATGAACAGTGGAAATCAATATTATAACATGTTAATCTGAACAAATTCATTCATGTTACTCTTTTTGTTCCACATCTTATAGATATGTATACAGAGCAAACATAACTAATCAAGATCAAAAATAACATTTTGCAGTATCTGTGTTTTTCTGTGTAGTTATTTTGAGATTTTCTGTGTTTAGTCCTGTTTCCCTGTGAGTCTCAGTCCTGTCCTCCCTGTTGCTTGATCCCAGCTGTGACTAGTTTTCTGATTACCCTTCTCGTGTATTGAAGTCCACCTGTTGTCTTTGTCTCTTGTTGGATCCTCGTCGTGTTTACCAGTCTGTTTCCCTGTGCTGTCGTGTGCTCATTGTGCATCGTTCATTCCTCGAGTTGTTCCCCATTGTTCTGTACCCAGGATTCATCATTAAACTCATCATTTATCATCTTACATCCTGGGTCTGCCTGCGTCCTCATCTTCACCATAACCAACCGCTTTATGACAATCTGGAAGTATGTGGATAACATGTTGAGTGCAAATGACTTACTTATAACTTAGAAGGTATAAGACCTATCATCTTTAATTAGGTTTACTTATGGTTAACTTCCTGTTTGAGTTGTGATGCTTTTGTTTTAAAGGGGCAATTTCTTGTTTAACTTTTAGCGCAAAGGCAGCTTAATGCAATAAAAGGACAGAAGATCAATTGTAACGGAGCTTATCAAATGTATCTCATTATTTGTACTATATAAGTACTATTATAAGTACTGGCTTATAGTCCAAAAAACATGGTAAGTATGTAAAGTATGATACAAGTAATATATATAGCTTGACTTAATGACAACACTCAAAAATCACCAATGACCTCCTTATGGCAGCTGACTCCGGCTTGCTGTCCATCCTCATCCTACTTGATTTGAGTGCAGCGTTTGACACTATCTGCCATACCACCCTACTCAACAGACTTTCCTCTATTGGCATCACTCAGACTCCTCTAAACTGGTTTAAATCATATCTCTCTGGCCGCACTCAGTTCATTCGGATCAAAACCTTCTCTTCCCAGCCTTCCTCTGTCACATCAGGAGTTCCACAGGGATCTGTCTTAGGGCCCCTTCTCTTCATTATTTATCTCCTTCCCCTTGGCAATATTTTTCGCAAGTATGGCATTGATTTCCACTGTTATGCGGATGACACCCAGCTCTATGTTTCCAGTAAGCCCGCCTCCAACCTCCCACCGTCTTCGCTTACTGACTGCTTGACTGAAATAAAATCCTGGTTCTCCTCAAATCTGCTTCAGCTTAACAGTGATAAAACAGAGGTTCTTCTCATTGGTACCAAATCTACTCTGGCCAAAATCAAAAGCTTCAGTCTTGTAATTGATAACTGTCCCGTTTCTCCCTCCCCTCAGGTAAAGAGTCTGGGTGTCATCCTTGACAGCACCCTGTCTTTCCAGTCTCATATTAATAACATTACCCGCTCGGCTTATTTTCACCTACGCAACATAAACCGCCTCCGCCCCTCCCTTACTCCCCATCCCACTGCCATCCTTGTTCACTGTCTTGTGACATCACGCCTGGACTACTGCAACTCCCTTCTGTTTGGTCTCACCCAGAAATCTCTTCATAAGCTCCAACTGGTCCAGAATTCAGCTGCCCGTATCGTTACCAAAACCCCATCCATGCACCACATCACTCCTGTCCTGCAGAGACTCCATTGGCTGCCCACCAAGTTCCGCATAGATTACAAAATTCTTCTGTACACTTTCAAGGCCCTTTACAATCTCTCCCCACCATATCTTTCAAATCTTATTCATATTGCCATTCCCTCTCGCTCCCTCAGATCATCCTCCTCAATCCATTTCACTGTCCCCTCTGCCCGTCTCACCACCATGGGGAGCAGAGCTTTCAGTCGCTCTGCTCCCCAACTATGGAACTCATTACCACCATACCTTAGAACAGGGGTGTCAAACTCCAGTCCTGAAGGGCCGCTGTCCTGCAGTTTTTAGATGTGCCACAGGTACAAAACACCTGAATCAAATGGCTTAATTACCTCCTCAGTTCTCCAAAGCCTTGCTAATGACCTAATTATTCTATTCAGGTGTGGTGCAGCAGAGGCACTTCTAAAAGTTGCAGGACACCGGCCCTCGAGGACTGGAGTTTGACACCCCTGCCTTAGAAACATAAAGTCATTATCAAATTTTAAAACCGAACTCAAAACACACCTTTTTAGATCTGCCTTTTCCACATGACACAATTGGTTTGCCTGATTTTACATAGTTTTTATATAGATACATTGTTTTGTTTTATTTATTTTTATCTACTTTTACTTGTTACATTTTATTTGTTTCTGTCACAGTTTTTTACTATTGTACGGTGTCCTTGAGTGCCAGAAAGGCGCCTTTGAAATAAAATGTATTATTATTATTATTATTATTAACACATTTGCTTCGTTATCAGTCATTTAATCCCCTCATCAGTACATTTGTGTATAACTTTTCTAAACCTTTTTGCAATCAAACTGTAACAGAGCCCGTATGGGCCATTGTAAAATTAGTAATGGTATTTTTTAACATCATATTAAAAATAATAGTATGTATAATAATTGTAAGACCAAAACAGACAGAGAAGAAAACAGCATGGCGGGAGCTGTCATTGGTGGCCATGCCGGCCAGCCAGTGGATTCACCACAGTCTCTGGTGGGGGAACTAGCTGTCGTTCTTCACACCGAGACAATTTTGCATTAACCTCCCATCCCTGAAAGCACTGTACCATCTCCTTGGCAGGATAGTCGTTTTGAAGATCTTCAAAATCTTCAACCCCAACCCAAAATTTGAGAACTATGTTTACAAACTGGTTCTGTGCCAAGAAACCAATTTACCAGCAATTTTAAGAAAAGTGGATATATGTCCAACCAGAATTATGCCTTATGAAGAGCTTGCAACCTCCCATAATTACCCAAACATTATCGGATGTATGTATGCATATATTTGAGCCATGAGTAATTCTGACCATCTGTGGATTTCAAAATTCTTCAACTAATTGTTGTTTGTTGAATACTGTATTATCAGTCTACGTTGTATAGATCTGCTTTTATGTTTAAAAATAAATTCAAACAGCTGGTTCAGCAGTCAGGGTCAAATTGACACCTTTTAGATTTCTTGGCTTTTTATGGTAAAATTGTAACCTTCAAACATAATTTCACCTTAAAGTAGTAATACTCAGAACAAAACATTTAATAATCCTGAGATTAATATTTTGCATTTAGTTTTTTTTTTGTCATTTGGCTGATTGAAAAGTCAATTTTCCCCATTTAATATAGAAGCCAGCGACTTTATCTGTCCTTCTAATAGAACCATTTGTATTCCCTGTTGCCATCTGCTTCATTAGTAACATGGTGACAAATAGTTTCAGTATCTCCTGCTCTGTTTTCATTTACACCCAATCAACTTTATTGATCCAGAACCTCTCACATCCACCAGTACAGTATCTTACTCTGCATGTTTGCTCTCTCTCTCTCACATACAGAGGAACAGAGAGCAAGAGAGAGCAAGACAGATAGAGAGGATGGGAGACAGAAGCAGAAGAGAAATTCCAAAAGATTTGAAAAACAGGGAAATAAAAGGCTATGTGACAACAGGGAAACTCAATCCATCCGTCACCTCTGAGAGCCAGTGACCTCTGTGTGAGTGTGTTTGTTTTCCCGAGTGGCCCTTTGTGTCAAGGGATGCGAAACTTAAATCAGCAATTAAGGTAAATAATTAAACAGGTTGACAATGGATTATTAATGAGACGGATGGGCTAATTGCCCTCCACTTTAAATGGACAGATAACACCTGAAGATAGATTAAAAAAATACACAGAGAAAGCAGCAGAGAGACAATTATAGTCTGGGGTAAAGAAATAAAATAAAACACATTACATGACAAAAAGTTAAAGGAAAAGTAGCTAATGCTTACTATTCCTTTTAATATAGATGTGAAACATGTGCTACATGCAGAAAATAAGGAACAGGAACCATGGTCCATGAGTGTTTGGACTTTTGGTTTCTGAGTTCTTTATCATTGTCATTTAGATTTTTCTATATTATTTCATCCCCACGTTTATGCCGCGTTGCTGCGGAACAACAATCCCAGTTAACTAAATGAAACCTGGAAATGTAGGTATTAATTTTGGTAATTATCAATTATTATTATTATTAAAAGGCATATAGCCTTTGCTGTGGCCATGTGCCACAGCAAATAGAAATGTAATGCAGAAAAACAATTGAAGAATAACTCAAAACCACTTTTTTTTCCCACTAACTGGCTCACGCAGACTCATTGCTATGGCAACTGTTTCAGGATTCAACAACAAAAAACACTCAAACTTTTCCCACACAAAGACCAGAATATTCAGTCCACTGCATATAATGTTTTTAGGCTTACTGCTTATTTGGTGATTATTAACAATTGTTTGCTGTGGTAAATTAGCTACCGCTGCTATTAGCTAATCTAACACAGCTGTGGTGGATTAGCTAATTTGAAGACATACTCTACTGATGAGCTGTCAGAGTTGGTGTGTAGGTCATCTTTCTTTTTCTGGAAGAGCAGTGCAGACATAACATTTGTCCATTTCGGGAAAGCAAAACCACGCAAAAAGATCATCGCAAAAGTGGACATCCGGACCGCACAGGGTAAAAAACTCGCAGAGCTCAATTGATCGATTTGATCAGGCAGATCCAACTGACTGATGAACCAGCACAGAATTTGTGGGGCTGTGTGTTTAAAACCCAGCAGGTGAAGTGACTGTAATTTAACTGTTACCATTTAATTTAAATTATTATACAGTTCTGGCAGCTGAAGGAGGAACAGCTTATCCTGCTCTCTCCCGTCTTTACTGATGACTTTGCCTGTGAATTATTTTTAAAGTCCCTATTTTTATGGTTATATTTACACTATCGACATCATAACTGGATTACTTCAAACCTAAGGACCGGGAGATTTTCTCACTTTTATTTTTACCTCACTTTTCTTCACCTCCAAGTTGAACTAGGGCAAAATGCCCCCGTCCGACCCCAAGGACATTAGCAGTATTCTACAACAAATTCAGTTTTTAGAAACAAAGATTCAACAGCTGGAGCGGAACTTTGAGATCAACGCTACCTGTGGATATGAAACAACTCTTCCTCAAATCAGCGGAGAGGTCGTACACCCCGCACCAAGCAGCTCACCCTGGATCGCTCAGGGCGCCAAGCCGAAACAAAAGTCTCACACTGCAGATCCCATGAGACGACTAATGGGGAGAACCCCTCACCTGGACGAATCAGCGTGGCCGGCTCTGAGCAGAAACCCACCTTCAACTTCAACACCTGCTCCGCCAAAGAATAGCAAACAAGCAGCTGGAACCAAAACGGCTCCACTGACCCCACTCCCAAGGACAAAGCGACCAGCCCAAGCCTTAAAACATTCCGACTCTGTGGGAATCCCACTGAAAAACAGATTTTCTGCACTCCAGCCTGAGCCTCTGAGTGAAAACCCACCTTCAAACATCAGTAATGAGGCTAAACCAACGCATCCACCCCACAAAGCTCCGAAGAACAAAGTGACCACCAGGAAGACGAAAGGTATGCCTAGAGTGCTTATTGTTGGAGATGAGACAGTAAATGGAATCAGTCATGTTTGTAATCCCAAGAAAACGAGAGTGGTTTCTTTTCTTGGTGACACTGTATCTGATTTACTCTCTCTAACCACTGATCAGCCAAACATGGAGACTTTAATTGTGCATGTTGGAGCCAACGATCTGGAAAAGCAAAAATAGGAGATTCAGAAAAAGGACTTTAATATTCTTCAGGTCACTATGGGAAAATTAAAAAGGAAGTTATTTCTCAGTGGTCCAATTCCATCGCCTCAATGGGGAGACAAAAAACATTCCAGGCTGCTTATGATAAACAAATGGCTGATTAAAACCTGCTCTGCCAGCTCAGTGACCTTCATCGATAACCTCTGGATCTACTGGCAGCACTTTCACCTCTTTGGAAGAGGAGGACGCAATCTTAACAAACACGGAATAAGGCTGCTCACTGCAAACATTTTTCATTTTATCTACAAGAACAACAATGTGACCATCGCTTCAGAAGAACAGGCTCAAGGATTTCTGACTAGGACGGAAGTATCCTCTTATCAGAAGTAAAGTGTCCCAAAGCAAAGTGATAAAACATCAACTGTGAACAGAATGCCTGGTTCCCCTCCTCCTTCCCCCCTCCCTATT
The DNA here is from genome assembly GCF_904066995.2 of Poecilia reticulata. Taxonomy (NCBI): domain Eukaryota; kingdom Metazoa; phylum Chordata; class Actinopteri; order Cyprinodontiformes; family Poeciliidae; genus Poecilia; species Poecilia reticulata. The sequence continues at coordinate 1,341,759 of NC_088831.1, read as the reverse complement.
CTCTCCCCCTTTCTCCTTATTCCACCGTCCCACATCTTTTCCCCCTCCCTCTATGCTCCTACACTCACTCACAAGAACAGAGTTTCTCAGGAAGTCCATCGCTAAAGAGAGTCGGGCTGCACCTGAACCGCCTGAAGATGCTGGTGGAGGATGCGGGTCAGAGAGGAAGACGGATGGACTCTTCTTCCTCCCAGCAGGATGGAATGGGTCAACAGGTTCGCCTCGGCATGATTCTCCTTAGCACTAACATAGCAGACCTCACTTCATCTAAGCCACCTGCCTCTGACCTCCCTGAGGATCCAGCTCTCTGCGTTTCTGAGGTCTGAGACCGGGGTCCAGATATTATCTTTACACCCGTCTTCCTCCAGAATGTGTCTGGCTGCCCGACATTGCATAGCAGGACATTAGCTGCCCGGATCACTGCAAGAAATGTTACAAAAACAGAAATGAAAAAAGCAGTGGTCTTAATTCAAACCTCAGACTGATCCCCTGTCTAAAGGAACCTCAGACTGAAGAGCTTTCAGCCTCCAAGTCACTTAAACTGGCTCTTTTAATACCAGATCTCTCTGTGCTAAAGCTCTATTAATTAATGATTTCATCACTGAGCATAATATTGATGTTTTATTTCTGACAGAAACATGGCTGAATGACAATAATGAAGCAATCGTACTAATTGAATCAGCACCTCCTACGTACAACTTTTTGAGTGAGAAGAGAAAACACAAAAAGGAGGAGGCGTGACTTCAATATTTAAGAATACCATAAACTGTAGTAAAATCTCTTTGGGTCATTTTATGTCTTGAATATCTTGGAATCGAGGTAAAAGGCCACAAACGAACTTTGACACTAACTCTATACAAAACCCCAACATATGAGGAAGGTTTCTTTGCGGACTTGAATGAGCTTCTATCTCTTATATGCATTGATTGCGATTGTTTAATAATTGTCGGTGATTTCAACATTCATGTTGACAACCTGAAGACCGAGGGGCTAAAAAGCTCTGTAATATATTAGAGAGTTTTGGTTTAACACAACATGTCAAACAAGCAACACACACTCATGGACACACACTGGACCTGGTTATCAGTAAAGGGTGTAAATATTTCCAATGTCTCTAACTGATGTCGCCCTGTCAGATCATTTTGCTGTTATTTTTGACAGTTCTTTATCCGTTAACCCACTTGGACAAAAATCTACCATCACAAAACGTACTCTCACAGAAAACACAGCAGTGATTTATAAACTAACATCAATATTTTAAAGTCTATTTTCTGAGCTACAAGAAGCCAGTGTAGAGACTTTAAAACTGATATGTGCTCTATCTTCCTGGTTTTTGTCAGAACAGCAGCAGCAGCTTCTGGATCAGCTGCAGCTGTTTGATTGATTTGTTAGTCAGACCTGTGAAGACGCTGTTGCAGTAATCAATGCGGCTGAAGATAAACACATGGATGAGTTTCTCTAGATTTGCTGAGACATAAGTCTCAGCTAATCTAGTTAGCTAATCTAGATAATTAGTTAGCTAATTATCTCTAATCCTGGAGATGTTCTTCGGGTGATAGAAGGCCGACTTTGTGACTGTCTTAGTGTGGCTTTGAAAGTTCAGGTCAGAGTCCATCACTACTCCCAGGTTTCGGGCTGATCGCTGGTTTTCAGTTCAGCCCGAACTGAAATGCATAACTGTAGCTGTGCATTGATTCTGGTTCGCTCCTCTTTAGGTCCAAAGATAATAACTTCAGTTTTGTTTCTGTTCAGCTGGAGAAAGTTTTGTCACATCCACACATTGATCTGTTCTGTGATTGGATGGGTTCAGAGTCACCTGGTGACATCGTGATGTAGAGCTGTGTATCATCCGCATAGTTATGGTAGCTGATCTTATTTTCTGTTATAACCTGAGCCTGTGGGAGCATATAAATATTGAAAAGGGGTCCTAGGATTGAACCTTGGGTTACCCCACATGTGACCTTTGACCTCTCTGATGAGAAGTTTCTGATTGAAACAAAGAAATCCCTGTTCTTTATGTAGGATTCAAACCAGTTGAGCACTGGACCGGAGAGTCCGACCCAACTCTCCAGTCGATTCAGTAAAACTGTTGATAGTGTTGAAAGCTGCACTGAGGTCCAACAGAACCAGCACTGTGGTTCTCCCACAGTCTTTGACTAGGCCATCTCTGTGCTGTGGTGAGCACAAAAACCAGACTGGAAGGAGTCAAAGCGATTCATTATTGTTAGGAAGTTATTTAATTGTTTAAAAATGGCTTTTTCAATGATTTTGCTGATGAATGGGAGGTCAGAGATCAGAGATTGGCCAGTAATTCTGCAGTAGTGATTTGTCCAGATTGTTCTTTTTTATCAGTGGTTTGATAACTGCTGTTTTTAAAGCCTGGGGGAAAAAAACACCTGAAGAGAGCGATGAGTTACTATTTGGATCAGATCATTAGCAACGACAGGCAGGACTTTCTTAAAGAAATGTGTGGGCAGGACATCCAGACAGCAGGAACTGGAGCTTAATTGACTTCTAATTTCTTCTAGGGTTTTATAATTAAGTAGTTGAAAAATGGTCATTTTTCCTGCATTTGTTTTGTTTGGGCACAGCATTGGTACTGGCTTTGGAGTGGATGTGCAGATTAATCCTCTGATCTTTTGAATGTTCTCTAAAAAGAAACTTGAAAACAGGCAGCATTAGATTGAAATTCAGGTGGTAACGTCATAGGAGGGTTTGTGAGCCTGTCAACAGTAGCAAATAAAGCTCGAGCATTGATAATGGTTTTTTTTATGACATCTGCAAAGAAAGCCTCTCTTGCATGTTTTAGTGTTGTGTGATAGTTACGTAGTCTTTCTTTATAGATGTCATAATAAATGTGCAGTTGAGCTTTACGCCATTTCCGTTCGGCCCTATGGCAGAGTTGTCTAGCAGATTGAACTATTTGTGAATTTCTCCATGAAGATTTCTTCCTACCAGTCACAACTTTCACTTTAATGGGGGCAATGTAATCAATGATATCTGAAAGTTTGCACTGAAAATCATCTACCAACTTATCTACATCATTATAGCTTAAGGATAAAATGAAAAATGTTTGCAGTGAGCAGCCTTATTCCATGTTTGTTAAGATTGCGTCCTCCTCTTCCAAAGAGGTGAAAGCGCTGCCAGTAGATCCAGAGGTTATCGATGAAGGTCACTGAGCTGGCAGAGCAGGTTTTAATCAGCCATTTGTTTATCATGCCCAGCCTGGAATGTTTTTCGTCTCCCCATTGAGGCGATGGAATTGGACCACTGAGAAATAACTTCATTTTTAATTTTCGCATAGTGTCCAGAAGAATATTAAAGTCCTTTTCCTGAATCTCCGATTTTTGCTTTTCCAGATCGTTGGCTCCAACATGCACAAATAAAGTCTCCATGTTTGGCTGATCAGTGGTTAGAGAGAGTAAATCAGATACAGTGTCACCAAGAAAAGAAACCACTCTCGTTTTCTTGGGTTAGGGTTAGTAACAATAAGCACTCTAGGCATACCTTTCGTTTTCCTAGTGGTCACTTTGTCCTTCGGAGGTTTGTGGGGTGGATGCGTTGGTTTAGCCTCATTACTGATGTTTGAAGGTGGGTTTTCACTCAGAGGCTCAGGCTGGAGTGCAGAAAATCTGTTTTTCAGTGGGATTCCCACGGTGTCGGAATGTTTTGAGGCTTAGGCTGGTCGCTTTATCCTTGGGAGCGGGGTCGGTGGAGCCGTTTTGGTTCCAGCTGCTTGCCGTTAGTCGTCTCATGGGATCTGCAGTGAGACTTTTGTTTCGGCTTGGCGCCCCTAGCGATCCAGGATGAGCTGGTTGGTGCGGGGTGTACGACCTCTCCGCTGATTTGAGGAAGAGTTGTTTCATATCCACAGGTAGCGTTGATCTCAAAGTTCCCCTCCAGCCATTGGATCTTTGTTTCTAAAAACTGAAGTCGTTGTAGAATACTGCTAATGTCCTCGGGGTCGGATGGGGGCATTTTGCCCTTGTTCAACTTGGAGGTGAAGAAAAGTGAGGTAAAAATAAAAGTGAGAAAATCTCCCGGTCCTTAGGTTTTGAAGTAATCCAGTTATGATGTCGATAATGTAAATATAACCATAAAAATTGGGACTTTAAAAATAATTCTGTTCTTGACGGGAGAGAGCAAGATAAGCTGTTCCTCCTTCAGCTGCCAGCACAGAAACCTGGCAGCTGAAACCTTTTTAATACTGTCGGTCAAGATGACGGAGAACAAAAAGGTGTAGCGCGACGTCTGGTGCCAATATGTTATCATACTGGCATTGATAACATCATGGTTTGGCCATTTGGAGTGGATTGACAGTCCTTTGAACATGATAGGGGTCAGGGTGAGGAATTTGCCGAGGATGCAAGTTGGCTTAACGTAGGCGGTTATGGACAGTCTGAGGTGTGATGCGTCTGTTGTTCAGACCAGTAGTCTCATCAACTGTGTGTGTTGCTGGTCTTAGCCGATCCCACAGATGGACGAGCCGGATGTGGCAATCTTGTGATGGAGTGGTCACACATGGCCAATGTTAAGAGAATAAAATCATTAACTTCTGGCTCTTTATATTTTCTTGTGCTCCCGGATTCAATGATTCCATGCGTGGAAACAAAAGCCACACAGAGATGACAGCGTCACAATAATTAGCATTTATTCAAGACAGATGCATACTATCACCAGAAAAGCCCATCACACAACATCAGAAAACTCAGAGCACAGACAACACATGAATTTACCTGAGAAAAGGAAAAAACTAAAGATTGAAACGACAGACAGCAAAGACGTCTTTGGAGAATTGCAAGCGCAAATCTTATTTGTTACTATGTGGAAAGTTTTATCTTCCTTTCTTTAATTTATTCAAATAAGGCGTATCTTTGCTCATCCAACCAGGACCTCTTTGACCCTCTCTCTACAGCCATTTGTCCCCCTTGTCTAAGGAGAGCTTCTCCAAACTCCTGCTGGTTTATGGCCTTCACAGATCAGTGTGAAAGCTGGAACTTCCTACTGATTGTTTCCCAGACAGACTAAGGGCAGATCAGAGATCTTGGCAAACAATCTGCTTTAACTACAGGTAAAATAAAGGTCAATAGGCCAGAATAAGTTATAAATTTTAAAACTATAATTAGGCTATTTCAATCAAGTCATGTTAAATTTGAAAACTAGCTTATTTTAAATATATTTTCTTAACACCGACTAGGATGAGGTCAACTTGCAGTAGAGCCAGTCTGTTGGAAACAAACTCTTAAACGGCTGATGGTCCGATAGTGGACAATGAGCCGTGCAGCTACTGCTATGGTGGACATCCCTGCATCCAACATGCTAATGACACGCTCCTACATAACTTGCGACATCTGAGGCTTTATGACTTGTGACAAAATTTTACATTTTGTGTTGGCCTTTGATTGGTCCCAGTCAAAGGATTGTCCAGATGTTGCACGTTTTGTCTGATCACCCACTGGACATGCTCCACCAATGCACTGAGTAAAAAAACAACTCACTGAGAAGCAAGCTGGATAAAAAAATTATATACAAACCAAGATAAATATTACTTTGGTACAATGTCAGCTAATGCTCATTTACAGTTGTTAACTCCACATGACAATATTTGACATGGGGCATTCATATTTTTGTTCAGTATATATTAAAAATTTCATGGTTATTCCACCAAATATTGATTTCTGAAACATTAATGTTGTTTCTAAATGAATATGAACTTGTTTTCTTTGCATTAGTCGAGGTCTGAAAGCACTGCATCTTTTTCATTATTTTGACCATTTCTCATTTTCTGAAAATGCATACTAAATATTTGCTTGGAATTTTAGAGACACGTTGTCAGTAGTTCATAGAATAAAAGAATAATCTTCATTTTACTCAAACATATACCTATAAAAATTTTAATTAAAGAAATTGATCATTTTCATTTATTTTGTCCATACACACACACACACATATATATAGGACAATGAGCATGAGGACCATATATATGTCCTGATGTTGGAGGACTTTAAATATGGTCCTCTAACATCATTTAAAGTCTCATGTTGCTCTTTTGAAAAAATAATTGCCCACCCCTGTTCTAGATCATACACCCTATATCTTAATTAAAGTTCCTCTCCTTCTCCGTTTTGTCTCCCCCTCTTTTCTTCATGTCACTATCTTGCCAGTGCATAATATCTCTCAGCAAGGAAGGCTGTGGCCCCCTTTTCCCTTCCAGAAGAGATTCAATTGGACTGGAAGCCAATCAGTCACTGAAAGTATCGAGCTTTGATTGGATTTGCTTGGGGCTGACGGGATGAGGTGGGTGGGCAAGGGGGGCTCAGCTTTGATTTTAACTCTACTCCAATGAAAGTAAATCTGATGTAATATTGCTGTAGACGCAAAGGACAGACGGAGTTTGGGTGTGTTTAGGTGGAAGGGTGGATGGTGTGTGTGATTGCAGCTGACATCTGTCATAGCTTGAGCTTTTAAAACTGGACCAGCTCTGACTGATGTCTCTGAAAGTTGAGCGCTGGCAATCTAGTATATTGACTAGCACTGGACTATGCCTCTCATGCAACATTTTACATTTAAAGAATTAAAATAAAAATGAAAACAACCCCTGGACATAATGTGATCAGGGATACAAGAATTTGCTGTTTTAGATTTTAGGTATTTTAGTAAAAAAATATATTTTTGTGTTACGGTTTAACCTTTTTGGAACTGAACCATAGCCATTGTACAATAAAATTATAATATAGACAATATATAATAACATGCTATATAATGTCGAGGCTTGTTGAACCAAGCTCTGCTCCGGTAATGACCGCTCTCAGCCTCAACACATCTATAACGAAGAACACTCACGACTCAAAGTACTGGGCAAAACCTGTTTTTGTAAGCTATAAGAAAAAGCATAAATATTAGTTACCAATAATCTTCAAAGCAGAAATCATATCCATTTTTATATAGTGTGACACACAAAACATTTCATTGCTTGTAAAAACAATATTAATGCAGCTGAACTTGTTACTGTACTGCATATGAAAGGAACAAAAAATGGGGTAAGATTGGTGGTTGGGAATTATCTGCATTCACATTATAATTAAAGAGGCAATAATATGTAAATTCAACTTTTTTAGCTTTACATCAAGTCATAAAGTTATTCCCTCATCAAAAACATACCTGGAGTGTTGCTTTGAATCTGCACAGCAAATTCAAAAGTGTTCAATGTTTTGGTGTTAGTAGACTTTGTGCAAAAGCAGAGTTAATTTTACTCTATTAGAGTCACATTCAGTTTATGTAAGTCTGGGGTGTATATTATTAGTAGTTAAAATCCAGTGTTAAAACAAAGTGTTTCTGTATCAAATCTAGAGGTGTTAAAATAGAATCAATAACTCTTCACTTCTTAACTCTGAACTCCACCAGCGGCTCTAACACTGAAGGAGTTAATTCACTGATTCTGCCCAGAATCACAGATTCCCACCGAAGCGAAGCGACAGAAGCCAAGTCATTTCAGGACTATTTACGTTCCACATGTCTGAGTTATTTACTGCGCTTGGTAAGTTATTTTTTTTCTGAGATGGTTTATAACAATTATTTTGAGTTGAGCTCAACCTGTATGATAGACGTCACGTTGGCCACACGGCTCGGTGTTAGCATGTTTAGCTTAGCATGCCGAATGTTAGCGGAGTATAAGTGTTGGAAAAAAATCAAGCCGGTGAACATTTAATCAAATTATTGGCTAACTTGAACAAATCCGTAATAATCTGCAGTATGTTTTTTCATGATGTTTAACGTTTACATGCATATCGGTCAGATTTATTAACCTTTCTGATCGATTTTTTTTCCTTTGAAAAAATGTAAAAGGCTTTTTCACGTCGAGAGCATTATTCCCGCTGTTGTGTCTTCTTATATACGTTTTGCAGCATGTTTTAATCCTTTTATTGCCTTTTTGTACATTAGTTCAAAAAGGCAGGTACATTAGTACCAGTTTGGTTGAGGATGAATCTCCAGTCGTCAGCCTAACCTCTCCCTTCCGATCCCTCCATGGATTCTTTGAAGATTCAAGCTCCAAAAATGATTATGTAAATGTTAATATCTCTGAAATCCTACATTTCTGTAATTGAGGCTTGTTGTTAGAGTTGTAGTAATAATATATTCCTTCGTTCCATTCCTCATTGTTATGTTTTTTGTTTGTTATGATCCAGAGACCAACACTGACTGTCCGACTCAGAGACTGAAGACTGTCTGATGCAGTAGAGGAGCATGTTGGTGTCTCTGACCAAACGTTACGAACAGAACAACAACCTGAAGACAATCTGTTAGTGAGTGGACATCTCTCTGGTGGAGTCAGAGAGGAACTGTCAGTTATCAACAGAAACAGAAACTGGATAAGAAATGATGGATCTGAATATCAGGTTGGTCTGTAATGTACTGTACATAGCTGGTAATCTACCTGCTAAAAGAAAATATGCTCCATCATATTACATGAACTGCATTGCATTGATACAGGCTTTACTTTCTCCACCTTGTACTTTGAACAATTTCATGCATATGGTATTGAAGAAACATGTATTAAGCATAGCTGATATGTTAGACCTTTTAATAAGCAATATGTGAATGAAAATGACATGTGAAACATGCACATTATTCCACATTGTAATGTTTTGTAATTATGGTGCACGTTTTGAAATAAATGCATTTGAGAAAATTATTGCCTCTTTATCAAATGTTTATTTTCCTAAGAATTTTTAAACGTTCAAAACAATAAAGTACCTATTTAATATTAATTACAAATAACTCTTAAGAAGTTAAAGAAGTACTCTGAGAGTTAATATTAAGATCTAACACTGAATTAGTGTTAAATTATTAACTCTAGCAGATTTGATATTTGACACTTTATAAGAGTTACTCTAACTCTCCAAAAAGAGTTAAATTAACACTTTCTGGTGTGGACCCATATAGACACCTTAAAAGTGTTCAAATCAAATCTGATGGAGTTAATCTGGGCCTCCTGGATTTGCTGTGTGTCTTGCATGTTTGAGAAATTCTTTGTTCTCCTGTGGCAACCATGCAGTTGTGCAAAGCGCCTGGGGGGACCTAGCGCCACCTTTCAGATTTCCTTTCACTTTTCAATCTTCCGTGCTTCCGCCTCACATAGCACCCCTCCTCTTTAGGGGCATTGTAAAACATTACAATGTGGAATAATGTGCATGTTTCACGTGTCAATTTCAAGGCGTTAAATTAGGAAGTAAAATCTCTTAATTTCTTTATATATATATATATATATATATATATATATATATATATATATAATCTTTTCTGACCTGATAAAACCCAATAAATTAATTTACCCATGAGCCAATAATTATTTAAAGAGAAAATGAAGGCTGAAAGTGGTGATCTGCCAGCAATGTCCCTGTATGAAACATGAACTCAGGAAACATGTGAACCATTTCTATTCTATTGTCTAAAAGTAAATCAACTGTGGTTTAAAGACTTATAGATATGATTTACCATAAATTGTTCTGGAGTTCCTTCATAATAGAACTGTTTAGTCTTGTTTCCTCATGGATTAAGGCTTCGCTTGAACCTCTGGGACAAGTGAGTTATCTTCTGTGGATAAGACATAAGCTGCTTGTAAATTTGTATCCCTTGTATGTAGAAATGGGGTCCAACTGACCCCACACGTAAAACTTGTAACATTTTCCACAGTCCTCTGCGTTTGCCTCAGTCCTCATACGCACAAGGGCTAAACTGAAATTCTGTTCAAAACACCTGATCTACAGTCGTTTAAAACAAATTAACCATTGGGCATTTCTTTGCTTTGCTCCTAACTCTGTTTGCACTCTTACCATGTATCTGGCAATTTGCATTAATGACAAACAGCTTTTCTAAGAAGATTAACTTAGTTTATGTAAACTCTGAGTAATGACAGCATACTCACACAGAAATGAGACTCTTGCCAGTATATTATGACTGATGGTTGCATTAGGTCCGTGGAGAACCTCCTCCATGACAGTTATGATGCTAAAAGATCTGTAGATGTTTCTCACCGTCTCTTTCCGCCCATCTACACAAAAATATAGAATCCACACTTAAATACACACATGCAGCATCCCTCCCCCCCACACACACGTGTATATATATATATATATATATATATATATATATATATATATATATATATATATAATTATTCTTTTTTTTTTTGTACACACATATGCACACTTGCACGCACCACCCGACATTTTAGCAGTTCTTACACCACAGGCGAACTGTAGCCACAGATAATGCTGTAAGGAGATGATCAATACTAATTCACTCATCCTAACCTGCTTAGGACTGACCAGTCACTCTGTGGGTGTGTGCATGTGTGTGTAAGTGAGTGGGAGAGAATGGCAGGAAGAAATGTGTTTGCATGTGTTCCTTTTCAGTGTAAGTGAATGCATGTGTGTAACCCATTTAGAGCTCCCATACATATTTCTTTGCTGCAACATGAGCTGCAGCTGTAGAGCAGATCAATACAAATGTTTCTTTGTTAATGAAGATGAGTCTACAGTATTTGTGCTGTGGGTGTGTGCATGTGTGTGTTGTTGGCTGCGGGGTGACCACTTAAGTTGACCACTATGGCTGACCACTGTGGTCAGCTATTGGAGGATTTAAACTGCCCACAAAATCCCACCAACAAACACACAAACAGACACAGACACCATATGAGAACCCACACACAGATCCATATAATACATTTTTTTTAACTTACTTTTTACCTGAAATATTATATATATACATATATATATATATATAGGTGTGGCATATTTTTTAAAATAATCCTCAATTTAAAAAAAACAACTCTCTCCCTTTCCTTAATTTAAATATACAATTGAAACCAGTGTAAAGGCGTTCTAATATTAATAAGACTAAATGTTTAATCTTATAGGTCTGTTAAGATTACAAGAATAATTTTTGACATGGTAAATTTATGTCCTGTGTGAACTTTACCTATTCTCCTTTGACCACTGCAGTTACAAACCAACTGTCCCTCTTGCTCTGACCACTAATGCTCTCTGGGGCTTTAAATACTTTGTGATGGTCACTCCTTAGCAATGACTTTGTTGTCCTTAAGCCTCTAATTTAGTGGAATGTTTAGATTCAAAATTTAAAGGCCCGTGGTAAATTTAATATAAAGGGTGTTCGAAGTTCTGCCGGAGATGAGAGTTGAAGCTCCGTCTCACAGGGGACTCCGCCAGACGTTCCCAGCAGACCCTCACTACACGTTTGGGCCTGCCAGGTCTGACCGGCTTCCTTCCCCACCACCGGAGCCAACTCGTCACCAGGTAGTGGTCAGTGGACAGCTCCGCACCTCTCTTCACCCGAGTGTCCAAGACATACGGCCGCAAATCCGATGAGACGATGACAAAGTCAATCATCGAACTGCGGCCTAGGGCGTCCTGCTGCCAAGTGCACATATGGACGCCCTTATGCCTGAACATGGTGTTCGTGATGGACAATCCGTGACGAGCACAGAAGTCCAACAACAGAACACCGCTTGGGTTCAGATCAGGGGGGCCGTTCCTACCAACCACGCCTCTCCAGGTCTCACTGTCATTGCCCACGTGAGCGTTGAAGTCTCCCAGTAGAACAAGGGAGTCCCCAGGAGGGGCACTCTCCAGTACCCCCTCTAAGGACTCCAAGAAGGGTGGGTAATCTGAACTGCCGTTCGGCCCGTAAGCACAGACAACAGTCAGAACCTGTCTCCCCACCCGTAGGCGGAGGGAGGCTAACCTCTCGTTCACCGGGGTAAACCCCAACGTACAGGCGCCAAGATGGGGGGCAACAAGTATGCCCACTCCTGCCCGGCGCCTCTCACCGTGGGCAACGTCCAGCCCCTCTCAAGGAGACTGGTTCCAGAACCAGAGCCATGAGTCGAGGTGAGGCCGACTATTTCTAGCCGGAACCTCTCAGCCTCGCACACTAGCTCCAGTTCCTTCCCCACCAGAGAGGTGACATTCCACGTCCCAAGAGCCAGCTTCTGCAGCCGAGGATCAGACCGCCAGGGTCCCCTCCCTTGGCTGCCGCCCATAGCACAATGCACCCGACCCCTTTGGCCCCTCGGACAGGTGGTGAGCCCATCGGAAGGGGGATCCACGTCTCCTGTTCGGGCTGAGCCCGGCCGGGCTCCGTGGGTAAAACCCGGCCACCAGGCGCTCGCCATCGTGCCCCACCTCCAGGCCTGGCTCCAGAGTGGGGCCCCGGTGACCCGCGTCCGGGCGAGGGAAAACGAGGTCCAAAGTTTGTATTCATCATAGGGGTCTTCGGACTGCGCTTTGTCTGGTTCCTCACCTAGGACCTGTCTGCCTTGGGTGACCCTACCAGGGGCATTAAGCCCCAGACAGCATAGCTCCTAGGATCATTGGGACACTCAAACCCCTCCACCACAATAAGGTGGCAGCCCAAGGAGAGGGTAGAGTAATATAAACTAGCTGCTGAACCTAAGTCCTTATTTGTATATATTTTTTGGTATTGGTCTTTAAAATACCAGAATGTGCACAGTACTCTGATAAGAGTACAATTTTTGGGTACACTAACCCTCTTCCATGTATGAATGATGATAGATTCTTTTGCTTTGATAAAAAACAGCCATAAAATATTGTGTACTATTTTCCGAGCAAGCCACCATGGTAAGCATCCATTGTTTTAATTTCTGAAAGGTGGTAACCCTAGACTCGTGATGCCAAAAAGTGCATTAGAAAAAGTGTTTTACAGTTTTGTGACATACATCTATTTTGATACAGCCAAAAAGGTTCTCATCCTAGCACAATATTGTTTTATAAAAAAAACCTCAGTTTATTTCAAAATTGGCATGTTTCTGTTAAGAAAATGTATTTTTGTAATTTCAAATTGTACAATTTTATGGTGAATGAAAACTGTCAATGACCATGGGACCATGGGAAATTTCCCACAGGAGACCCTACAAGAGGTAAAACTTCCGAAGTGATAGCGATAGTAACCCCAGGCTTAGTGTTGCACAGGGTCAACACATGAGTCTTTTCTCAACGTATGTGTCTGTTTAGGAATGTTTTGCATCTATCTTTTTGGACAGAGGGAGTAATAAATGCCAGAAAAATGTTTACAATCACTGGGACACATCTGGATCAGCAGCAAAAGGGAAGAAAATGAGTGGAAAATTATGTTTTCCAGTCTACTCTAGTTTTTTCTTTGCTGTTATAATATAGCCTATATGGGAAGCTTTATTAGCATATCTGACTCATACATCACTCATATTAGAGGCTGACTATGCACAAATCCTTTGGGTCAATATCTAATTTCTGCTTCATTAGCATAGATTCTGTTAGAACGAGCAAATTCTGTGTGTACTACAGTGTGTTCGTGCTGTGTATATGCATCTGATGGTACCATAATGGAAGTAGGTTAGTAAGTAACTCAATATTCCTTTTTTTCAATAGAAACTGTAGAATTATTTAAAAGTACATGTAGAAAGCAAAGTAATGTCACAGAATGTCACAAAAAGTTCACCCTTTCCGCTTTATTCACTTCCATGTTACTGATATCCTAGTTGGTAATGCACAATGAGTATCATAGTGAACAGTAAAGATCAACAATAAGCACTAGTTTGATGTCATTATTCGGCCTTTTGAAGGTTTAGTGTGGACCCTAATGCTGTTTCATATAGCCTAATCAAATTTCCCCCTGGGAACTAAAATGCAGAGACACAATAACAGAGTCAAACTGAGTGAGAATTCAAGCTGTGATCAGTCAATCTTACTGGTTGTAAGCAGTGGTGGGAAGTAACGAAGTACAAGTACTTTGTTCATTAAGTGCAATTTTCGTGTATCTGTACTTTACTTAAGTAGATTTAATAATGGACACTTTCTTTTACTCCACTACATTTTACAGTAAGTATCTGTACTTTATACTTCAATACATTTCTACAAAAGTGTCGTGTTACTCGTTACATCCAAGTCGCGTTGCTCTTTTTTTCAGTTAAAATGTGAAGTTCAGGGACTTAAGGTGGCGCCTTAAAATCCAAGCAATAACGTGACTTGCATGTCTATTGTCACCCATCGCCTCCCCTTTTACTCGCACGCGGAGCTCCAGACATGCGGAGTGGTTTCCTCTGAGCGGGAGATGATGTCTGTCTAGTCGTCAGTAATATAATAGCGCTGCATAAATCATAGATATAGTGACATGTAAAATCAGCAGCGCTTCGCTTTCACAGATGGTGGGGATTTCGTCCAACTTTTAGCATCACTTGGAAGGAAAGCTTAAAGAAAGGTAAGATCTGTGGACGTGATGCTAGCAAAGCTAGCTGTATTAACTGAGACACTTATGTTGAATCTGCAATGAAAAAAGGTTGTCACAATAATTCAGACTGAGGTGTTGCAAATATAGGACAACTGTGACCAAAGTCTGCAATATTGTGATATATTCATGAACGATCCAATTTTTCTGGACGGATCTTTACTAAGTCCTATTGGACTGAAGCCTCGCTGAGAACCGTTCTTTGTTCTTGTGATGCTCTGCGTACACTGAAGTAGCTATTATTTTTATTTCATTAAAAAATATATATTTATTTAATTGGCGAATGAATAAAACAAGAACCTAAGAACGCAGAGCATGCTCATTGCTCTTTGTTTTCGTCACCTGTTATGGTGGCAGACATGGAGGGAGGGTGAGAACAGTCATGGTGCTCCTTCTGCTTGGTTACTTCTTGCTTATTGTGCCTTGGACAGTGTTCATAGTTGAGCGTTGTTTACCGTTAATTGCTATGTTTAATAGTGCAGACAGTTTCTGACATGGGCAACCGGCCAGGGCGTTATCTTTTTAGGGATGGCATGAGACCTCTGCGGATTGTAGCACAGAGATGAAAGCAAAGCAGAATGAAGAAGAGTTTGAATTGATATTGGTTAAATATATTTCAGCTCTAAGTATTTAATATCTAGGTGTTTTTATGGGAATGTGGATCTTTCAGGTCAATTTGAGAAGCAATTTTGATAGGTACACTTAATTTTATTGCGTCATGTAGCGCGGGGTGCTGGTCTTGGTCTGGTCTCGGGTTCAGTGGTCTTGACTACAATGCTGCTACTGGCTCCTCGGTTGCATCTCCTCCCCCACCCACCTTCTTTCCATCCCCTTCCTGTTGGATTTCTTTCAAAATAAATGCCACTAGTGGCAAAAAAAGTGAAGTTCATGCTGTTAGGACAGGAGACAAGATGTTTCTATCCCTGAAATTATGATGCATAGAATCATATATCTAAATCTACACCATGTAAACACAATAAAAACATGCTTTATCTGTGGCATTGTTCATTAAAACGGCACATTTCTAATGTCCATCCATCCATCCATTTTCTTCCGCTTATCCGGGGTCGGGTCGCGGGGGCAGCAGCTTCAGAAGGGAGGCCCAGACTTCCCTCTCCCCAGCCACTTCTTCCAGCTCCTCCGGGGGAATCCCAAGGCGTTCCCAGGCCAGACGAGAGACGTAATCCCTCCAGCGTGTCCTGGGTCTTCCCCGAGGCCTCCTCCCGGTGGGACGTGCCTGGAACACCTCACCAGGGAGGCGTCCAGGAGGCATCCTTACCAGATGCCCGAGCCATCTCAACTGACTCCTCTCGACATAGAGGAGCAGCAGCTCTACTCTGAGTCCCTCCCGGATGACCGAGCTTCTCACCCTATCTCTAAGGGAGAGCCCAGCCACCCTGAAGAGGAAACCCATTTCGGCCGCTTGTACCCGTGATCTCGTTCTTTCGGTCATGACCCAAAGCTCATGACCATAGATGAGGGTGGGAACGTAGATCGACCGGTAAATCGAGAGCTTCGCTTCTTGGCTCAGCTCTCTCTTCACCACGACGGACTGGTACAGCGCCCGCTTCACGGCAGACGCTGCCCCAATCCGCCTGTCGATCTCCCGCTCCCTTCTTCCCTTATTCGTGAACAAGATCCCCAGATACTTAAACTCCTCCACTTGAGGCAGGACGACCCCCCTGACCCGGAGAAGTCACTCTACTCTTTTCTGGCTCAAGACCATGGCCTCGGATTTGGAGGCACTGAGCCTCATCCCGGCCGCTTCACACTCGGCTGCGAACCGCTCCAGTGAGAGCTGCAGATCACGTTCCGATGAAGCCAACAGGACCACATCATCCGCAAAAAGCAGAGATGCGATCCTAAGGCCACCAAAACGGATCCCCTCAACACCTCGGCTGCGCCTAGAAATTCTGTCCATAAAAGTAATGAACAGAATCAGTGACAAAGGGCAGCCTTGGTGGAGTCCAACTCTCACCGGAAACAAGCCCGACTTACTGCCGGCAATGCGGACCAGACTCTGACACTGGTCATACAGGGACCTGACAGCCCGTATCAAAGGGCCTGGTACCCCATACTCCCGGAGTACCCCCCACCGGGCCCCCCGAGGGACACGGTCGAACGCCTTCTCCAAGTCCACAAAACACATGTAGACTGGTTGGGCGAAATCCCATGCACCCTCCAGGACCCTGCTGAGGGTGTAGAGTTGGTCCAGTGTTCCACGACCAGGACGAAAACCACACTGCTCTTCCTGAATCCGAGGTTCGACTATCCGACGTACCCTCCTCTCCAGGACCCTTGAATAGACCTTACCAGGGAGGCTTAAGAATGTGATCTTCCTGTAATTGGAGCACACCCTCCGGTCCCCCTTTTTGAACAGGGAGACCACCACCCCAGTCTGCCATTCCAGGGGAACTGCCCCCGATGTCCATGCGATATTGCAGAGTCGCGTAAGCCAACACAACCCCGCAACATCCAGAGTCTTAAGGAACTCTGGGCGGATCTCATCCACCCCCGGGGCCCTGCCACCGAGGAGCTTTTTGACCACCTCGGCGATCTCGTCCCCAGAGATTGGAGAGCCCAACCCAGAGTCCCCATGCTGAGCTTCCTCAACAGAAGGCATGTTGGTGGGATTGAGGAGGTCTTCGAAGTATTTCGCCCACCGGCCCACAACGTCCCGAGTTGAGGTCAGCACCATCCCCACTATAAACAGTGTGGGTGCTTCACTGCTTCCCCCTCCTGAGACGCCGGATGGTGGACCAGAATCGCCTCGAAGCCGTACGGAAGTCTGTCTCCATGGCCTCTCCAAACTCCTCCCACGCCCGAGTTTTTGCCTCAGCGACAACCCGAGCCGCATGCCGTTTCGCCCGCCGGTACCCATCAGCTGCTTCTGGAGTCCCACAGCCAAAAAGGCCCGGTAGGACTCCTTCTTCAGCTTGACAGCATCCCTCACCGAAGGTGTCCACCAACGGGTTCGAGGGTTGCCGCCTTGACAGGCACCAACAACCTTGCAGCCGCAGCTCCGATAAGCTGCCTCGGCAATGGAGGTACGGAACATGGTCCACTCAGACTCAATGTCCCCCACCTCCCCCGGAACGTGTTCGAAGTTCTGCTGGAGATGGGAGTTAAAGCTCCGTCTCACAGGGGACTCCGCCAGACGTTCCCAGCAGACCCTCACTACACGTTTGGGCCTGCCAGGTCTGACTGGCTTCCTCCCCCACCACCGGAGCCAACTCGCCACCAGGTAGTGGTCAGTGGACAGCTCCGCACCTCTCTTCACCCGAGTGTCCAAGACATACGGCCGCAAATCCGATGAGACGATGACAAAGTCAATCATCGAACTGCGGCCAAGGGCGTCCTGGTGCCAAGTGCACATATGGACGCCCTTATGCCTGAACATGGTGTTCGTAATGGATTAAATACGATTAAATACGATTAAATACGATCGGTTCGCTTAATGATATTGTAGGTAATGCATTCAGCAAGTACTTTTAATACTTAAGTATTTTTAAAAGCCAGTACTTTTTTACTTTTACTTAAGTACAAATGGTAATGTGGTACTTTTACTTGAGTACATTTTGTCTATATTTGTACTTTTAAGTAAATTTTTTGAGTACTTTCTCCACCACTGTAAGGACAATTTAAATTCAAAAATCCACAAGCCATGATGTGAAGCTAAATAAAGCCATCTAAATGATGAATAAATAGAACAAATTGAGAAAAATGATGGCTCTGATTAGATCACAAAATGTGGAGGAGATGTTACAGGTGAAAAACTATATTGAAAGCTGAACAAACTACTAAATTAATGAAAGATTGATCCTAATGAATAAACGTCAGTTAAGATTTACTAAAAGATCGGGGGTCTTGTGAGGTCTTTATTATACAATAGAAAATGAAAATTCTAATAACATTAATGTTCCTCATTTTTGTTAATGGCAACATTTAGGCAAGAACATTGAAAAATGGTTCAATGTGATGAACACAAATTATGCACAATAATATGACTAACTTTAGGACTGAAGTAGTTTTTCCACACTAAATATTTGATAAATAGGTGGATTTTCCCCAGATAATTTGGATATACATTTCACAGAAAAATCCCCATCTACTGAACAGCAAATAGGCAGGGGTCCATTGTAATGTCATCAATTACTGTTACAAACTTTGGTTTGATGACCTAAATATGAGAAGCTTCAGACTGACAGGAGTTAGGTTAAAGCCACATCTTGTGAAGTTGGTATATTTTTCCTCCAACAGGATCCAGAGGAATCGCAACAAACCAGAAGTTGGACTAGAATTTATTTCAATGTCATTTGTGAATGTCAGCTTCTCATTTTCAACAGTGCATATGCATGTGGGCCACACTTGGCACACCTCAGGGATGTAACCAAGAGAGGCAAAGATTGTAGCAGGAGTTCAGCTTTTATCCATTCTCCATTCTGTACCCTCACTAAAGGTCACTGTATTCAGGTTGTCTGTTTACAAAGGTAAAACAAGGCGATCGACTCGAAACCACTCCTACCTTTTTACTGTCTTTAATCAACCTGTTGGGCCATTAATTTGAACACGTTTTGTTGATTTTTTCCTTAATAAGATGTTTTGGATCAGAGGACGTGCTGGTCTCAACATCCTGGAGACGTTCAGTTTGTCACCTATTGCCGAGATCAACTCAAACCCTTCCACGATCGTAATTGAGCCCCATTGATTAAATATGACTGTAGTTGGAAAACAAACATCAGCGTTAGTAGCTTACCGTGTAACGTCTGGGCAACCGGAGGATCCTGGACGGACAGCAGCGGTGCATGTCTGAAAGATGGCCTCTGATGCAGATCTCCAAGGCTCTCCACTCTCATTCTTTCAGCTCAATGCTCCGTAGAGCTGCCTCTGGATATTGCAGTTCAACTTACGATGTACAGTAAAGTTGCTCTTTATAGTTGGATCACAGCTGGTAGCTACGAAGGCATCCCGAACCTTCAATCGTAAGCCAACTTCAGCGACCGCTTCGTTCAAACTATAAAAGCTCCCGACGGTGAAGCTCTGAGTCCATGAGAGCCACCAACTGAAACACGTTCTGTCTGAGCGGCCACACGAGAACTAAAGCCAGGAGTAATAACACTATTTTCTAATGAAGTTAATGAGCTTCAGCTTATTGATAACCCGTTAGTAGGTCGCCATCTTTCTTGAAGCAAAGTATGGGTGTGACGCTAACCAACCAATAGGGGAAGTTGTAGCCTGATGACGTGCCTCTCCTCATTTGCATTTATTTTTTCCTTAAGTTTTGCGGGGAAATAGAATGTGATAAATAAGAAAATAAGGAAATACTAAATGAATAAGGGGAATTGTAAAATGGGAAAAGTAAAGATTTTTCAAACAAATGTTGAATGAAAAATAGATAAAAGAAAATTGGGTAAATAAAAAAGGGATATATGAGAAATTGATTAATGAAACTGGGAAATAGAAAATCGGGTTAATGGAAAAAGGAAATCAAAAAATGTTTAAATTAAAAAATAGATTAATGAAAAATGGGTAAATAGATAAAGGGATAAATGAAAAATGGACAAATGAAAAATAGATTAATGAAAAATAGATAAATGAAAAAGAGAAATTTATAATCTGAAAAATAAATAAATGAAAAAATTGGGTTAATAAAAAAGGGAAATTGAAAAGTGGTTAATTGAAAAATAAATTAATGAAAAATGGGTAAATGGGTAAAGGGATAAATAAAAAATGGATAAATGAAAAAGAGAAATTGGGAAATTGATAATGTGAAAAATAAAGAAATGAAAAATGGGGTTAATGAAAAAGCTAAATTAAAAAATGGTTAAATAAAAAATAGATTAATGAAAACTGGGTAAATGAAAAATAGATTAATGAAAAAAGGGAAATTGAGAAATTGATAATATGAAAAATAAATAAATGAAAAAATGGGTTAATGAAAAAGCTAAATTATTTATTTAACAAATTATTTATTTCACTCATTTTCTTCATTTTTTGATTTATTTTACTCATTTTTTATTTATTTCACCCATTTATTTATTTATTTAATTTTGGCTGAAATGGCTCTCCATAGATCTCTGCTACCGCTGCTGTTAATCTACCACAGCAGTTTACGGGTTATGTTTCTTTACTTCATACAAACTGTGACTCACAAAATGCACATTTCATTAATAAACTAAACAAAAAAATGTTACTGCTGTCTTTACTTATAAATGAAGACCCTGGCGGTCTGATCCTCGGCTGCAGAATCTGGCTCTTGGGAGGTGGAACGTCACCTCTGTGGTGGGGAAGGAACCGGAGCTAGTGTGCGAGGCTGAGAGGTTCCGGCTAGAAATATTCGGCCTCACCTCGACGCATGGCTCTGGTTCTGGAACCAGTCTCCTTGAGAGGGGCTGGAAGTACTTCCACTCTGGAGTTGCCCAAGGTGAGAGGCGCCGGGCAGGAGGGGGCATACTTGTTGCCCCCCATCTTGGCGCCTGTACGTTGGGATTTACCCCGGTGAACGAGAGGGTAGCCTCCCTCCGCCTACGGGTGGGGGGACGGGTTCTGACTGTTGTCTGTGCTTACGGGCCGAACAGCAGTTCAGATTACCCACCCTTCTTGGAGTCCTTAGAGGGGGTACTGGAGAGTGCCCCTCCTGGGGACTCCCTTGTTCTACTGGGGGACTTCAACATTCACGTGGGCAATGATGGTGAGACCTGGAGGGGCGTGGTTGAGAGGAACGGCCCCCCGATCTGAACTTGAGTGGTGTTCTGTTGTTGGACTTCTGTCCTCGTCACGGATTGTCCATCACGATCACTATGTTGAGGCATAAGGGTGTCCATATGTGCACTTGGCACCAGGACACCCTCGGCCGCGGTTCGACAATCGAGGTCTTGGACACTCGGGTGAAGAGAGTTGCGGAGCTGTCCACTGACCACTACCTGGTGGTGAGTTGGCTCCGGTGGTGGGGAAGGAAGCCGGTCAGACCTGGTAGGCCCAAACGTGTAGTGAGGGTCTGTTGGGAACGTCTGGCGGAGTCCCCTGTGAGACGGAGCTTTAACTCTCATCTCTGGCAGAACTTCGAACACATTCTTGGGGAGGTGGGGGACATTGAGTCTGAGTGGACCGTGTTCCGTACCTCCATTGCCGAGGCAGCATATCGGAGCTGCGTCCGCAAGGTTGTTGGTGCCTGTCGCGCCGGCAACCGTCAAACCCTTTGGTGGACACCTTTGGTGAGGGATGCTGTAAAGCTGAAGGAGTCTTATCGGGCCTTTTTGGCCTGTGGGATTCCAGATGCAGTTTATGGGTACCGGCGGGCGAAGCGGCATGCGGCTCGGGTGGTCGCTAAACTCGGGTGTGGGAGGAGTTTGGAGAGGCCATGGAGAAAGACTTCCGTACGGCTTCGAGGCGATTCTGGTCCACCATCCGGCGTCTCAGGAGGGGAAAGCAGAGCAGCACCAACATTGTTTATAGTGGGGACTGTGTGCTGCTGACCTCAACTCGGGACGTTGTGGGCCGGTGGGCAGAATACTTCGAAGACCTCCTCAATCCCACCAACATGCCTTCTGTTGAGGAAGCTGAGCCTGGGGACTCTGGGTTGGGCTCTCCAATCTCTGGGTATGGGGTTGCCGAGGTGATCAAAAAGCTCCTCGGTGGCAGGGCCCCGGGGGTGGATGAGATCCGCCCAGAGTTCCTTAAGGCTCTGGATGTTGTAGGGTTGTGTTGGCTCACGCAACTCTGCAATATCGCATGGACATCGGGGGCAGTTCCCCTGGACTGGCAGACTGGGGTGGTGGTCCCCCTGTTCAAAAAGGGGGACCGGAGGGTGTGCTCCAATTACAGAGGGATCACACTCTTAAGCCTCCCTGGTAAGGTCTATTCAGGGGTCCTGGAGAGGAGGGTCCATCGGATAGTCGAACCTCGGATTCAGGAAGAGCAGTGTGGTTTTCGTCTTGGTCGTGGAACACTGGACCAGCTCTACACCCTCAGCAGGGTCCTGGAGGGTGCATGGGAGTTCGCCCAACCAGTCTACATGTGTTTTGTGGACTTGGAGAAGGCGTTCGACCGTGTCTCCAGGGGCGTTCTCCGGGAGTATGGGGTACCGGGCCCTTTGTTACGGGCTGTCAAGTCCCTGTATGACCGGTGTCAGAGTCTGGTCCGCATTGCTGGCAGTAAGTCGGGGTCGTTTCCAGTGAGAGTTGGACTCCACCAAGGTTGCCCTTTGTCACTGATTCTGTTCATTACTTTCATGGACAGAATTTCTAGGCGCAGCCGAGGTGTTGAGGGGATCCGTTTTGGTGGCCTTAGGATCACATCTCTGCTTTTTGCGGATGATGCGGTCCTTTTGGCTTCATCAGAAAGTGATCTGCAGCTCTCGCTGGAGCGGTTCGCGGCCGGGATGAGGCTCAGTGCCTCCAAATCCGAGGCCATGGTCTTGAGCTGGAAAAGGGTAGAGTGCCTTCTCCGGGTCAGGGGGGTCTGGGCACGTCCCACTGGGAGGAGGCCTAACACCTCAGCAGTGCAATAGGCTGATTGCCTCCATGTCACGCCGCATTGAAGGCTGCAAAAGGATGCTTGACCAAGTACTGAGTGCATAACTGAACATAATTATTTGAAGGTTGGCTTTTTGGTATTAAAACACTTTTCTGTTATTGTCGGATGACATATGCTAATTTTTTGAGACAGGGATTTTGGGTTTTTATGAGCTGTATGCCAAAATCATCAGTATTAAAACAATAAAAGACCTGAAATATTTCAGTTGGTGTGCAATGAATCTAAAATATAAGACAGTTTAATTTTTATCATTGCATTATGGAAAATAATAAACTTCATCACAATATGCTACTTTTTGAGAAGGACCTGTATGACTGTTTTTGTAAATAAAATGTAATATTAATGCCATGTCATTTTTACATTTGTGGATATATGGTAATGTAAGATCATTTTGATCTACATAATACCCAGTGTCTGCCAACTAAAGTGTGTATTTAACACCAGTGAAGAAACTTTTAACGGTATATTGTGATATAGACCTATCAACAGAAACTCATTGGTGAAAAACTAAATTCTTCTAATGGGCTTCACATACCAACATTTATTTTTCCATCTGGGTAGTATGTCACCATGTCAAGGGTTTCCTGGGGAGGAGGTGTCATGACACCTACATCGGAGAGGTGTTTACATCAGCCTCTCCCCCACCCATTTAAAATCTATTCACACAACATGCAACTCTCCTGGTGAGCTGACGGAGAGAAGCTTGGGTTCTTTCCACATCTCTGTTCCCTGTTCAGAACCTGGGGCTGGAGGCAGGGAGAAGGACCTGGACTGTTAATGCGAGGGATGTGGTGGTCTGTTTGTGTCCACCCCAAAATGAAGAGGACCATGAAGGAGAATGAAAAAGATCTCCTGGGTCTGGAGGTCAGACCTGGGGATGGGGCGTGTCAGTGGGTGTAAGGCCTCAAAATCCATAGGAATATTGCAACGCAAGAATCTCCACAAGTAGAATATATTAACTATGTAACTGACATGTTCTGTCTCTGTTTATTGTTTCAATAGCATCTACACTCATAGAGTTTATTCTACATCAACGGCTGAATCACTTTGTGTTAATTAGTTCGGAAACAGGTGTAATCAATAAACTGACCAGTAAGAGTATGTTGCATGAAATAATGTCTTTTAATTTTTTTCAAACAACAAAAAAAATCTTCTAATAAAGAGAAAATAACATAAATATTCCTCAAAAATAATCTAGTGTTTTATCTTCAATCGTTCCTCTCCCATGGTCTTTGTCCTGTTCCTTATTTCTCCATTTGTTTTATCCTGGCAGGGCCATTAACTCATAAATTCAATACAGGCCACCTCAACACTATTTGTCTTCTGCCGATAGACAACAAGATGGGATGACGGAGCAGAGAGGAGGATCAATGGCTCCCCTGACTGTCAGTCCGCTCACTTGTTTTCACATCCATTTACCAGCTGCCTCTCCCACCTTATCTCCATTCCCTTCCCTTTTTCTCTTTTTTTTGTCTGGTCAAAACCCAGGAAACTGTTGTGTTTGTAAGAAAACACGTTAATATGTTAGGCCCTTGCACTCCTGGGTATAAACTGAAAAAGTTAACATATATTTTCTACTTTCTACATCTTACTTGGAACTATTTCTTCATTTAAACAAAGAACCTGTTACCAAAGTCTTGCAGAGAAGCTATAATTCCTATTATTGTCGTTGGGTCATTAATTTGAAAACGTTTTGTTGATTTTTTAGTTGTACTTTAATAGTTACGAACGTTTTAACCCAGTCAGAGGACTTGCTGCTCTCAGCCTCCTGGCGGCGTTCAGTTTGTCACCTGATGCTGAGATCGACTCAAAGCCTTCAGAGATCGATGTATTGTATCGCTGCTCTAGCAAAGCACGAACAGTTGAGAAGCAATATGAAATGGAAAAAAAGTTACTTCTTAACTGATTAAGTGGTGTTTTAGAATGTTCTTGAAAAACTAATCAGTCACGGATGATTAGTGGGTGAACTCACGGCTGCACAGTGAACCCATTGATATTCTTTACAGCAGACAGCCGCTCCCCTCTCTTGCAGGTACTGCGTACCCCCGCTAAATCTTTTAGGGGTACGCAGTACCCTGCCGTACCCCCTTACTTTCACCCCTGGTTATAATGATGATAATGTAACATGATGTTATATCATAACATGTTGCATGTTATAATCATGTAATATTATAACATGTTACAATATTAAATTACATGTAATGTTACATGTACAACTTTGTACATGTAACAAAGTTGTAAATGGTTATTTACCATTATGACATTTACCATGTTATAATGGTAAATAACATATTACATTACATAAATAACATATATTACATAACATTATAACTATATATATATAGTTATATAGAGAAATATATAACTAGCAGGGGTGTTGCTTTGATTCTTCCATGCATGTTTTGAGAAATCCTTTAATCTCCCATGGCAACCATTCAGCTGTGAAAAACACCTGGGTGGACTGAATGCTGACTTTGAGCACATTGAGAAGTGCATACATAAGCCTGATTGACAAAACCTTATTCCTGGCTGTGGATTTTTGTTTCTGATGAGGAATGATGCATTTCTACAGAAAGTCATTTGCAGAAATGCATCACTCCTGGTCAGAAACAAACAACCACAGGAAGAAGGCAGAGAAGCTCCATTTTTTCACAAATGCTCTCTCAGTATCATACTGTCATGACAAACATATTGTTAATAAAAGTTACATACGTACTGCTGCTTTCAATGTGCAAACTTGGATCTTATTTTTTCTCTCCCTGACTGTGCTTATCACACACTACCACACACACACAAACACGACACACACACACTCAGGTCATGCCCTTCTCATGTTTCCTCTGACACATTGTAATAGATTTCGCTGTTCTTCCACACCACATCTAAGTGGCCTCACCTTTCACTGAAAACAAATCAGTCCTTCCCTAAGTCTGACACACACACCCACGCATGCACACTTTTTTTGACCACTACCTCCTTTTCTTCACACATTTCACATCTTTCTCTCCGTTTTCCATTTTATTCCCATCTCTGACCTTCCACATCTTTCTTCTCTCATCTGTCTCCCATGGGTGTTCTCCTCTTCCTGTTTGCCAAGCCCACCATCCTTTTCTCTCTGCTCTATCTCTCCCCACTCTATGCCCTTCTGTAAACTCACTCTCTGCTGGTTAATGTTTTGAAACAAACAGCTTTCGACAAACACTGAAATGGGCTGGTTGTGATTTTATTCTTAACTGAAATCAATATCAATACAGCAGATAGCATATTCAGTTGCTGTGTTTTAGTTTGGTATGAAAGTATTTCATGACTATTTAGTAGTAGACTGCTTTAGAGAGAATGATTTTTAATTGGTAAGCACTAAAAATGTATTCCTCCTACTTTCAGTTTCAAAGGTCTGTTTTTAAATATTTGACCTTCATTTTCATGGTGCCAAGCATGTTCAAACTAATATAAATTTGATATTACAAAATAAAATGATACACTTTTGATGCAGCAGACGTATCAGGTAGCCAAGAAATCTCTAAAGAGATTTTCATCAGTTTGTAATTATAATGTTATACTACAAATAATTCACTCAAAATATTTTCCATTGATATTTTGTATATTGGAAATGGACAACATTTAGAAATATTACATGTTAATGATTAAGAATTGATAGCATAAAAAAATGCAAACAAATACTAGCTATGTAATTATATATATTATATATATTGGACACTAATGGGCATATATATATATATATATATATATATATATATATATATATATATATATATATATATATATATAATAAAAACACTGAACAATTAAGATTGTAAAAACTCAAGAACTATTCACTCAGAATAAAGAAACTAGTATATTATTTGGAATATTATTTCCCCCAATTATCCCTTGTGAAATGTACCATGTGAATTTTGACTCTTTGACTCCATGTAATCCCAGTGCCACCATTTTGCAGGTGAAATTAGATGGTGACATTAGATTTTACATTAAAGTCTGGCCTTTTTGTTGCAGCTTTTTCCAGCTGTAACAAAAAGGCAATTTTGTACAAGTTAGATTTTTACAGAGATCATTCAAGCCCACCCCTTTAATTATGGTATCATGATGTATTTTCGGGTCAGACAGGCTGGCCTCTCTCACCTTCATTTTGTCCAAAATGGAGCGACTCATCTTTTCACTCTTGGTCTCGATCCCACAGGCATATCACTTCTGTGCTGAGTGCTCTTCATTATCTCCCTGTGTGCTACAGAATTGATTTCTATATTCTTATAAGAAGAATATAAAAATTTGTGAATGCTTGTGAATGTTTTAATGGCCTCGCTCCACTCTGTCTCAGACTTGCACTCTTCACATCCTCTAAGTTCAGCTGACCAGCTGCTCTACAGAGATGAGGCTGAAGTTCAAAGGTGACTGGACTTTTGTGGTATCAGGACCTAAGTTTTAGAACGGGTATTCATGTTAGGCAGGTTCCTTCACTGGGCTCTTTGAAATCTTTTTGAAGACCCATCTTTTTTCTCTAGTGTTCAATAAAGCATGAGTTTTTTTTTCTCCGAGTTGTTGCGTTATCAATCATTGTCTTCATATTAAATGGAAATTACACTACCAATTTTTCCACTTTATTTTTAATTAACTTAAACTAATCAAATTAATTTGTATTTTTACTTATTCTGTGAATGTTCTTTGAACAATCATGTTTTTTAATGTATTTTATAACTAAATTAGGATTACCAATTTAAACTATTGTAGCTTGATGTAACCTTCTAATACACTGTAACTGCAATATGGAAAAATGTCCACAAAATTATGGAGGTATAGAAAAATTATTAAGCCACTTATTAATCAACACTAAGGAGAACTTTTAAGAACTGAAAATCGAGAAAACATAGAGATTTGTCTAATATATGTGTGTCACTGGTTTTGAGCTTATGCATAAAAACTGTCATCCTGGTCAATTAAAAATCAATGGTGTCATATAGTACAATACTGCCCTCTAGTGGTGAGTGACATAGACAATCTCCAGTAAACAAGGTGAAGGTTTTCTCAGCTGAATGCTGTAAAAAAAATAATAAAATGGAGATCTATTTATTTACATTAAAAAGCTTAACTGCAGTTTCACAACATAGTACCACCAATAACCATTTCGGCAAAGGTGTCCCTGGTGAAAAATAAATATACTAAGCATGTTAAATTTAGCATACTTGAATCCACACTAATCATCAGTATACTTGAAGTATGTCATTTTGGAACAACTAATTTTGTGTATTTTAATACTAATTAAATCGTAGAAAATCACTGGTGTCATATAGTACAATACTTCCTTCCCTCTAGTCGTTTAAAGTATACTAAGTGTATTATCATGTGCTTTATTGGAACAACTAAAGTTATACTTTGTATGCTTCAAGTTTACAGCTTTTTATGTAATATAAACGTGCCTGATTAGTATATCTTAAGTGTACTATTTTTGTGATTAAATTACATTTAAAATATATTTTGAATGTGTTCTAAGTATATAAACATTAAATATTTTGACCCTGTATTCTGACGCGAACACAGTCGTCAGCGACAGATATCGACAGTCTACATTTTCACTCACGGGAGTCGAAATCTGTCGATTGTGGAATCCTTGGAGGGGGGAAGTGGCGGTGCGGGGGAGCGAGAGGTGTTAACGACTCTACTTAGCATAGAATAGCCTAGCATATGCAAAGGTGCTGCAGAAGATTCTCAGTCATTGGATGAAAAAAAAATGACATCACAGTTCATCATTGACATGTCTTTATAAATAAATCCCGCCCCAATCATTAAAATTTTTAATGCTGTATTTTAAAAATCTATATAAAAATAAATGCTGTATTAAAATAGATTATTTGATATTGCTTATATCAACATGTTCATATATGAGGAACATAAAAGAGACACAGAAGTTTTTTTTTAATTTATTTCATTTTGTTTTTATACTGTTTGCACACAAAATAAGACATAAATGCTTGTCCATTTCTGGACCATCTGGAAGTGTTTTTTTGTCCAAACATGAACATTATGCTGCTTCAGGACAGGCCCAACGTCTCTCCTGTAGCGTAAACCTGACGGCTTTTCCCGTCTTGTAGTCCTGATGTTCTCAACCAGCCATTATACAGTCGGGAATCAACGCAGTGATTAATTATACATACCGGCTTCATGACTTCGTCCTCAGATCCGTCCGCCATGTTGTAGATCTTTACTGCGTTCCACACTCTGCCTTGCTGCGTTATAACAAAATAAATAAGATAACCGGATAATCAGTTTTCCTTACAAATATGCGAGTGTTCACTATTCACCAAATGTGAAATCATAACTTACTGAATTTCTCTTGGTCCTGGTGGACTCAGAGCTCCTCGGCACCGTGGTCTGAGGTCTGGCTGGTTCTGCTTGGCCATTTTTCAGGTCTGAAAATATCAAAGATGATGCGAGTATTTTTAAAAGTTCAGAACATCACATGTCATAGAGATTACAGTACAAAATCTCACCCTACACTTGTTTCGGCATTAAGAAAACGACAGACCGCTTTCTGTAAGAAACAACCAAAGCAACTGGCCTCGCTCCACGTGTTATTTATTAAAGCTTTCTTACCGTGAGTTCGGTCTTGTTGGACCGCCGCGGTGTCATCTGTTGTTTTCCGCCGGATCATTGCTAAATATCAAAACGATACTGAAAAGGTAACTCCATGAAATAGGACTTTTTCCACCATTTCACACAACGCACGGGTATTTTCGTTCATGTTGGGTGTAGCAGTTAGCACTCATTAGCACCAGTGCAAATCTTCCTCTGGAGTTTAATGGCGGCTGCTTGACCAACTATGAAAGCTCATTACTGCCACCAACTGGACTGGAGTGTTAAATGAAAGTTGACAGAAAAAAATACATTCTAAAAGTTATTTTTTCAAAAGTTACGTGACAGTATATTTTATTTTTATTATAATTAATTATATGTTTATTTACTCAATTCTACTTTGAGCTGTCTCCTTTTTAGTTTATACAGAATATGATTCATAATCCGTGATTTATATTTAAGCTTAACTAACAAAACTTTTCAACCGATTTACCGGTTGATCTACGTTCCCACCCTCATCTATGGTCATGAGCTTTGGGTCATGACAGAAAGAACGAGATCACGGATACAAGCGGCCGAAATGGGTTTCCTCTTCAGGGTGGCTGGGCTCTCCCTTAGAGATAGGGTGAGAAGCTCGACCATCCAGGAGGGACTCAGAGTAGAGCCGCTGCTCCTCCACGTCGAGAGGAGCCAGTTGAGGCTCGGGCATCTGGTCAGGATGCCTCCTGGACGCCTCCCTGGTGAGGTGTTCCGGGCACATCCCACCGGGAGGAGGCCTCGGGGAAGACCCAGGACACGCTGGAGGGATTACGTCTCTCGGCTGGCCTGGGAACGCCTTGGGATTCCCCCGGAGGAGCTGGAAGAAGTAGCTGGGGAGAGGGAAGTCTGGGCCTCCCTCCTGAAGCTGCTGCCCCCGCGACCCGACCCCGGATAAGTGGAAGAAGATGGATGGATGGATGGACATTAGAAATGTGCCATTTTAATGAACAATGCCACAGATAAAGCATGTTTTTATTGTGTTTACATGGTGTAGATTTAGATATATGATTCTATGCATCATAATTTCAGGGATAGAAACATCTTGTCTCCTGTCCTAACAGCATGAACTTCACTTTTTTTGCCACTAGTGGCATTTATTTTGAAAGAAATAAATGCCAACAATCTACCACTCTGGAACATGTTTTTTATTATTATTTTTGATTAAGTTGTGCAATTCCTCTCACCACAAGATAAATCTTCAGATAGGAGGAATGTCAAAGTAAGATCACGTTTCACAAAAGTCTATTGTATGTATTCATGCATATTCTTCTTTTATATCATCAATTCAACCAGTTTTTCAGTGCTCTAACACACATGTAATATATATTTTAATGGATAAGATAGATTGTTTTAATATTCTTTCTCCAAACATACTTCTTTATGGTGATCAGAAGGTAAAAAAGAGTTGGCTACAAAATGAATAAGAGTCAAAAGGCGGTGCTCAACAGTTGATTTGCATTTGCATGGCACTCAGCAACTTCATTTAAATACAAAAACCTCTGCTAGGCACACGGGGAAGGGGGACTGGGGTAATGGGGGAACACGGACACACAGTGTTTTTGACCATTTTTGGCAGTGTTTGACTGACTAAAACCTCTTGCTGAAAGCCCTCAATCTCCATGCGCACGGCAGAACAAGGTGTCAACAGCTGACGAAAATCCCATTTTCCATCCTGTGATGTTTTAATACAATGTTACAGTATTCCAGTATTACTGCAGACAAACTGACATTTCTCTTTCCTAAGAACAGTGAGGATCAACAACAGAACCATTCACTGAACTTTGCAGAAACCTATAAAAAATAAAACAATAAGACAATTAAACCGAGAAAGCACTTGTATTTTAAAGAGTACAATTTTAAGACGTTGTGAACTCGCTATGTATGTGGCATCATCAGAACTGATTATGATTGGGACCAAGTCATAATTTGGTCCCAATCATATTATTGGGACCAAACAGTGGCACAAAACCCTGTCTGGAGGGGGCGGCGCGCTGATGATGTCTTCGCATACACTTCAGCGCGCCTTACGCTCCTTCACCTCGCGCACATAATGGGATAAATGTAGGGAGTTTTACCCTTCACGTGTCTTCTTCCCAGGGGGAAAGGAGGGAGGAAGAGCGAGCGTATGTTTTCTACGCTCTTTTCACCCTGACGTACCTTCCTTGATTGATTGATAGTGTTGAGAAAAATTATTATTTTGAGTGTTTAACATAGTTTAAACCTTTTAGAACAAATTTCTTAAGTTTGAACAGGTTTGTGTTAGTGATTTAAAACCCGAAGAACTATTGCTGGGTTAAGTATTTAAAGTACAAAGGAGAATAGAGGATCTGCAAGAGAATTTCGGCTCAGACCCCTGGAGTCTTATCATTAAAGACAGGACGTCATAAATTAACATATGCAGGAAGGTGGAGGAAAGAATCACTTGAATTACTCTGAGAAGGGGAACTTTGGTCGGTTCACGTAACCAGGATAAGAAGTCTTCCAAACTAACATCTGACATGGTGAAAAAACTGAATATAACATAAAATGTTTTAAATCACTAACATTTAATTTGTAAGACATTTTTCTTAGTTATTAATAACATGTTTTGACTAAAAATTCTATTATCTTGTTTTAGAATTAATTTAGTTAATGATGAATGTATTTGAAATTTTATTATTTCTGACTATATTAGAGTCACATGAAAATGATTTGTTTAGTATTAGAAAATACTTAGGTTTATGGTGAATGAATGTCTTAATTCTTATTTGTTTCTAATTCATAATTAGAAACAGGAATTGTACTTCATTATTTTCTGTTTATTATCTATTGCTTTTGGTTTGATATCAGGACTAAACTTTGGAGATGCTGAGTTCAGAAGAACAAATTGGGTTTCTGGAGAACTTTTCATTGAATTAAAATACAGAATTAAAGGTTTGTTCCTGGCAGAGCAGAAGAGAAACCAGAATTTCACAGCTACCTGTGAGGTTCATTCATCTGTTTCTCTTTGCCCAGATGGCTGTAGAGCCGGATAGTGTTAAGAAAATAAATTTAAAATAAGTTAGTTTTAGAATTTATCATGATTTGATTGAAATACCAATTATAGTTTTAAAATTTATAACATATTCTGACCTATTGATATATTTTACTGTAGTTAAAGCAGATGGTTTGTCAAGATCTCTGATCTGCTCTTTGTCTGTTGGGAAACAATCAGTAGGAAGTTCTAGCTTTTCACACTGATCTGTGAAAGCCATAAACCACCATGAATTCAGAGAGTCTGCTTCCACCTTATTTAACAAAAGATGTTTGATCTTGTGAACAAATTGCGGGACTTTTTCTAAATTTAAAAGGGCCAGAGATGCCTTCCAGTTGGTCAAGTAGAGATACGGAGCTTGTTTTGGGTCGCCTCCAGCAGGAAGGCCTGAAGGCAAAGTTGGAGAAATGCTCATTTTTCCAGCCCCAGGTCAAATATTTGGGTCATGTCATCTCCCATGAGGGTGTTTCTACAGACCCTTCAAAGATTGAGGTGGTGGCTGAGTGGAGGCACCCTCAACATGTAACTGAACTACGATCCTTTTTAGGTTTTGCTAGTTATTACCGGCGGTTTGTTGCGGGTTTTGCCAAATTAGCCGCCCCTCTACATAAGTTGGTGGCGGACGTTGCTGGAGCTAAGCATAAAAAAGCTTCTGGAAAGACTTTAGATGGGAGTTGGACTCCTCAGTGTGCAGAAAGCTTTGAAGCCTTAAAGGCCAAGCTAGTCTCTGCTCCAGTGCTTGCATATGCTGATTTCTCCAAACCTTTTATCTTGGAGACTGATGCAAGCTACAATGGTCTAGGGGCAGTATTGTCACAGGAGACAGAGGGTGGTATCAGACCCATTGCCTATGCCAGTCGTGGTCTTCGGCCCACTGAACGCAATATGAAAAATTACAGTTCCATGAAATTGGAACTTCTGGCGCTCAAGTGGGCCATGACTGAAAAACTTAGGGAATACTTGCTTGGGCAGAAGTGTCAGGTTTTCACAGATAATAACCCACTGAGTTATCTTCAGTCTGCTAAGCTCGGAGCGCTTGAGCACAGGTGGGTTGCCCAACTTGCTGCGTTTGATTTTGAAATAAAATATAGATCTGGTCGTAGTAATGGAAATGCGGATGCCCTATCTAGACAGTATTTAACATCTTCCGAGCTAGCAACTCAATTGCTACCAGGCAGTTCTGTCCCACTGGCCCTCCAGCATATTGTAGGCCCACACTGTGCCAGCCAAGCCTTGATTTGTGCTTTGCCAGGACGCTCATTGTCTGAAATTTGTATTCTGCAGGCGAATGACCCTTGTTTGAAGGAGGTCCTGGTTTTTTGGAAAAGGTGGGCATGACCTACTCCAACAGAACGGCGTGGCCTGTCTAGGCAGACACTGGCTCTTCTTCAGCAGTGGGATCGGTTAAGAGAAAGAGGAGGAGTACTGTACCGTCGGTTCTTACGGCCCGATGGTGGGGAAGAAAACCTCCAATTACTCCTGCCTATAGCACTTAAGGAGCAAGTCCTTGAACAGCTTCATCAGGAGCATGGCCACCAGGGTATTGAGAGAACCCTTGAGCTGGTGCGCCAGCGATGCTTTTGGCCAGGGATGTCTTCCGACATCAAGCAGTGGGTGCAGCAGTGTGAAAGGTGTCAGGTGGCTAAGGACTCTGCACCAGCATCCCACAGTTTTATGGGACATTTGCTTGCCTCTCGCCCCAATGAAATATTGGCTATTGATTTTACGTTGCTTGAACCATCTCGTAATGGGGTTGAGAATGTCCTTGTTATGACAGACGTGTTCACCAAGTATACTATAGCTGTTCCCACCCGTGATCAACGAGCTTCCACTGTGGCTAAAGTAATTACCCAGGAGTGGTTTTATAAGCTTGGCGTGCCAAGCCGCATACATTCAGATCAGGGAAGGTGTTTTGAGAGTGCCATTTTCCAGCAGCTTTGTTGGCTGTACAGTGTCGGGAAATCTCGAACCACGGCATACCACCCTGCTGGGAATGGTCAATGCGAACGGTTCAATCGTACTTTACATAACCTCCTTAGAACCCTTCCACAGTCTCAAAAACAGGATTGGGCTGCTTGTCTCCCTCAAGTACTTTTCTCATACAACACCACACCCCATCAAAGCACTGGGGAGTCGCCCTTTTTCCTGATGTTTGGGCGGGAGCCGAATCTTCCAGTGAACTTTGCCCTCAGTCGAGTACCTGACCCACTTCCTGGGACAGTGCAAAACTGGGTTGCAGAGCATTGTTCAAAGCTCAAAATAGCTTTTTCCGTTGCCCATGATCGACTGGTGGTGAATGCTAGTCGCAGGAAGGCAACACATGATCTTAGGGTTAGGGAAGCCCCTCTGCAGATTGGCCAGGTGGTCTACCTATGAGATCATAATTTCAGGGGACGCCATAAAATTCATGACCTCTGGCATTCTGACCCATTTCAAGTGCTGAAGGTTCCTGTTGGCGACAGCCCAGTCTACACCATTGCTCCAGTTTCTAATTTGCATGCACATCGTAATGTGCATCGGGACATGCTTAAAGCTCAAGTCATCTCAGGCCCCATGCCTCAATCTTATAAGACCGGACCATCTCCTCAGGTCAATTCAGATAGCAACTCTTCTATTGATGGTGATGTCTGGGTTGTGGCTCCATCAACTTCTTCTCTTCCAACTTCTGTGGTTCCATCTGACCCAGACCCTTCTAGCCAGGCTGGCATTGCTCCCTCGGAGACTGCAACAGTAAGAGAAAATGGTAATCAAGTCACAGAGGAAGCAGCAAGAGGTACTGATTGTTCAGTCTTGCGTCGAACTACTCGTGTGACTGCCGGGAAGCATTCCAATGTCCATCATCTTCCCTGAGCGCTTGATGAGTCATCTTCCTGATTGGTGTAGGGTTTAAATTACTGTGTTTTCTGGGAAGGTAGTGTCTTGTTGTCGTCGGGCCGTCGACAAAGAAAGGGGGGGAAGAATGTGGTATGTTGGTGCAGATTCACCTTTAAGGTGAGTGGTGGGCGGCACCAATGTAGCCTTTAAAGCCAGGTGTGTGGGTTGCGTGCTCACATGCAATTGTTTTGGGCTGTGGAGACGGCGTTGCGTGAGCTCCCGTGATCCTGTCCTTCTATAAGCATCAAATAATGGTCTCCAGGATGAATGTGGTTGTGTTGATGGTCCCATTTTGCTCTCTGGGAGTGCGTGTGGTCAGGCACGCGTCTTGGGCGTGGAGTTCTTAACCGAGATCCTGAGGTGTTCGGGACTTGGCGGTGGATTGTTGTATGATTTTCCCGCTCCCTCCTCCTGCCGCTTTCTGGTGCGCGCACCTGGCCTAATTGTTTGTGGCGCAAGGGGAGCGCAGCCACGCCAACGCCGTTGTTTTGTCCATGCTTTTGTTTCGTCTTTTCAGCTGGGTGTCATTTACTCAATTAATGAGTTATTCTTTATTTTGGCCAGGGTTCAACCGTTTCTGGTGAGTCCCTCTATAATTTTTCAGTACGTTTATTTATAATTTGTATTCTTTTTTTTGTTTTGTTTTGTTTGCATGTATGTTTAATTTGTCGATTGTTTGCATGAGTTGTTTTGTTGTTTAGCCTGTTCGTTGTTTTGCTTGTTTTGTTTTGCTGTTCATCTGCTTTGCATGTTTTTCTTTGTTTTCTGGATTAATTTCTTGTTTAGTTATTAATTGGGTTGGAAAACAACTTGCCGCTGAAGAGTTAACGTATAATAGGTATTTTGTGAAGTTTGTAAACTGTCTCTTTTAAAGTATCTATTTCATTGTAGGCCTATTTTAAATTTTTGGTAGAAAATAAATCATTCATTTTTAAAAAAAACATTATGATCCACCTCTCTTTGTTGTCCCGACCTGGCGTGGCCTTTCTGTAGATGTTTGAAGCTGATTAGTCCTGGTTCTAAGACATCAGGTGGCGTTGTTGGTTGCAATATTTAAAAATTTAATAGCAGACACCGCTTTCGCCACACAAGGTTTACAACAGTCACCCCATAGTTGCCAACTTAGTGACTTTTTCACTATATTTCGCACAAACGAGCACACACACCCACACATATGTGCACAAATTCAGCAAGTCGCGTTTTTTAAAGATCGGTGATTGGCCAGAAAATTGCTATGGGTGCACCGCTGTTTTACTTTTTCAAATAGCGATCTGTCTGTAGAATGGCTGATTACTGTAATCAATGTAAAGATCATTACGACAAACAAAATACATTTAGTAGTTATTAAAGAAGTACTTGAACATCTTGAATATGTCACATATTTTACAGCACATTCCTAAGGTGGTGGCCCTGAGGCTCTGGAACACTCTCCCTCTATCAATGCGCTGCTCCGAGTCAAATGACGCATTTAAAAAAAGTCTCAAGAGTTATCTCTTTAGACTGGCTTTTGGTTATTTTTGTTAATTGATTTTATATTCTTTTATTGATGTGTTTCCTTTTTTGTAAAGCACTTTGTGATTTTTATGTCTGAAACGTGCTATATAAATAAAGTTTACTTACTTAAGGAAGAAAAACTTGACAATGTTCTCTATTGGTCCTCTATGTACAGTATTTATCCTTCATATCTATCTTTTTTATGTCTCCCTCCCTCTTTCAATTTTTATCAACTGTATCTTTCTCTGTGATCATCAGGTTTATTTTCTTACCAAGCTCAGATAGAAAGGAAATATTCTGACTTCTGTCAGAGTATTTCCCCTCTGACAGAAAAACCTGGTCAAAACTTTTATTCGATGATGACTGGATTTAGCTGCATCTCAGGGCAGGACATGATACACCTGAGCTATTTTGTGAACCTTGGATCTTCGCCTGTAGCAGTAGACAGTTCCTCCCGCTGCTGCTAAATACATTTAAAAATATGCTAGTTTTAAAACTTAACATGTCTTGATTGAAATAGCCTAATTATAGTTTTCAGATTAATAATTTATTCTGCCCTATTGACCTTTATGTTACCTATAGTTGCAGCAGATTGTTTGCTAAGATCTTTTGATTTGCCTTTTGTCTGTGTGGGAAACAATCAGGAGAAGGTCCAGCTTCACACTGATCTGTGAAAAGCTGTGAAACATCCTGAGTTCAGGCCAGTGGAGGAGAATCTCTGCTTCCACTGTGTTTAGATAAAGGAGACAACTGGTGTTTGATCTTGAAAACAAATTGTGGGAAGTTTTTAACTTTTAAGAGGGTCAGAGACAGCTCCTGGTTGGATGAGCAAAGATACGCCTTATTTGAATAAATTAAAGACAAGAATATGCCTTTACTATAAAACATTCTACACAGGAGGAACAAATCAGATTTTGTTCTTTGCAATTTCTCCAATGACGTCATTGCTTTTTGTTTGTCGTTTCCATCTTTTGTCTTTTTCCCTCTCTTAGATAAATTCATATGTTTTTGTGCTGATGCTTTGTGATGTGCTTTTCTGGTGATAGTCTGCATCTGTCTTGAATAAATGCTGATTATTGTGACCCTGTTATCTCTGTGTGATCTCAGTCTTTGCGCACAGCATTTTCTGAATCCGGGCATAAGAGAGGATATAACAGGTCAAAAGGTTTTAAAAAGGGTTAATAAGTTTTAGAATTTTTACTCTGTTAATAAGAGGTTAAAGCTAATCGCACTTTTCTAAGTTTGCGGTGAGAGCGCGCGTAGAGCAGTCGACTTAGTTTTCTGTGACTTTGGCTCTTTTCTTTCTCTTTTTTGTTGTGTGTTTCCAGTCACGAAAAACCGTTTCAAAGCATCACTGACATTTAGCATCATTAAAAGCAAAAACACAGCCAAAGTAGATGAAGGATAAATCAACTTAAAGGCTAACGTTTTGAGAAGCGGAGAGGGCCGATGGTTCCTTTCCATGTCCAATATGAGGTTTTAAAAAATCTAATATTTTCTTCATCACCTCCTCATTGTGCTCTTCATTTTCTTTCGTTCCTGCGCTCCGCTGTCATTCAGTCTGTTGTCCGCCATCGTGAGAAATCACTCCCTGATGCTCTGCCGCAACGTTTAAGACGCATCAGACTTGGACCAATAATAATCAAGAATTCATGATGGACATTTGCCAGAACAAATAACACAGTTTTTCAACAACACAACCAAAATCCTCAGCCAGTGATAAAATTACGGCATTCTGACCTTATTCATTCACAAAATACAAAGCATCTTTCCATTCCCCCAAACCGCCGGGGCTCTGGCTGCAGCCCCGGTAAGCCCTTGCTAAAATCCAGGCTTGGACGTTGGGGATAGAAATAGTGAAGGAACTTCATAACTGCATTTACAAGTTAGATTGAAGAATTGTCTGCTTCGATCACTCCATTTTTGGTGGAAATCACACTAATAAATTTTTACTTCCATGTGCTAAAAACACCCATAAACACATCAAGCAGAATGTAGGGTTAAGTATTTTGTACAAAAGTGCTTTAAGATGGACTATAGAAGCCATTCATTTAGCATCACTACTTCCATTGATGTAACCGCTCTTATTCCTGCGATTTGAATTACTCACAGAGCATTAGCGTCAAAGATGAGCAGACAGACGAAGAAGCAGTGAAGAGATGCTCTTGAGTTAACTTCTCTTCACCCAGCAACTGACACACACACACATTTTTTATCGTTCTTGCTTTTCCACACGTTGACTTGCAAACCTCCTACATCATCCCTTCATTAAATGGACAAATTTAAGAGAAGGGGCATTCTGCCATCATTCTTGAAACTTCTTCAGAGATTAATTGCCAACAGTTAAATAAAAAACAAAATCTTCTTTTTGTCCACATATTTGAATCTTCTCTGTGACCTTTGATGTGCACATCACACTTCATTTTATGATCAGTGTGTGTGTTTGGATTTATTTAACATATAAGTTCCTGGTGTTTAAAGAGTAGTGTTTGTGTGTATGTGCATGTGTGTGTGTGTGTGCGTGTGTGTGTGTGTGTGTGTGTGTGTGTGTGTGTGTGTTCTGAATGGCTCCAGACCCTCATGCGTCAGAGATCCTTTCTATTTCTATGGCCCCTAAGCAAACATATTAAGAACTACCTTATCACCGCTTGCACAGTGAGGGCCACACACACAAATGCAATTACACAAATACACACATGCACACCAACACATTAAATTCTGTCCTAAGCACACATTCCACATTCACAAAAAATAGCTTTAAGACCAATCACACTAAGCTCTCTGACAAACTTTCCAAATGTCACCAATCTACATTGTAGGGTGGGTGGGAATAGAGAGCTTTCGGGTCTTTAACTGGTTCCTCTGATCAGTCAGTTACACATTCAGCAAAAAGCTCCAGTTTATAAAGGCAATATTAGACAAGTGCACCAGGACCAGACACATATCCTTGACAAGCCTTATCTAAGAGGTGCAGCTATGGAATATATGCCTTAAAAAGGCCCAGCAACAGTGAATTGTTGGAAGAACTTGGAGTTGACCTGGATTTTTTTTGGTGTAAGGTGCTTACACTGACTTGGACATATCTTCAAACAAAAAATCAAAATATTAGGCTATTTTTGAAAAGCTTTGATAATTTAAAAGGACAACTTGAAATGATCTGATCACCAACTCAGCATCAACAAAACACCTGAGGAGTTTAATGCAACTTTTTTAAATACCACATACTGAGAAGCAGCAGAGTTTGTGGAAAGGAATCTGGAGTTTTTGAAACTTCAGCCTACAGTGAGTTTCTTGTAACTAGCAATAGTGCTGGACTCTAAACTCCTCTGCAGACGCAATGCATAGCAGAGCAGCAGTTGTTTTGGGTATGAAGGTGGTTATAATTAAGATGATGCTGTTTGGAATCCCAGTTAACTCAGCACCCACTGAGAGAAGAGAAGAAACGACTGAACTACCAGGTGAGACCAACCAGCCAGTGATATGTTAATGAAATCAGTTGTTTTCAGATCAACAGATTATTTATACATAATCACAAAATGATTATGTATAAATGTATGAAATTCAAACAGTAATTTCCAAAAGTATTATTAGTCCTCACATCTAATTTTGGGTAAGGGAGACAGTTTTGTGGTATTAGCATGAAAAATGTAAACAAAAATGTGACAGTCATAGCAGTTTGATATAGTAGTTGATATAACATTTTAAATATTATATTTATAAGTGTTTTTGCCACAACCTACTGCTATGTGACATATTTCTAAACTTAACAAGCATTTTGAAAGATGTATTTGTGTTAATATTGTGTATTTATTTCTTTTTTTAAATGTATTTTAAATAACTAGCTGATAAATTAGCTGTCAGCTGACCAACAATGTGCAGCAACAAGTAGAATTTGGTGAGTCCTTTTCTGACTGTATGTACATTCACAACTATAGATGTATTTCCATTAATCATGGAATGGCGCAAATTGAAATCCCATTAATTTGCTTAATGAAAAGATGCCAATTTTGAAAAAAAAAAAAAGTTTTTTGATAAAAAAATTTTGCTAAGATGAGCACAACTCATCCAGCCCCACACTGGATGGGCCACCACCCACCCATCCAGTATGGGGTGGGTGGTGGCCGAGGGAGGGGGCCCTGGCGATCCGATCCTTGATTGCAGAAGCTGGCTCTTGGGATGTGGAATGTCATCTCTGGTGGGGAAGGAGCCTGAGGTAGTGAGGTTGAGAGGTTCTAGCTAGAAATAGTTGGTCTCACCTCAATGCATGGCAATATTATAAAGGCAATAATATATGATATTATATATAATATATATCAGTGACGTGCGGTGAGGTTCATAGCTGGTGAGGCACTGACTTAATTATAATCAGATTTACAAATCTAGACCCCTACATGTTATTGTTTACATAAGAGAATTTCGCGCATGCGTTCAACGCTAGAGGGCAAAAAGACTATTCTTTAACATGTGATGCTTAGCCGCGCCGCAGAATAATTCCGTTATCTCAATCAAACTTAGACATGTAGATATTATTAATTTTGTGCTGAGCTTAACAGCAAAGGGAGAAACTGTTAAAGTACAACTCAAAACCACGTCTCTGTATCAGCGTAGCTACTGTATGGCTAGATCGCTGTTACTGTCTCTTACTCTGCAGTTGTGGAGTCACAATGTCTGGGTTCATGAGCGCCCCCTGCCATGAGGCACGAGAACTGCCTGCCTCACCTCGAATCTGTTCTCTGCCGTTTCTGATCGGTCCTTAGCACATGAAACACGTTACACACACAGTTGGTGACAATAAAAACACAATACATGAAATACATAAGCTAAATTACGGAAAATCAGTTCATACATTAAATGTTTTTAACCATTTTATTGGCGACGTACAGACAGGAGGAGCATGCTCTCAGAGAATAGCAACCGGTGCAGTTAGCGAGAGGTTGCGCAATCCCAGGTGAGGCTCACTGCTGCCTCACTGGCTTCGCTTCCACGCATTTGAATGGGAAAATGCAAAAATTCAGCTATTTTTAAGAAAAAAATCATCAGATTTGGTTAAACTAAATGACAAATAGGTACCACAGGGTGAAAATATCTTTATAAATGATTTTATTATATTATTTTTCCATGATGACATGCCTCCCCTGACCGCACGTCACTGATTTTATATATATATATATATATATATATATATATATATATATATATATATATATATATATATATATATATCTGTTGTCTTGGAAGATGTCTTGAGCGGGAGACTGGAACCAATCTCCTTGAGAGGGGCTGGACGTACTTCCACTACTTCCACTCTGGAGTTGCCCACGGCGAGAGGCGCCGGCAGAAGTGGGCATACTTGTTGCCCCCCATCTCGGTGTCTGTACATTGGGGTTTACCCCGGTGAACGAGAGGGTAGCTTCCCACCGCCTATGGGTTCTGATTGTTGTTTGTGCTTACGCATCGAACAACAGTTCAGATTATCCACCCTTCTTGGAGTCCTTGGATTGGGTACTGGAGAGTGTCCCTCCTGGGGACTCCCTTGTTCTACTGGGGAACTTCAATGCTCACATAGGCAATGACAGTGAGACCTGGGGCATGGTTGAGAGGAATGTCCCCACCCCATTTAAACTCAAGTGGTGTTCTGTTGTTGGACTTATGTGCTCTACACGGATTGTCCATAACAAACACCATGCTCAGGCATAAGGGTGTCCATATGTGCACTTGGCACCTGGACACCCGAGGCCACTGTTCGATGATCGATTTTTTTCATTGTTTTGTCTAATCTGTGACCATGTCTTGAACACTCAGGTGAAGAGAGGGGCAAAGCTGTCCACTGACCACTACCTGGTGGTGAGTTGGCTCCGTTGGTGGGGGAGGATGCCAGTCAGACCTGGCAGGCCCAAACCTGTTGAGGGTCTGCTGGGAAGGTCTGGCCGAGTCTCCTGTGAGACTGAGCTTTAACTCCCACCTCTGGCAGAACTTTGCGGGGGAGGTGAGGCACATTGAGTCTGAGTGGACCATGTTTGTGCCTCTTTTGTTGAGCTGGCTTATCGGGTGGTTGCTGAGGCAAAAATTTGGGCGTGACAGGAG
Source organism: Poecilia reticulata (assembly GCF_904066995.2). Lineage (NCBI taxonomy): Eukaryota > Metazoa > Chordata > Actinopteri > Cyprinodontiformes > Poeciliidae > Poecilia > Poecilia reticulata. The sequence continues at coordinate 1,298,834 of NC_088831.1, read as the reverse complement.
GTTGGAGAGGCCATGGAGAAAGAATTCAGCACGGCTTCGAGGCGATTCTGGTCCACCATCCGGCGTCTCAGCAGGGGCAAGTACCAACACTATTTATAGTGGGGATGGTGTACTGCTGTCTTTGACTTGGGTCGTTGTGGGTCGGTGGGCAGAATATTTTGAAGACATTCACAATCCCACCAACATGCCTTCGATTGAGGAAACTGAGCCTGGGGACTCTGGGTTGGGCTCTCCAATCTGCTCCTTGATGGCAAGGCCCCCGGGTTGGATGAGATTCGCCCGGAGTTCCTTAAGGATGTGGATGCTGTAGGTTTGTGTTGGTTGACGCAATTCTGCAATATTGCATGGATATCGGGGGCACTTTCCCTTGATTGGCAGACTGGGGTGGTGGTCCCCTTGTTCAAAAAGGAGTGTGCTCCAATTACAGAGGGATCGCACTCTTAAGCCTCCCTGGCAAGGTCTACTCAGGGGTCCTGGAGAGGGGGATCAGTTGGATAGTCGAACCTCAGATTCAGGAAGAGCAGTGTGGTTTCATCGTGATTGTGGAACACTGGACCAACTCTACACCCTCAGCAGGGTCCTGGAGGGTGCATGGGAGTTCGCCCTACCGGTCTACATGTGTTTTGTGGACTTGGAGAAGGCGTTCGACTGTGTCCCTCGAGGAACCCTGTGGGAGGTTCTCCGGGAGCATGGGTTACCAGACCCTTTGATATGAGCTGTTAGGTCCCTCTATGGTGCGCATTGCCAGCAGTAAGCAGGCTCGTTTCCGGTGAGGGTTAGACTCCGCCAGGGCTGCCCTTTGTCATCAATTCTGTCCATTTTTTCATGGACAGAATTTCTAGGTGCAGCCAAAGTTGACTTATGACTCAGCAAGATTTAGAGAAACTCATCCATCCATTTATCATTAGTCACATTGATTACTGCAACAGTGTTTTTACAGGTCTGCCTAATAAATCTATCCTCCAGCTGCAGTTGATCCAGAGCGCTGCTGTTCGTGTTTTCAGTAAAACCAGCAAGATAGAGCACATCACCCAGCTCAAAATTCTTTTCACTGGCTCCATGTAGCTCAGAGAATAGATTTTAAAATACTGTTAGTTTATAAATTACGGAACCACAACACATTCAAGATCTGCTGCTGTTGTATCAAACTTCCAGACCTATCAGATCTTCTGGTTCTGGTTCTGCTCTGCATCCCCAGAACCAGATCCAAACATGGAGAAGCAGCATTCAGCCTCTATGCTCCACAAATCTGGAATAAACTTCTAGAAAACTGAAAAACAGCCGAAACACTAAGTGCCTTTAAATATATATGTTAATATGATGTTGCTTTAGAAACATCATAAATGAAACATTAATCAGCAATCTGATGTGTGAAGATGGTACTTGACAAAATGCTATGTTTTAATTGGCTGTGACTGTGTGTTCTATGACTTTGTATTTTTGTATTGTTCTGATGTAAAACACCTAGAAATGCCTTGTTGCTGAAATGTGGCATACAAATAAACTTGATTGATTGATTGATTAAACATTGCGGTTATTTAAATACAGCAACATCCAGAAAAATATTTATGTGATACATAACTACAAAATACTGATAGATGTGAAACCTTGATGTTGTCAAAATACATGTGATTTGACAACAGAAAGATACTATCGCAATACAGTTGATGAGAATGAATTCAGCTGTTTTGTTGTGTGTACATTTTGAGCAAAAATTAGCAGGAGATTGTAAAATCCTAAAACAGGAGAAATAGAGAATTTGAGGAAGTAGGTGTGTGCTCTAAGGGAGAACATTTTCATTATGTTTTAAAATTAAGTATTTACTTATCCTTTTCAGTGAATTATCAGAGTTTTATTCTTTGCAAATTAATGTTGAAAGTAATCATTTTAACAGTCATTGAGAGTCTTCGCATCTTAATAAGTGTATTCTAAGGATACAGATTTGACATTAGGATGATGCAACCTCAGCGTGGGGACAAGTGTAGGAAATAAGTATTTGATTTGATTACATTAGTATAACTTGAAGGTTTTATGAATTTTTTGGTGTGAAATAAATAATCTAGGACCATCCAATTTATTCTATAATGAAGAATCAGACTCAACAGTGAAAGAGTGAAGTTTACAGAAGTAGACAGCGTATTGTTAGTAATCTAGATTTATTAGCAGTGATGAGACTAAACTGATATATTTAAAAGGAACAGTTATCTCTATGCTCTCTTAGGCAAAGGATATTTTGTAGAACTAGTTCATGGTTAGACTTTTAGAAGTTTACTGAAAACTAATAATACAAGGAAACATCTAAAACCAACAGGGTAAGATTTCAGTAAAAACCAGGAGGATGCTAAGCTGCTTTGTGTAAATGCTTTAATGTTTTTCTTTCTATGTATAATCATAAACTGCAAACATGGAAAAGTTATGATGATGAAAAGTTGATCTAAGCTGTATTGGTTATATAACAAGTTAAAATTGTGAGCAGTCGGATGATTTTTTTATAACTGGAATTGAATGCTACAAATATCCATAATGAATTAATATTAAAGAATGATATCAATAATTGGGAAGTAATTTAAACTAAGTCTTTGTCATTTAAATTATATTTTTATTACAAATGTATAAAATGTACTGATTGGTAAGATAAGGAACAGAAGATTACTCAGATGTGGTGAGAAAAGGAGAAATTGTCTAGGACAGAGTATGAGTGGCTATAGGGGAACAGTTTTAATTGCAAAAAGAGGAAATTTCCAGTAAAGAGGGATGGTTCTATGTGTCAAAAAGGCATTGCTCAAAAAAGGATAAGGCAGAAGCACTTGCTAATATTCGGGGTTGTGTCTCGGGGACAGTCTTCGTGTTCACATCAGGAGGAGAGATCATGAAGACCATCTGGGTTTGGAGAGAAGAATTGAGCCTCAACCAAACTAAAGAACTGCTGAGGCCAATCCACGAGCCAAAGATTGAGTTTTCAGAATCTGGATTTTCTCAGGACTAGTGCTTCACGCTGGGTTTCTGCTTCCTACTGGGTTTCCTTTTTCTTTTCTTTTCTTTTTTGTTGGATACAACTTTCACATTTTATCAAGAACAAGTTGAATAATTTTTTTATTAGATTTTTTGGACTACATCTGCCCATTGGGGAAAATTGGATTTTTATCATGCTTTTCACACAAAGAACAAATGGATCAACCCAGGAAAGGGGGTACGAGCCTCACTCTCTGTCTCCTTGCAAATTTAAAAAGTTCACATAGACACAGTTATAGGGAAAGATAATTGATCATGATTTGATTATAAGGGATTTGATTATAAGGTCTGCAAATTAAAGCAATGAAAATCTTCCGGGAAGTTGTGAAAATTTGATTGTTGAGATTGTTGTGATTTGTGTAGTTATTTTTTAGGTTTTTCTGTCTAGATCTGTGTCTTTCCTGTTGATTGCGCCCAGCTGTGTCTAGTTCCCTGATTACCCTCCCTGTGTATTTAGTCCCACCTGTTGTCTCGTCGTCTGCCAGTTCCTTGTGTTCCCTGTGCTGCCACTGTTGGACTTTATGTGGATTTATCATTAAAACCAGCATTCATCTTCATCCTGGGTCTGCCTGCGTCTTCCCTCACCAAATCGTAAATCATGACAGAGATTGTTACCTTTAAAAGTTCTTCATGGGGTTAAATGCTGATTGCTGAGCTGAACAAAACGGTACACAGAGAAGAAAAATAAAAAATCACTGTTATTTATGTAGTATGGTAATCTTTAATTATCAGCACATGGCTGAATCTTTTCCTCTTAAATTATATTTAATCAGTAAGGTACTCAGTCTACAGTCACACTGCAGGCTTCAACACACAATTCAGATTTTTTGTGAAATCCAAATTCTTTTGCATGATCATTCACATTTCCAAATATTGGTATGATCTCTCGTGAATTGCAAAGGACCTGAAAGTGTGCCGCATGTATGGTAGCGGGCGCAATAATGTCACACAAGGAATGTGTTAAGCCAACCACATTAAAAAAGACAAAGAAGTGCTCAGTGTTTGCAGGAGGAAACACGAATGCTCATGGTGGAGCGCGACTGTTCATGTTAAAGTTGTTATCCAACCATAGGCAGCACATCAGCACTTTAATCCTCATTATCATCCGCCATGGTTGTTTTTTCTTCCCGTTTGAGCGCATCAGGTCACACCACAGTGACGTTTGTTGAATATCAATGACATTCGGGTCAGATGGATCATGGGACTAATGTGACCTGACGGTATACACACAGGTCACATCTGAAATGATCAGATACATATCGACTTTAGGACCACATATCCAGGTGGTCCTAAATCCGATATGTTCCTGAGTTGCTTTAGAAAAATAACGATCTGTGTTGTTCAGACTGTCATGACAAGATCAGATGAAAGTCACATCAAGGCAAAAAAATCTCATTTGGTCACTTCAGCTTTTTTAATATTGCTATAACTTTTTCACCAGGAGCATTTTTCTGCATGCAAATTTATATTTCAAGCTTACAAAGTCAGGCATAGTGATTAATTATTATAGAGTGTGACTAATTGATAAAAAAAAATGTATCGATTGACAGTACTAGTTTTAATACATGTCTTTGGAGAATGACTTAAACCTTTCCCTAAATGTACTTACTACATTTCAGACACAACTCTCAGCATGCATATTGTAACCTCTTTATCTTTCTAGCAGGGTTTGGGACACCATCAGATCTTTTACCACCTGGCACTATAGCATCATCTGTCCTGTCGAAAGCCTCCCCATTAAATCCGAGTCAATGCATGAAATGTTTTTTTAGCATAAAATCAGCTGGGCTTGATAAAATGACAAGAAATGCAGAAAAGATTACTCAACGAAGTATCACTGCTGGGATTATGGGTGGAAGATCGCAAACAAGTACAGACACAGCCAGACCAGATAATCGAGCCAAGATACTGAAGATGATCTCAGTCCTCGCAGAGCTGCACAAGACCTTCAACAGCACACTGAGCTCACAAATCACTCTTATCCCTCATGGTAATATTACTTTATTTTCTCACTTATGTGTATTCTAAAACCAGTTCCTATTCTTCTTCCTGATCAGCATATGGGATTTTTTCTTCTCTTTTGTTATTTCAGCAAACAGCAAAAATCCTAGAAGAAAAAGTAAAGTGGTAAGATTCAGTGTTCAGATCAATTAACTTTACTCCAGTATTATGATTTACAGCCTACATATTTTGTATATCATGATATAATATGATGTATATAAAAATCAGAAGAGCTTTTATATGTATAATTCCCTCCAAGTACATAAGATCCGTTGCCTGTTATTTCTTCCTGTGGGAAGCTCCCTGCTCCGGTAAAGACAACTGCTGCCACTCTGCCAGCCTCACAGACCACTGATTCCAGGTCAAGCCCAGACTCTGTTGCCCTGAGTAAGCCAGGGCGAAACTTCAGGAAGTCTCTGCCACCACAGACCAAGAAGACCAACAAAAGAGGTGAAAAAAGCCAAAACCTTTTCACCATGCATCTGTGTTTGACACTTTTTTTCAAAGTAGAAATGCCATTTTTATTATTCATTATGACACATTGTGTCATTTTGTTAGGGTGACCAACAGTATTTGAAGTACATTAAAACTATAATACCCAAAGCATTACTTGAAAATATGAGCATTGGGCTATTTGAACCTTCTGGCGGTCTTAGTATGATGGTCACGATGCTGTCATGGTTGGACAGCAGGGGAGAGTGGGGTTGTTCCGTCAGACTGCCAGTTCCTGAAACCACACAAAAGAAAACCTTTGTAAAACACGCAGGGTCCCTGTGGACCCTCCAATGGACCCTGTCTCTTAAGACCACAGGAGGGTAAAACTGGGTTAAATTCTGGTATCCCTCTTATAAACTCAGCATTATGTAGCATCTAATCTTATTAGCTTAATGGTGAATACTATAGTGAATAGTTAATAGCTAAAATGGGTGATTAGAGTGAAATTGTTCAACACTAAGGTCCCGTTTACAAGACAATGATTTCGGGTGAAAACGGAAGAGTTTTGTTGCGTTTGTACTCTGTGCATTTACACAAAACCACCGAATGTTTTCTCTGACAACGGCACAGATTGAAAACGGGTTCCAGAGTGCGATGTTTCTGAAACGTACCGATGTCCGTTATTGTGTAAACAGAGAAAACGGATCTTTTCTTCCAGAGAATCTCCAGCTCATGCATAGTATGATGCAACACATAGCTGCTTCCTACAATCCACAGAAGAAGAAGAAACTACTCACAATGCTGGTGTTACTGTTTCCCATCAGATTCGGTTCCCTCAGCGTCTCTTCACCGCCCAGGTGGCAAAATACAGGCTGCTTGTTCAGCGCTGTTATCTAGAGAACTACGGACCAGAACCAGCCCGGCTCCAGACCAGTTTAACGGGGGGCACCGACTTATTTTGGGGGGACCAAATTAGACTACGTGGCTGAACATAGACAACATCAGTAGCCTACAGGCTACTTGTTAACAAGCTTAAAGTGCTGTATTGATATTAGCTAGTGATTGTTTAGCTGTCATTACCTGCATCCAACAGCTTTACTCAACTCAGTCGGTTAGTTTGGGGGAAAAACTGCAAAGTTATTGCTGGTTTGCTGCCATGATTCTAACACACCTGCCCAGCAGCAGCAGGTCTCCTTCGCTCCCCCACAGGTGTAAACCCAGCGCGAGCGTCTCAGCTTTCATGTTGCGTTTGAAGGTGGCTCGGAAAAACAGGTTACTACTTAGCAACGGATTAAACTGTTTTAACTGCTGATAAATGTGACAGAGGGCACGGATATGGGAAGTGCGGAAGCTCCTATTGTATCAAATTGATATAGGAATAACAGACTGTCGGTCATTCCAAGGTAAAAACAATAAACAGCTTCCAGTCCGGGGCGGGGGGATTCAATGCCCGCCCATGCGGCCGGGCCTGCTAAGGACACCGTGAAAGCTCAAACAAGGTCTTTCAGCAAAGTTATCCCACTTTTTCCAACCGCATGCGCCCTAATCAGATGCACACAATGCATGTTTTCTCCCAATCTATGGGAGAACGTACCTGATGGTCAAATGCGAATCCACGTGCCTTCAAGTAGAACTTTTTTTTAAACACATGCGCGCTTTCAAAGTTTCATAGAATCTAGCACCAACTAGTGGCGTGGCGAGAGCATTACATGTTTTCGATGTGTACCGTTACTGTGTAAACAAAGATTGTAATTAGAATGTTTTCATGTAAATCAGTGGTCCCCAACCCCCGGTCCGTGGACCAATTGGTACCGGGCAGCGCAAGAAATAATTAAATATTTCCGTTTTTTGTATTGAGTCTGGAGGATCTTTTATTTTGAAAAACCTTTAATCGGATTCTCTCGGTTACTTGCGCGCCAACACTGAGCCCACAAGCAGCAAAATGAGTAAGAAACAGATCAGGTGTCTTTGGAAAGTTTATTTGCAAAGGGGAAAAGGCCCAGAGAAGAGACAGGAGAATGGATTCATCCCGGACCCGTAGGTGAGTCCCACATTACAAGCCGCTCTGCGTAACATGCGGCGACCGGCTGCTATGAGGCAATGAAACTTCAAGCTGCTTCACCACGTAGAGACCAAGCAGGCTGTGGATATAAGCAACACTTCAGGTGTCATTGTCTCCCATCACTCCCAGATGGACCGTCTGGTTGCAGAGAAACAAGCTCAGGGCTCCGTTAGTCATTATCGTGAGTTAAAATTTTCACGAAAGTAAAATGTTCGTTTTTGTGGCGCTTCTGTTATTTTGAAGAAACAGGTAAATGTTACCATAGCAACCAGAGTCAGAGTGTTTGGGTAGTGGTCGAGAGGAGATGAGTAGAGCTTGTGAGTCTTACGTCTGGTTTAGACGGAAAGATTTAAGAATTGTCGGCCGATTCTCCAAACCTCTGTGACCACAGAGCTGATAAAAGTCCAACAGGTTCGATGGTTCGTGTGTCCAAGGCAGGAGCAACACGAACCGATTCCAGTCACAAACATCCCGATTCCAGAAGAAAATCCACAAAACTCCCAACATGGCATATGGGAATTTAGAATAACCAAACACGGATGACTATGTAGAAGCAATATCAGGATGTGGAGTCATTTTAAGAAATAAAAGACATAACAAAAAGAAAAGGCAGTGGATAAAAGACGACGGAGCAGCCGTTCTATTTGCTGCACTATGATTTTTCATAGTTAACATTTTTAACTGAATAAACATAAACATATATAATAATGACCTTTACATATAATAATAAACATTTCCACATATCATCTCTGATATCCACCGGACTCTCAGTTGCGCGACACGTCAGCTGCTTAGGATTCCCCTCTGTTCTTACGTCACCGCGCTTTCTGATTGGCTACCTGTCACATTCAGCAGGTCGTATTCTTTTTCCCAGTCAGGAAAAACCCCACAGGCTGCGATAAAAGGGCCAAGACGACCCAAATTCAGGATTTAGAGGGAACGCCAACCCCCCCACCCCACCAAGGGCCGCAGCAAAATTTTCCAAGTCTTGACCGGTCCGCGGTAATAAAAAGGTTGGGGACCACTGATGTAAATCATCCAACAAAAACGGAACAAAAATTCCGTTTTGTTGAATCATTATCGTGTAAACGCCCCTAAGACTGTCTGAAAATGCTAAGTTATATATATTAGCAATATATTGTTATTGGTGTATTGAAACACACTTGTAATTTTTCTGGGGGGTTTGTGTTTGTTTTCTGTGCTCTGGTGGCCAATCAGTGACATTTTGTTGCCTGTTAGTTTGCGACCGAAGAGAAACCAGATTGGAGCCAGCAGTTTTAGAGCTCTCAATATTTGTCTTTTATCTTCAGTTCAGTTCAGTTCACAGCATATCAGTTCAGTTGTTGCCACAACAAGACTTCTTGTCACAACAACTGAACTGAACTGAACTGAAGATAAAAGACAAATATTGAGAGCTCTAAAACTGCTGGCTCCAATCTGGTTTCTCTTCGGTCGCAAACTAATATTGCCAATTTCACTATTATGTCTTTGTGCATCAACTGTAAAATAAGTCCAAGTCTAAAAGCAAAATACAATATTCTCAAATATGTCTGCACCTTTAAGTCAAATCTAAAAAATATAGAATTACATTGTAGCATGGTGGGGTAGCTGTGCTACGTTAGTTTTGATTTGTTCTTGCATGTTTGGACAAATATTTGCTCTGGTTTTGAATTCTGTGTAGCTGAAGGGTTTTGCTCAAATGATTTTATATTTGGACAGTTGTTATGATGCATAACCATGGCAACAATGTGTTGGTTTTGCAGCCAATTAAGCATCTCAAAATCCCAAATAAAACATTATGATCCCAAATAACACAACAGTTCAAATAGCAGCTTCCATGGCTGCAAAGAAGGGCCAGTAGCCAGAGATAGAAGATTTATTGATCTCTTCCTTCTGTCATAATGGGTCACATCCCCGTTTTTCTCCTCAACTTTTTAACCATACGGTCAGACAGATATTTAAACAGGAGCAGCAAAAGCAAATGAGATGGATTCAGCAATGCTTGCTAACAACTGGTGGTGACATCCAGCACATGTTGTGGAATATATTCCCTGTTGTCTTGAAATTGATCTGTTATCATGACAGTCATAAGATTGTCATACAGCAACAATTTTTATTTTTTTGAGACTCACTGCTATAGAAGAGCATTCCTGCTCAGACCATAATCATCTGACTCTTACTCATACTTGGATGATATGAATTACAACAACACATCGTTCTATGCTGAGATTAAAAAAAGTGTTTTAAATTGATTTAAACTGACCTGAATTGAAACAGCTGTAGAATAGAATATACTTTATTGATCCCCAAAGGGAAATTGTTTATTAGTTGACAAGCTACTTTTTCCAAGGTGTTAAATATTAATACAAATATAACCATGAGATGAAAGAGTGATTTAAGTTATTCAATGAGACTGAATATAAATAAATTAGGATTGCTGTAAATTAATATTTTGTAATCGAGTATTCTATTGATTACGCTTACTGATTATAACTAATTAACTGATTACTTGATTAATTGAGTAATCAGATAAAATAAAATATTGGTAAATGTAACATAACAGCTGTGTTACTATTGCATGTCAACATCAGTCCGATTTTTCACATTTGAGCTTCAATTAACTTGTAACAATAATAGCTCACTTTTGAAGTTAACCTGAAGAAAAGTTATACAAAAAATTTTAATTGTATTCAATTTAATAGGCTCACAAATACACTTATAAAAAATGTCTGTACTCCAGTTGTTGTATTCATCTTCAGTCAATTTAATAGATGAACTCTCAGCTTTCCCAGCTTCTGTGTCCAGATTAGCGACGGGATTTCACACCGTCGCTCATCACACACAGAAACTCATCTACCAGCTGTGTGCCGCCACAATGCGCTCTGCCACACATTTGTTGAGGCCGGGATGATAAGAAATGTATTTTCCGGTTCGTCCGTAAAGCTACATTTAGTTAATAATCTGTAGCGCAGTCGCCCACATTGTTAAGTCTATCCACTGACCTGTATAATTACTCCTGCCGCGCTCTTTCTCTGCAGCAGGCAGCAGCTCTGGGAGAAGAAAACCTGCCGTATCCAGGCATCGCGCCAGTCATTTTAAGGATGCTCATTGGTCCCCCGAAAACATGTTCCTAACACTTGGCTTTCCTCAACAACTCATAGGCGGGGAAGTGAGAGCGCTGCGCAATGCAAATAATGACCCGGCCAGAACACAGTGCTGAACAATAAAATATAATTTAACAAGGCTTCGAGCCGGATAAATTTTCCTCGAAGAATTTTAATAATCGAGATACTCGAATCATTTGAGAAATTATTACAGTACTTAATTAATTAATTAACAAGCATGTACATGCAAATATGTTAATCAATAAATGAGTGCAGAGAAATTTTGATTTAAGATACCCAGACTTGAGCATTGTAAAGTCAAATGGTTACAGGCAGAAATGTTGGTTACAGTCTAACCCATCTTGTCTTCTGTTCACAGTGTGTTTCTGGAAGTACTGTTCCCAGAACTGAAGTCTCCCAGTGAACACTGGTGTCCACTCCCCATTAGTCACCAATATCTGATCTTCCTATTGGTGATATCTTCTCAACTGATCATCAACTCAACCATCTATCCCAACAGAGCCAACCACAAACAGTTCTTTTCTTGTTCTGTTCCTGTTTCATTATCAAGAACTTTGAATGAGCAGTGTAAGGTTAAACTGGTTATTTTACAGTAATGAAATGGTTACATAAAGGTTATCAATAGTGCAAACAGAATACCTGCTACAACAATAAGTTGACTGCATATGAAATTGTGAATGTATCCTTTCCTCTGCTGTGTCTTTTCTCTGACTTGTGCTAGGAGACTGTTGCCGGGTTTCAGAAAGCACCATGTCTACCCTCAGGCTGGCGCCAGCCTTGACTTGGCCCTTTTCATTTACTCATTTATTAACAAGACTGACCAATCAAAAACAGACGATGTGTGCTCGTGGTCTGGGCACATGAACAGATAGCTTTGTTAACCACATTCTGTTAAAGGATGGGCATATGTCAGTTTTGTGTTTGAGATTTGTGCCATGTTTAAAGTAAAATGAATCTGTTGAATGACAAGCAGCAGCCATGGCGACGAAGTATGAAAAATGTCATCAGATTTCTGTAGTTTCACTGTCAGTAGTGAGCAAAGTTTTATGCTTATTAAAACTGATGTTGCTGTATAAAAAGTTGGCCTTTTTGGAGTATTTTGTAGAATTTAATTCCAAAAGTTTGATTTACAAACTGGAACAAAATAAAACACATTCAGTGATGCTCATTCAGAACTTTGTTCTTTTCCTTTTCTGCATTTTCAGGATATCCCATTGGATCAAACAAGCATATGATTCACACTGCATTAAACAGAGTTTTTATTGTAAATCCTGAAAAACATTGCAAGATTTGACTGTAATTCCACCACCCAGTCGTAAACAAAGCTGATTCTAGTTACATTTTAGACAAAGTATAAAAGTATGACAGAGTTTTCCTTTTTCCTGATTGGCCAACAGTTTTATATTTGAATAAATGAATGAAAATGCTTTTAAATCAGTTTCTCAAACTTTTTCGGACATTTTTGTAGTTTGATGGCAGTAATACGATTATTCCCAAGTTCATTAAAGATGTCAACAAAGAAAGATTTGTCTATCAAACCGTACGTGTTGGAGCCAGAACAGTAGAATGAAGAAAACGAGACCGCAGGACCACGCATTAATGAGAATGCATCACAATGTGTTATTACTGTATTTACATGATGCAGTATGGTAGACTGCATCAAGTCTTTTGGAAAATCCCTCTTGATGCTGGCGGAGGTTGATGAAGCACTGGTCATTAAGGTCTCCGCAACAGACTTTCAGACTTAGGAGCAGAAACTGACAAAGAGGCAAATTGACTGAGCTCTCTGCTGGACATTAAAAGTATTTTAGGACCAATGAATATTAGTAACAAATGCTACACTTGTCATATATATTTAATTGACTTATATAATGAGAGTTTTAATAACTTAAGCTTTAACTGCAGCAATAGATTGGACACATTTCAGATTGTGCTTTGTCATAAAAAAATGTAAAAATAAATTCAGGAAGAATAATTCTAGGTGAAGTTATTTTTATTGCTGATGTCATTTTTTTATAAAGAGGCATATCGTATAAAGACGCTTGTACTCATCTTTAATTTCTACTGAATTTTCCATTTTCATTTGGCTACAAGCATGTTTGTGGCTTTATTTTAGCTATCATGCAGAAACAGAATCACTTTTATCAAATAAATTGTATACAAAATATATTTTATTTAACACTTAACAGTGTTCTGATAAGAGCTAACTCGGGTTTAAGAGAAAGTCACAATGTTGAAACTACTAATGTGTGGAAAGGGATTTTTATTTGTATTTCTACACCAAATCTACAAATACTCAAGTCTCCCAATCCCCAAAGCTCACTATTTTTAATATTTCAAACACCAAATATATCTTAATACACCTTAAAATTATGCACAGTGAACTCTACCTTAGCACTACTGCAAAGATAATGTCTCTCTTGGTGGTACAGCTAATCAGCAGCAAAATGAACTGAACTGGATGGGTTGCTTTGCAAACACCAGCCAATAGTGTGTCAACCAGGTTGGTCGGCATTTCAACCGACCAACCTGGATTTTCTTTGAAACATTTTACAAAACAAAACACTTGAATATATGTTCCACAAAAAAAATCTGACAACAGATGAATCTATGAGTATACTGAACTAATAATAGGTGGGTTCCACTGTACTCACAGTCATAAGAAATAAGAAACCGTGAAGAAAAACATAAGGACACCAGGTGTTTAAAGACCAAGGCCTTGACTTGTGATTACAGTATAAGGTGTTTCATTTCATTGTTTGTTATATTCATTTTTTGTTGTAAGTTATATATCATGCAGTGATTTTGCTGTAAATGTGGCTCTGCCATCATGTGAGTAAAGAAACATCATGTTCCAGAACATGCATCCCAACCGGTGAGTGCACAAAGACCCAATCATACAAATCAATATATTTTTAGTAAGTCTCTGTCTGTCTATAAAAACTAAAAATTCACATTGGATCTTGTTTGGTTATAATCTGACTTTCCTCCCCCCTCATCTTGACCCTAAACATTCAAACTAGCTCATTGCAGAACTTGCATTTGAATTTGTCTATGTTATCTTTTCCTTCTAGTAAAGACTTTTGATTTCTTTTAATTGGGCAGTTTATTTCTCCAAACCAACTTCTCCTTTTCCCGCTCCTATTTAATTAGTTTTGCAACGTCCAGGTAGGCAAACTCAGTCTCCCGTTCTGCAGGGCAAGTGCTGGTGAACTCTTTCCTTAAGTAGGCACAGGTCAAATATCTCCACACACCAGTCATTTCTGCAGGGATGTCAAGTTCACGGTATTTCTTCACTACAACCTGATGAAGAAACCAGAGAATAATGAGCAAAGCAGGTCACACAATCTCCAGTGAAGAGATTGAACTTTAGTGACCAAACCTTTAGAATGTGTAGCTTAGGTAGCAGGTTACAATCTGCAAGGGTGAGTTCAGGCCCATCCAGGAAGCTTCTGGTGGACTCAGGCAGGTCTCCAACTGCATCTGCATCAATCTCCTCAGACAGGGGCGTCCTCAGGAAGTCATCAAGACGACGGAGAGACTTTAGCAAGGTTTTCTCTAAGGCTTTCATTACAGGGGGACAGAAAGAAAAAGTCTGAAGCATAAAAATAGATCAAGTTGATTTTTTTTAATTTATACATTATCTTCATTTTGCAAACTGGAAGCAAAAGCAAAAACAACTTCCTTTCAACATTTAAAGCTGCAGTACATAACTTTGATTTAAAAAAATGATTTTACATATTTGTTGACACTGACCGTATGGTATCAGACAGATAATGTGGAAAAACTGAGCTCCTCTGCCTTCTTCCGGTGTTCACAGTGCTAACTATAAATAACCAATCAGAGCCAGGAGGAGGTTCTTAGCGCTGTCAATCACAATCTTATTTGGTTCTGATCATCTCTCCCTGCCTCCCCTGCTAGCTGCAGTGCTTCTGATACACTGGCTAGTTTGTAAAGGGTTAGAGTCCCAGTTAAACAGCGTTTTAACTAAAGTTCTAAAAGGTTAGAAAAGGGGTGCGGGTTTTAATGTCTTCATTTTTATTTAAATTTTTTGTTTATTCAACGTCACATGACTCTGTGTTTTTGTTTTTAATGATGCAAAGCACTTTGAAATGCCTTGCTGCTGAAATGTGCTATACAAATAAAATTTGATTTGATTTAGTATGGGCATCAATGACAGCTCAACATGGAGCTAAAATCACACATATGGAGATTTTAGATGATGCACTACTTTTTGCTGATGTGTCATTAAATCTCAATCAAATAAAACTGAAGATCTTGTTCATAAGAGATAAAAAGGGTTAGAAATTTATACAGCAAGCAATTATTAAGATGGCATCAGGTAAGATTCTCCAGATCAAAATTAGGAGGTGAAATGTCATTATGGCCATCACAAGAGTATGTACACTGAAAATGTTCATAGTCACAGGTAATTCTTCTGCTGGGAATTGTATTCTGTTGTGCTAAAAATATTACTAAAATAATATGAACCTCTATAATTCCTGCACTGTATTAGTGTAATAATCATCACAACTTTAACTTTAAAGAACACCTTACAAATGATGTTAACTGGTAATAAAAAAACCTGAAAGTCTGAGAAAATTAACAATAGCATCAAAAACAATAGTTAATTCCCACACCAAATCAAAAACTTCTCTTTTGACTTTTACTAAGCCAAAAGACTGCACCACTACATCTGTACCACATGAGGGTGCTGTTTAGTTACTCTAAGCACAGATGCAGAGGATGAGACCAACGGTAAAGCAACAGTTTCTTGTCTAAACCATATAATCTCTGTCTTACCATCATGTGTGTCTCTTCTTGGGTTTTTGATGTAGGCAGAAAACTTGGCAAAGATGTCGATTCCTGCTGTGTTGGCTTCAGGATGTTTGGGAGCCAGTCTGGGGTATCTGTTTTTTCAAGAAACAAAAAAGAGCTGAATAAGCTGTGTGCCAATAAATTTTGGCAGCATAAAGTAGTGAGCAAAGTGGGCATAAATGTAGCCTGTGCATGTTTTAGCACTTCTCCCCTTGTGAAGCCAATTTTTCCAATAAATAGTATGTTGTGAGGAACCAATGCTCCATATCGAACCCAAGGACTGGGCCCCATACGAAGAAGTGTTGTTTTTGGATTAAGGGTTAGCTTTAGGAGTAAGGTATGAATTGAGTTTAGGTTAGGTGTAGAGTTAGATATGCAGTGGTAGTGGTTAGGTTTAGGGTACTGGTCAGGGTTTGGCTACAGAAACAAATGGAAGTCAATGCACAGTCCTTGTGATGACAGACTTATATATGTGTGTGCATGTGTGTGTGCGTGCGTGCGTGTGTGTGTGTGTGTGTGCGTGTGTGTGTGTGTGGATATACCGTGGTGGAGTCAGTTTCTCCTCCAGGAACTCCTCTATCTTGTTAACATCAACCTTGACCTCGCCATCAAATGTCATGAAAGGAGGATTGACCCCTGGAGCGAGGTCCTGTAGGTTTGCTGGCTTTCTGAAGGTACACATTATACATGAACAATAGTGTAAAAATGCAAGAACAACTTTTTACACATGCAGGTTCTTTCAAAGGATTATTCTTCACATCTGCCGTAAAGAAATTAAGAAAACAAACTTTAAATGCTTACATTTTAATGTGAAAAGATGATGACAAGAAGTTACCTCTTAACATCCACTGTGGTGACAGTAAAGATGACTCCTTTCAGCAGTAAGATCATGAAGATTCTCTGAGAAAAAGGACAGTTTCCGATGCTCTTTCCATCACTTCCTGCCTAAACACATGCATACAAAATTATGTTAATTTTTTACATATTCTTCATAATAAGAAAATAGAGCATATCACTCCAATTCGAGTGTGTTTACACTGGTTCCCTGTAGCTAGGCTTTACAGTACTTGTTAGGAAATAAAGCACTGAATGGCTTAGCACCAAAATACATTAAGGACCTGATGTATCAACCATCCAGACCACTGAGGATTTCTAATTCAAGTTTACCCTCATCGTTTGAATCAGATCCAAACATGGAGAAGCAGCATTCAATTTTTATATTCGTCTAATACACTGAAACACTCAGTTTCTTCAAATCAATGCTGAAACCCCATTTCTTCATAGTTTTATTATTATTATTATTATTATTATTATTATTATTATTTTATTAATTACAACTGGGAGATTATTAATTATAGCATGTAATTAAACTTTTCATTGTTTTGACATTAGTATTGTTTGTTTTATGTTTTCATCATATACTTTGAATTATCCTGGTGCTGAAATGTGCAATACAAATAAATATAATAAATCATTTTATTTTGAAATAGACAGGAAAGGCTTGTCCACTCCATTATATATGGACAGGAGAGTCGTGCCTCTGCTGCAACAGGCTACTAGACTGTCTGATATCTCCCAAAATCATCCAATACTTACATGTGAAGTGGATCTTATCTCTTGATCTTATCTATCTCGGCAAAGGTCTAAAAATCAACCACTGTCCTGTTTTGCTCTGTTGTGAGACAGTTCTGACTAATAAACTGGCCCACTAGGTCTTGTCTGTATGCTTGCACTTAACAATCGTCACTTAAATGACTGGCCAAAAAATGCAATCGGTGCTCCCCTAGTAAAAAGAGCCTGAAGTAGGCTCTGAGGTGTTAAACATTCATCATGAATACAGTGGAAGTGAGTATTTGTGATTAGCAGTTCTCCTTAGCATCAAATAGCAGGTTAATCAGCTTAAAGAGTGAGAATGGGGAGATTAACCTGCTGTTGGGAACAGAATAACACAAGTACACTGCAAAGCCATAGGTTTTTATCTCATAAATAAAAAGAGACAACCCTGATGTTATCACAAGATGAGACAATTTTGAATCAGAACTTGTCATATTATTGATGATTTGACCTGTACACACAACCAACACAGTGAAATCCAGTCCACAAACTCATTCCATAACATTTTCATCTACCTACAGTCAATGCTCCAGAGCTCCTAATAAATGAGTCTATTGTTTGAATGTGGGGTCTCGTGGTGTGTAAGCTTGTTGTGCAAATATTTGAGGCACAGTTCAAAATCCCCCTTATTGTGGAATTGGACCATTGATAATTCCCTCTGTAATTCATGCCCTTGTTCCAAGACTTCTGGTCTATGGAAGAGCAGAATGAACTGCTCTTCAAACTCTCCATCATTATAGAATAACTAAGTCTTTGTACACAATGTGCTATTCTGTCCCTTACCACTAGGATTGCATGCCAAAGTAAAGCAAGCTATCTAGCCTGTTGGATTAGAACAGCACTGGTCTAATAGGATAAAGAAAGCAGTCTGTCAAACACACATACTGTACATGGGCACAGATCCTATAGGTGCGTGTTCTTACAAAAATGCAAACTGGTGTTGGAGCTAAATTCCTCAGTTCATATTACTAGATCTTTTGATAAAAGTGTTTGTCTCAGTTTTGTGGTTGGAGATAAAAGAAGTCTCCCTATACTTTGAATTGCAAATTGCTTGGTTGCATTCTTTACATTTAATTAGGTTCCAGAAAGAGCTTTATGACATGCTTGTCTAGATTCAAGATGGCAGTCAAAGATGTTGTGATGCTATCTATGGCTGCTATAGATGTTTCTGGCAGTGGCAGGCTCCAACCAGAACTACTAGTTTAAGAAAAGTATTTTCAATTCTTCAACCTATCAAGCTTTGAAAGTATTTCAGTTCACCATTCAGTCTGCTGCTTTGCATGAGTATTCATGTCAAAATGACTTTTTAGCATTCTGCCATATTCTAATCCAAAAGTATAGTAGACCCTCATCTATTGTGATTCAACAGTCGTGGATTCATAGCTCCATAACATAGCTCCAAATTATTCGTAGATAATCAACCTATTCACCTAAAGTAAATGGAAGCTGGAATGCATAGGTGGAATGCTAACTGACATGTCATATGCTGGTGTTCACAAAGCAGCAAATCCTTGAACATCATTGATTTTCTTGTCACTGATTGGTT
The DNA here is from genome assembly GCF_904066995.2 of Poecilia reticulata. Classification (NCBI taxonomy): domain Eukaryota; kingdom Metazoa; phylum Chordata; class Actinopteri; order Cyprinodontiformes; family Poeciliidae; genus Poecilia; species Poecilia reticulata. The sequence goes on along the minus strand of NC_088831.1, from coordinate 1,280,221 downwards.
GTATCTCCATGAGTGGGGAAAGAGAACGCTGTAAATGCTAGCTTCTGCAATAACACAGTGCATTATAATACATATTAATGGTGTTTGAACTGTAACAATAGTTAGTGTTTTTAGAAGGGATTTCAAATATTTGCACATTTTAGCCACAATTCCTTTACTGGGTTGTGGCAGTCGCAAATGTTGGTGTAGATTCTTAATCATCTAGGATTTGACAATCCTAAATACTTAAGTAGAACACTGGACTTGCTTTTGTTTCTTGAAAATGAATACCAGAATGTGAGCTGATTTGTCTCAAAGTGTGATTGACTGTAAAAGCAACTGAGACAAGTCAGGGATGCAGAGTACATGTTAGAAAGATAAAGTTGGAAGGCACTTCCTCAGTTTTAATTTAGTTTTTGATACTGAAGATAGATGGCTAATTTAATTCCTTTCTACAGCTGTCTTAACTGTCTTTTTATTCATTGCTGCTCTTTGAAGAGTACATGGGCCACATCTTTGAACTGTCCCTCCCCTTTGAAATGTAGATGAACTGTAGACCTTGAACCAATGAGCTGACTCTTCTGTGTTCAGCATTGCTTTTGTAAAACTATTTTATTTCTCAAACAAAATTGCAAATCCAATCGCTGAACTGGACTGCTTATACCAATCTGCTGAGCTTAGGGTCTCTGTTTTGTGTCATGTCTGAAAGTGTTTGGTTTAATCCATCCATCCATCCATCCATCCATCCATCCATCCATCCATCCATCCATCCATCCATCCATCCATCCATCCATCCATCCATCCATCCATCCATCCATCCATCCATCCATCCATCCATTTTCTTCCACTTATCCGGGGTCAGGTCGCGGGGGCAGCAGCCTAAGAAGGGAGGCCCAGACTTCCCTCTCCCCAGCCACTTCTTCCAGCTCCTCCGGGGGAATCCCAAGGCGTTCCCAGGCCAGTCGAGAGACATAATCCCTCCAGCGTGTCCTGGGTCTTCCCCGAGGCCTCCTCCCGGTGGGACGTGCCCGGAACACCTCACCAGGGAGGCGTCCAGGAGGCATCCTGACCAGATGCCCGAGCCTCAACTGGCTCCTCTCGATGTGGAGGAGCAGCGGCTCTACTCTGAGTCCCTCCCGGATGATCGAGCTTCTCACCCTATCTCTAAGGGAGAGCCCAGCCACCCTGAAGAGGAAACCCATTTCGGCCGCTTGTATCCGTGATCTCGTTCTTTCGGTCATGACCCAAAGCTCATGACCATAGATGAGGGTGGGAACGTAGATTGACCGGTAAATCGAGAGCTTCGCTCTTTGACTCAGCTCTCTCTTCACCACGACGGACCGGTACAGCGCCCGCTTCACAGTAGACGCTGCCCCAATCCGCCTGTCGATCTCCCGCTCCCTTCATGAAAGTACTGAACAAAATTTTTGACCACCTCGGCGACCTCGTCCCCAGAGATTGGAGAGCCCAACCCAGAGTCCCCATGCTCAGCTTCCTCAACAGAAGGCATGTTGGTGGGATTGAGGAGGTCTTCGAAGTATTCTGCTCACCGGCCCACAACGTCCCGAGTTGAGGTCAGCAGCACACCATCCCCACTATAAACAGTGTTGGTGCTGCACTGCTTCCCCCTCCTGAGACGCCGGATGGTGGACCAGAATCGCCTCGAAGCCATACGGAAGTCTTTCTCCATGGCCTCTCCAAACTCCTCCCACGCCTGAGTTTTTGCCTCAGCGACAACCCGAGCCGCATGCCGCTTCACCTGCCAGTACCCATCAGCTGCTTCTGGAATCCCACAGGCCAAAAAGGCCCGATAGGACTCCTTCTTCAGCTTGACAGCATCCCTCACCGAAGGTGTCCACCAACGGGTTCGAGGGTTGCCGCCACGACAGGCACCAACAACCTTGCAGCCGCAGCTCCGATAAGCCGCCTCGGCAATGGAGGCACGGAACATGGTCCACTCAGACTCAATGTCCCCCACCTCCCCCGGAACGTGTTCGAAGTTCTGCTGGAGATGAGAGTTGAAGCTCCGTCTCACAGGGGACTCCGCCAGACGTTCCCAGCAGACCCTCAATACACGTTTGGACCTGCCAGGTCTGACCGGCTTCCTCCCCCACCACCGGAGTCAACTCAACACCAGGTAGTGGTCAGTGGACAGCTCCGCACCTCTCTTCACCCGAGTGTCCAAGACATACGGCCGCAGATCCGATGAAACGATGACAAAATCGTTCATCGAACTGCAGCCTAGGGCGTCCTGGTGCCAAGTGCACATATGGACGCCCTTATGCCTGAATATGGTGTTCGTGATGGACAATCCGTGACGAGCACAGAAGTCCAACAACAGAACACCACTCGAGTTCAGATTAGGGAGGCCGTTCCTCTCAACCACGCCCCTCCAGGTCTCACTGTCATTGCCCACGTGAGCATTGAAGTCCCCCAGTAGAACAAGGGAGTCCCCAGGAGGGGCACTCTCCAGTACCCCCTCTAAGGACTCCAAAAAGGGTGGGTAATCTGAACTGCTGTTCGGCCCTTAAACACAGACAACAGTCAGAACCCGTCCCCCCACCTGTAGGCGGAGGGAGGCTACCCTCTCGTTCACCGGGGTAAACCCCAACGTACAGGGGCCGAGATGGGGGACAACAAGTATGCCCTCTCCTGCCCGGCGCCTGTCACCGTGGGCAACTCCAGAGTGGAAGTACATCCAGCCCCTCTCAAGGAGACTGGTTCCAGAAACAGAGCCATGCGTCAAGGTGAGGCCAACTATTTCTAGCCGAAACCTCTCAGCCTCGCACACTAGTTCTGGTTCCTTCCCCACCAGAGAGGTGACGTTCCACATCCCAAGAGCTTCTGCAGCCGAGGATCAGACCGCCAGGGTCCCCTCCCTCGGCTGCCAGCCGTAACACACAGCACCCGACCTCTTTGGCCCCTCCGACAGGTGGTGAGCCCATTGGAAGGGGGACCCACGTCTCCTCTTCGGGCTGGGCCCGCCCGGGCTCCGTGGGTAAAAGCCCGGCCACCAGGCGCTCGCCATCGTGCCCCACCTCCAGGCCTGGCTCCAGAGTGGCCTGAGTGGGGCATGTTTCTCGGCTGGCCTGGGAACACCTTGGGATTCCCTTGGAGGAGCTGGAAGAAGTGGCTGGGGAGAGGGAAGTCTGGGCCTCCCTTCTTAGGCAGCTACCCCTGCGACCTGACAACTCTAGAAAATATTAAGAGACCACTACACTGAACTCCATTGAAAACCTCATGGTTAACCCACCAAATATTGATTTCTGAACTCTTTCTGAGTTAAAATTTTACTATTGTTTCTAAATGAATATTAACTTGCTTTATTCGCATTATTTGAAGTCTGAAAGCACTGCATCTTTCTCATTATTTTGACCATTTTGTCATGTTCTGCAAATAAATACATTTTTGCTTGGAATTTTGGAGGCGTGTTGTCAGTAGTTCATAGAATTAAAGAAAAGTTAATTTTACTCATATACCTATAAAAAGTCAAATTTGAGAAACTAATCATTTTAAGAGGTCTCTTAACTTTTTTCCAGAGCCGTGTATGGGCCCTAAACCAGTTTTGTTGTATATAGAACTAGATTGTATGCAGTGCAGTGTGGGAACTCCATTCATTACCTTCACATAGAGAGAGATTTCATGGTTCTGATCTTGAATTGTTCTGCTGTTTCTTCGTTTAGGATGTACGGGGCTTTGTAACATGAGCTTGACCTCCTCTCTTGCGTCCGGGGTCATCTCCTCCCGCTGTGGTATATATGAATGGCCATCCTCCAGTAGCACTACTCGCTTCTTCTTCACTTGGTCATCTTTTTTTTTGGACTGGGATTCATCTTTGATCACTGACTTTAACTCTTTCATCCAGTCCCCCTTCTTCGGTGAACTTTTCAGCTCTGGCACTTTATTTTTTATCGTCCATTGTTGGCTTCTCCTTTCATTTGCCAATATATTTTTTCTAAAAGGCCTCAGTTCTTTTTTCCAGTCCTTCACCTCCTCTCCAATTCCTTCACCTTGTTGGTCTCTTTTAATCCAATCATCATCTTTTCTCATAGTTGGCAGCAGCTTCGATTTCCCCTGCCCTTCTTTCCAAAGTGGTTGTGGTTGTACCCCCACAGTTCCATTCTCTATTGCCTGCTTCAGTCCTTTAACTTCAGAGTCTTTCTTTATGTCTTCTAAAATCTGATAATCCTTTTTCTCTTCTTTTTCTTTCAGTTTCTCTTTCTCCCCCTTTTGTTTTGTGCACTTTTTTTTTTCTTGGACTTGTTTCTTTATTTCCTCTTCCTTTTCTCCAGCGTGCACTGTGACTTTTTGAAGCTCTTTATCCTGCAGACTCTCACTAGTTGTACCAAAAGGCCATCTTATAAATGGAATGCTTGGGACCTCAGTGGACTCTATAATGTAATCATCTAAAACAGTGACAGGTTCCTCTCCCATTTCAACTTCTCCTTCTATTGCATGTTCTTGTTCAGTCTCTTTCTTATCTTCAGCAAGTTGCCTGAGTTCCTGATTGTCCCCTGGATCTATTTCAGACATTCTGAGATCTTGCAAAAGATGCCCCTGCACTTGACCTCTTTCAGCTGTTGTAGTATTTTCTTTTAATGAAACTTCAGTTTTTTCATTGATTTCAGATGCGTCCCTCTCCTTATCAAAAATCTTATCTTTGTGTCCATCTACAGACACATCCTGCTCATGTGGCTCACCCGGTTCTACATGAATATCAGCTGGCAGGTTTTCAACCTGATGAGACATTTCTTTTTCCATTTCATCTTTCCCCTCAAACACTAAGTCTCCAATAACTTCTTGGCATGTCTTTCTTTCATCTTCCTCGTCTTCCAGAGTCTCAGCCTGGCCAATTCCGGCCCCTGTTTTCCTTTCCTGAACCCCAATCTCTGTCAGTGAATGTGGTTCAAAGGTTACAGCGAGCAGTGTTCCCGGTTTTGTCTCTTCACCTGCTTCACTTCTTGGCTTTGACTCCACATCGGAATACTGATCATTAGAATTAGAAATGGTGTTTATGTTTTTTCTGTTCTCGTTGTTTTTCACCTCATCCTGATGGTTGGTTATTATCTGGTTGTCTTTGGTTTGGTTAAGTGTATTGACTTCTATGCAGTCATTGCTTTGGCATGAGTTACCCTGAGAGCTGATATTTTTCTTTACTGCAGTGAGATGTTGGGCCAAGTCTCTCTCTAAATGGTCAGGATATTGGGTCGTGTCTTCTGAAGTTTTTCCATCAGAATATTTTCTCCCATGTCCGGACTGCCCCAGGTATACATCAAGACAGGTGACATTTAACTCTTTTAAACTGGAGTCCCACATATTTGTTTCAGTTGGATCTGTTTCCATACATTCTTCTGCATAGATTTCCTCCCTGAGGACTTCACTGCTGTCTGATATTTGATATTTCTTAGCCTCTCCTAACACAGGAGATGAACTTATTATGGTCTCACATTCTTCGTCTTTTGTCTGTTCATCTAACTTTCCTCGATCTTCATCCCCCACTTCAGTTCCCTCATTTACATGCTCTTCTTCCTTGTTTTGTAGTGAAGCCACTTCACTTCTTCTTGTGTCCTCATTTTCACTTTGCTGTCTTGACTCATCCACAGTGGCATCAACTTGCTCCTGTCCTGCCACAGTTAACATTAAGACATCTTCACCTACCTCCTCTGCTAGTTCCACCTCTTCAAATTCCCCCATTGCCTCCTCATCCTCTTTACCGTTCTGAGTGTCCCGATCTGAACAGATGGCTACTGGGCTGTAGATAACGGTTCTGTTTGACAGATCTGGGTGTTGGTGGGAGCTGAACTGAGCCATGAGGAACTTTTACTGAATGACGGAATTTAATCCAGAGCTGCCCAGGATCCCAGGATACGATTGACTCAATTGATTAAATTGCTATTTGTTCAGTGACTTTCAGATGAGTCTTTAAATCCAAAATGAAGCAAAGATGAATATTTACCAAACCTTTATATTCATGGAAGTACGATTTCTTCAAAATCCAGAAATGAAGAAGTTCAAGCGTACAATATGAATAATATCCACCTGAAGGATCTGTTTGACTTCTTGATGTGAGGCTCTTGTGCTCCTGCCGGCTAGCAAGTGTTGGATATTAATATGCACAATCTTACTTCCTCCTCCTCCTCTACCTCCTCTCTCTCTCTCTCTCTCTCTCTGTTCAGAGATTAAAACAAGGCTGATCCCCGTATGACCAAAGGCTTTAATCTCTTTGCAATTCAAGGACCAGCACCATTTAAACAACAACAAAAAAACAACTCAGCAGAACCTGCACTAAAACTTTGCATCTCTTAGGTTTACATTTTGTGCAAACAATTAGGTTAATTAAATTCTAATATTATTGAAAAGTAAATTTCTGCACAGTGGCGCAGTTGGTAGTGCTTGCCTTGGTTCCTGGGTTCGATTCCCGGCCCCGGGTCTTTCTGCATGGAGGTTTAATGTTCTCCCTGTGCATGAGTGGGTTCTTGGGTTCTCCTGCTTCCTAACAGTCCAAAGACACGACTTTCAGGTTGTTTGGTTTCTCTAAATTCTCCTGAGGTGTGCAAGTGTGTGTGCACAATTGCCTCTGTGTTGGCCTGTGATGGACTGGCGACCTGCCCAGGCTGACCCCGCCTCTCAGCTGCTGACCGCAAGAGATAAAAATAGACATGCAGTTGCCAAACTTGCAATGACTGTGTGATGCTGTGTTGTCAATATTGACCTAAATCCCTGAAATTATTTTCTGAGGCCTGAGGGAAAGAAGCTGTCCTGAAAGCAAAGTGGGGTTCCAACCAGAAACTAGAATTGTCTATATTACATTTTCCTGGGTCTTGTGTTCTTCCTGACATGAAACAGATCATGTTCAATATTTAGTTATCCTTTCATCTTTAAAGATGATTGAAAAGAAATCTTCATAATTTACACATGGAAATTGTTTTTGAATTTGGATGGATTGTGTAGGACAGAGTAATGTGGCCATTGTGTATTGAAAAATAAAAGGGAGGAGTAAATGTCCACCATCAACCTCAGAAAATTTTAGAATAATCTCAGACATGATGCAAAAAAAAAAAACTTGGAAATTTCTGAGCTCCAAATGTTGAAAATGTGCTAGGGAGAAAAAAAACAACTTTCTGAGGTTTTGAAAAAAAAAGGACTTTTCAAGTTCTAAAAAATGTCTGAGATTAATCTCAAAGTGTCTCAGGATTTTTATTTATTTATTTATTTTGCGGAAATGTTCTCATTTTTGTCGATCTACAATAGAAATAATTGTAGACAGATATTTTTCATGGCTTCCTAAAAAAAGAAATTTTGACTTCAATCTAAGAATTATGCTAATTTTGAGAATATTCTGAAGAAAAAGTCAGGATTCTGACATTAAAGTCAAACAATTTTAAAAATCTGAGTTCCCCATCCCCCCCCCTTTTTTTAATAATACTCCGTTTACTGTGATGAAAAATGAAAAATAGAACTTCAGCAATGTTTTTGTGGCGCTGTTCTCCTCCAGGACTCTAGAGGGCGATAGTTTACTGTGTGTGAAGAACCTGGGAGAAAATGCAGACACGCCATGTCCTTTATCCTGTGAGCAGCTGTCATGTCAGCAGATTCACTATTTCTGTGTGTCCAGATATAATTCAGTTAATTTTGGCCCAGCAGCTCTGATTCAGCCTGACGCAGGTTAGTGTGGAGTCATTAGGCTAACAGGAGCTAACAGGCTAACCGTCTGTTAGCTCAGCTCAGCTTCACTCTGTTGGCGATGGAGCTGCAGCAGGCTGTGGACGGAGCCGAGGAGGTGGCGGTCGATGTTCAGGTCACTGATTTACTGAACGCCCTGATCGCCTGGAAGGTCCCGGATGATCTGTTCACCGTCAGCAGTCTGAAGGTAACAAGAGGTGGAAATCTTACCGGGTTTTCCTTCCATAATCAAACTATGCAGCATATACCGAAGTGGAAGGAAATGATACATGGCTTTAGGGCGTTTTTGCCACTTATAAAGTAGAAAATAAATTCCACCTGCTTGTAATTGAATTTCAGATAGAGCTCAGATGTTTGTTAGAGAGCTGTAGAGATCTGAATCGTCCATATTCACCAAGATCGTGTGCAAACAAGGAAGGCTCACTACGTACAGATATTGTACAGCAGGGGTCACCAACTCCAGTCCTCCAGGGCTACTACAATCCTGCAACCTTTAGATTCACCTCTGCTCCAAAATGTCTGAATTTCCTCCCCAGCATTCATTCCTCTCTGCATTAGGCTGGAAACGATCAGTTTATCTGATCCAGGTGTGTTTGAGCAGAGACCAGGTGGCCCTGGAGGACTGGAGTTGGTGACCCCTGCTGTACAGTATAAACTTTAGAGGAAGTAAAAGGATTAAAGGATCTGTTTGTGTGTTGTACAGCCACTTCACTTTTATATAAAAACTCAAAATATAAAGGCTGTGGTAGCCTAAATCTGCTTATTTTGTTTCACATCACAGTATCTGAGGGCAGTCAGCCTGAAAGAAGAAACTTTTCTTGTTTTTGAAACCACTGCTTGTTAGAGTTGACCTGAAGGTAAAAGTCTGTGTCCAGGATGTGTGGAGTCTGCAGAGATGATAGATGCCCTCTTCCTGACCCGACCAGAGGTCTGCAACATTTACAATCCTAAGAGCCATAATTGCCTCCTGTCGAGCTAAATATAACTTTAGAGCCACAAATGTTACCTGACTTACTTTTTCTTTAAAGGATGACTTACATTTTTGACAAATGTGTACTTAAGGATTTAAAAAAAAATTCTAGATCGCTGTTTTATTTTTTTGTATGTTTAGATTTTATAATAAAGAAAAACGTAAAACCTTAGCAGAAAAGAAGGCGTATATGTTTCCTTCTGTGGGATGTTGAAATTTATGGAAAATTAAAGAATGGTATATAGTTTCCAACTTAATGTCAAATAGATTTAAAACAATATCACTAGCACTTTTAGTGTCATTCTGTTGTGTGAAATTTATTTATTACATGAAAAAACTTTGTATAAAATTTCTATTTAAAACACTAGTTGATTCCTTATCATTTGAAGCTAGTTATTAATACCACGGACTCATGGAATCTCTCTATTAATGTATTGGTCAGTAACATGACAGAAGAGTTGAGGGTGAAATAATTGAAAGGATTTGAGGATAAGCTACAGTCTGTTCTTGTTGTATATATTTTTTCCAGGCCAGCTTTGAGTCCCTGTTCCGTTCATTTGACCCAGAAGTTCAGTTCCAGTATTTCCGGTCGTTTCGACGGGTCAGGATCAGCTTCAGAGACGCTCTGGCAGCAGCTGAGGCGAGGCTCCGGCTGCACAAGACGGACTTCAACGGGAAAGAAATGAGACTGTACTTTCCTCAGGTGATGCTTGAGTTCCAGGCTGGAAGGTCTTCCACCTTTCCTAACAGTTTGCTGAATAAAAAGAGAATGTGTTTAAGAAATTACCTAGACAGCAACTTTTAGCAGTATTTTAGAGAATTGTAGGTTTCTGGTCATCAAACATTACTTTCAATAATGTTTGATATTTGAAATATATTGATCTGTGAAACTAAAAACTGTTGATCAGGCTGGCTTGTTCACCTGTTTTTTCGTTTTTATTTGCTATAGTCTGTCCACATTGGGAGTCCTCGTCTGGAGCCTCCAAAGCCGGAGAAGCAGTTCCTGATCTCCCCTCCTGCCTCCCCTCCGGTCGGCTGGGAACAGTCTCAGGATGCCACTCCAGTCATCAACTACGACCTGCTGTGTGCCATCTCCAAACTTGGACCAGGTACAGAACTCGGCTTCCCTTTGACTTTTAATGAAGGACCTGAACTGGGACACCTGACACTTCTAGCAGGAGTCACAAGTATCAGCCTGTCCATTTGAACAGAACGGTCAGGAGAGGCACCAGGCAGGCCACCATTTCAAAAATGTTCAAAGCTGACAGGAGTTTGAAAATATGACCAGGAATGTATGTTAGTGGAAAAACAATACTGACTTGATTTAAACGTCAACTATAAAAATACAATTAAAATAAATATCAATCTTATGCACTTCAATGAACTAACTGAGTTATCAAGGCAGTTGATCTTAAAACAAGCTATGTGATGCTGATCACAATTAAAAATAAAATGAATTAAAAGAAATAATAACCAAGATGGACAATAATGAGTTTAGTAAGTTTAACTAAATATTCTTAGCGTACAAAATCCAAGTATTTATAATATGAAATTGTTTTGTGTTTTTCTAAATCCCAACATTTCTAGTAATGTTGCTGGTTGTGATTGGTTTTTCAGACGTCCACTGCTCTTTCTGCAGTTTCACCAAAGATGCTCTTTAGATATCGTTGCTATCACTGTTATTGGTGTATGTAAAATAATATTTGAAATAAATAAACAAACCTTTGCCTGGTGGTGGGCAAGCAAAGCCTGGCGGCCTACCAGGCTTGTATCCCACTGTGACAAACCCTGCATTGTGTTTCCACATATTTATTATGTTATTGCTCCTTTTCTGTGCTGCAGGAGAGAAGTATGAGCTTCACACAGCCACGCCCACTACCCCCAGCGTGGTCGTCCATGTGTGTGAGGATGAGCATCATGACAGTTCGGCGGCTCCCGACAGCAACCAGGAGGACAAGCCCTGTCCCCCCCGGCCAAAGATCATCCAGACTCGACGCCCCGACTACACCCCCCGGGTGGAGCAGTGAACAGTGACCACAGCAGAGTACAAAGTTTTATCATGAAGTCATTGGTCAAGAGCTGACCATGCTCTCACAAAGATTCTTTGACGGTTTGGGGGATTAAAGAGCGCCCTCTAGGGAGCGTAGGTATCCTGGCGAGGGGCGTGTCTTCAAAGATGGAGACAGAAAACTAGCTGCTGATTGGACTCTTGTCCAATGGGAACTACATTATGAGAGTTTCCTGTTAGAACCAATTGTGCTTAGCCATCAGGTGATATTTAGTGTTTGGGTTTGAGGGCTGAAGGAAATGTTACCGTTGTAAAATCTCCCTGACTTTGTCCTCATCCAGCTTGCCTGATTCTGCTTTGGTGAAATCCAGTGTTAAATCAGGCCCAGCTTAAATCATCCATTCACTTTATTGTATGGTTGCTTTAATTTCCAATATGAACAATGTGTTGGTCAGGTGACTGGAACTGAAGGAGTGAATTCTTGCTGCTGATGAACTCTTGGTTCTGCTTTGCCAGATGACTTTGCTGCTGTTTCATCTGATGACTGAGCTTTACATATCTGCTCTGCTGAACCAAGCAGGCACCCATACTTCCTGTGGCAGCATTTCCTTGTGCAACAGAAAGCCAAGCGGGGGTGGACTCTTTCCAGATGGATGTAATTAGTGTTGGTAGGCTGGAAAATCCAGGCTCCAGAAAGCTTGTTTTGTTTCTGCTGGGATTTTGTGTGAGATCATTGTATGAATGTTTCCTGCAGCAAAGTATTCACACCTTCTGATCTTTCAGCTTCACTTCTTTTAGTAAACATAAAAACAGAGGAGGGAAAACAAAGTATGTAGTAGTTTGTTTTGAAAAGTTTTTTTCTTTATTATTATTGTTACTACTACTACTGTGGTTGGACCTGGACAGAATGTGGAGAAGCTTAGGGGGTGTGAATACTTTTTTTGACTGTGTGTCCTGCTCTAGCTGTTGACATGTAACTGAAAGCACACGTTTGCACAGATGTAATTTTAGTCAGGATGTGCAGACCTGATGTACCCGTGTTGTGTTCAGCATTGCTTTATGAATGGCCATAACCACCAGGTCGTCTAATAGCTTCTCAAAATATGTTTGTTAATGACAGAGATCACACTCTGTAGGGAATGTTGTTTTATTTGTTTAAAAAGTCATAGTGATTACTGCCAATATAAATGCTGATCACTTGACACAGTTGACATTGTTATATATGTGGAAGTTATGGGGGCTCTGGATTAGCAGCACTGTGAGAAAACGTGTCTACATGTGATCCCTGCACAAGGCTCTGTGTCTCGTTTTAGTCCTGGTACATTTATATTGATAAATATAACATACTGTTTGTGGAACAACAATAAATAGAAGTTTGAGAAACTTCTTCCTGTATTATCTCAGCATTGATGATTATAGGCATATAATTATTTTTATACAAATCTGGTGGATCCAAACAGACAGCTGCGACGGGTTCTGTTTTTAAAGCCTGACAAAAGAAACATAAGCGTAAATAGAAAACATGATAAAAAGCTGAAGGACTGCAAAAGGTATCAAAACTAGAAACCTGAATATGGAAAAACAGAACTTCATATAAGAGGGAATTGTGTATGTATATATATATATATATATATATATATCAAAATCTTAAGACCAGTTAAAAAACTGCAAGAATTTGCATTTTGCACTATTGGATCTTAAGAAGGTTCTAAGTAGAGCTTCACAATGTTAAAAGAAGAAATCAGTGTAAGACACAAGAACTTTTGAGCAGGGAATTAATTGAAAACTGCATTTACACTCAAACATGATTTTTTTCAGCTGATCAAAAGTTTAAGACCATAGCTAAAAAAACCAGAAAACCCCCCAAAACAGAAATCAAAGTGTCAAAAAAAGGGACTCATTAAAGAGTAGCTCCACCATCTTGTTGATGACTTCCAACAATGGTTTAGGCTTGATGCCAGTGTGTCCAGGAGGCCAGTGGGAACGTTGCTCCAAGTGTTGAAGATGCTTCACGAAGGGCGTCCACTGTCTGGAACTGATGTCCATTTTTGTAAACTTCCCTTTCCGTCCATCCCCAAATGTTCTCAGTTGGGTTTAGATCTGGGGAACATGCAGGATGGTCCAAAAAAGTGATGAAGAACTCCTTTGTCAGGCGGGGATTGTGAACTGCAGCATTGTGAACTGCAGCATTGTGAACTGCAGCATTGTCCTGTTGAAAAACCCAATCATTACCACACAGACGAGGGCCCTCAGTCATGAGGGACGCCCGCTGCAACATCTCCACATAACCAGCTGCTGTTTGACGTCCTGCACAACCTGAAGCTGTTCCATTGAAGGAAAACGCACCCCAGATCATGATGGCGCCCCCACCACTGTGCCGTGTAGAAAACATCTCAGGTGGGATCTCCTTGTCATGCCAGTAACGTTGGAAGCCATCAGGACCATCAAGGTTACATTTGTTCTCATCAGAGAAGACAACTTTCTTCCACCTTTCAATGTCCCATGTTTGGTGCATCCTTGCAAAGTCCAAAGGGGAAATTTTGTGGCGTTGAAGACGTTTTTTGTTTCTGAAGCCCTTCTCTCTCTCCAGATGCCGTCTGATGGTTATTGGGCTGAAGTCAGCACCAGTAATGGCTTTCATTTGGGTGGAGGATCGTGCTGTTTCTTGACGGACAGCCAATCGGATCCTGCGGCTCAGAGCTGGTGACATTTCTTTGGGTCTACCACTTGACCTTTTTGTTCCATAACCCTCAGGATCATTTTAAAAAATGCAAAATGTCTGTCTTACTGCGTCCAACCTCAGCAGCGATGGCACGTTGTGAGAGGCTTTGCTTATGCAGCTCAACAATCCTACCACGTTCAAAGTCAGTGAGCTTTTTTGCTTTTGCCATCAGGAGGTCTTGACAGTGTAAAGACTTGAGAGAAAATGACATGGAATCCAGATTTTTGCACAGCTTTTCGCTTTCAAAGACTACCCAGATAGCACACGATGTTAAATCAACGTTGAAAAATAGTTAGAATTGTTGATTTTTTTGTTGAAGTCGACAAATGACGGTGGATCAACCATCAAACAATCATCCACCTCTAGCCAAGTAACTAACGTTGAAACTGTCATTGAATCAATGTTGTTTTGTCGTTGAAATCTAATGACTGAAATGCTGATGTCTGATCAACGTCTGATCAAAGTTGAATCAATGTCAGCTGTTTTGCCGCACGCCTTCCCCTCATCCCAGCTCTGGGTCAGAGCATTTTATTACTGAGCGGGGGTTATCACATTTTTTATATATATATATATATATATTAGTTTTTCAAAATACAGCATACATAAATCATACACAAGAGTATGAAGCATATACATATTTAACAAATTACTATATAAGAAAAAATATACCCTTATCAATACAACAATACAAATAAAAACATACAACAACTAAAAGTAAAATAAAATAAGAACAAGTCAAGGCAATTATCTAAATAACTGGATACACTGCGCTGGTTACCATTTACACTTTAGGATGGTACTACCTGTCTATAAAGGCACGGTTGGCATACTAAGAGGCTGAGCGAGCGTGGGGGTCAGTCTTAGACTGAGAAAGATGGTCCAAAACCAGCTGCCAGATGCTACAGAACTTATTAGTGGAGCCCACAACATCATACCGCAGTTTCTCCAAATGAAGAATCTCAGTGAAATCACTTGACCACATTTTAAACTGAGGGACCTTGTCCGTTTTCCACAATCTCAATATTACTTTCTTAGCCGTTACCATTCCATACATCACAGTCGTTTGCTGCGGCTCCTAAGTGAAGGAGAATATCCAGACAATGCAATCTGGGCATCTGGGACCAACGTGCCTCCATACACTTCAGAAAACAAGTTAAAAATGTCACACCAATATTGGAAGAGTTTGGGGCATGACCAGAACAGATGTGCCAGGGAGCCATCAGCGGACTTGCATTTATCACATTTTGAAGATATTGAGGGGAATATTCTGTGCAATTTTATTTTAGAATAATGGAGTCTATGAAACACCTTGAACTGAATTAACTGATGTCTTACATTGATAGAACATGACCAGATCCTCCCAGACCTCACTCCCAATCTGCAAACCCAGCTCCTCCTCCCTCAAGGAGTTTGTAGTAAAATTAATGTAATTTGCTCTGCAAAGATGTCAACAAAGCTTGAAATTATTTTTTTTGATTCTGGAGAGACCAACAGCATTTTGCATATCTTATTTTCTTCCAGAAGAGATACAAAATTTGGGATGTTAATTCGAACATAATTTCTAATTTCCAGATATCTAAAAAAATCTGCATCTGGAAAAGAGAAACAACTCTTCAACATTGCAAATGAAGCAAACTTTTAGTTAATATACAAATTTTTCAGCGTAATTAGGGCTTTTAGTCTCCAATTTTTAAATGATATATCCAATAACTATGGGGGAAAAGCATGGTTACGGTAAATTGGGGCATGAACTGAGGTCTCTGGTAGGTTACAGTATACCTTCATTTGTTTCCATATTTTCAAACAATTTAAAACAATCAAATTATTTATTCCACTATTTGTAGGAGATATTGGTGCTGAGAAAAGAAGTGCCAGAAGAGAACTGTTTATAACGCTACTCCTTTCAATAGCCACCCAAGGGGGAGAATTTGCAGGAAGTTCTTGAGCATCACCTTCCTGCCAGTATTCCAAGGCCCTTGCAGTCGCTGCCCAGTAATAGTGCTGGAAGCAGGGTAATCCTAACCCCCCCATCTCTCTTGGATTATGTAAATGAGTTTTTGATATTCTATGGGCTTTAAAGCCCCAGACAAAAGGCAAAATTATTGAGTCCAGTGATTTAAAAAAGGCCTTTGTTAAAAAAAATAGACAGACCCTGAAAAAGATGTAAAAATTTAGGCAAGGACACCATCTTAATAGCATTTATGTGGCCCACTCTCAATGATGGGCCGCATAAATGTTCTCCATTTATCAACATCTTTCCTAAGATTATCCACTTTTTCTAAAAAGTTCAATTTGAAAATTTGTTTGGGGTTTTTAGGCAGAATATTTCAGTTTGTCAGTCATCTTAAATAAATGTTTATCTAAGAATTCAGAAGTAAGTCTTGCACCTAATGACATAAATTCACTCCTCTACCAGTTAATAGTATAACCTGAAATCTCACCAAATGACTGAATAAGGTCTAGGAGAATTGGCACTGACTGCTCAGGTCAACATCATCAGCATACAATGAAATGTGATGGTCAATGTTTCCCAATTGAATTAGTTTGATTAGGGAGTGTTCTCTAATACTAATGGCAAGGGGCTCCATAGCGACCACAAAAAGCAGAGGACTAAGGGGGCAACCCTGACGGGTTCCCCGATGCAGTAGAAAGGGCTCTGACTTGTCCTGGTTTGTGAGGACAGAGGCAGATGGTTGAGCATACATTGTTTTGATCCATGACACAAATTTACTACCAAACCCAAATTCCTCAAGTACAGTCAGAATGTAAGGCCATTCCAATTGGTCAAATGCCTTTTCAGCATCCAGGCAAAGAACAGCTCCCTTAAACTTACTGTCAAATTTATGATACATAATGTTCATTAACCGTCTGATATTAAAAAATGAAAACCTTTTAGGGACAAAGCCCGTTTGGTCCGGATGAACAATAGAAGAGATATGTTTATTTAGCCTATTTGCCAGTACTTTAGCGAATATTTTAATGTCAGAATTCAATAATGAAATAGGACGACATGATGAAAGCTCTGTCTCCTCCCTGCCTTCTTTATGTAGTAATGTTATATTAGCTTCATACATAGTAGGGGAAATTTTCCTAAATTATAATTTTTCCTGCCTTGGACTTAATTTTATGTATTGCCCTGTTGGCCTGCAAGCCCCGCAGCTGACGAGCCAGCAGTTTCTGGGGCTCATCACTCAGCTCAAAGTGCTTCTGCTTAATTTTAAACATCTGATCAAGCACCTGCCTGGACAGAGTAGTATTATATTCATATTTTAGTGCAAGAATGTTTTGTAAAATCGAAGGGTTGGAGGAGGACTTGTAGTTAGATTCTAAGCATGCTAATTCAGTCTCAATTTCTGAGAGGCGTTTCCGTCTTTAGTTTTTCAGGAACTTATCAAAAGAAATAATATGGCCCCTGATCACAACTTTAAAAGTTTCCCATAAAGTAGAATCTGTAACATCTTTTGTATCGTTAGTGTCTGACACTAAGAATTTACAGAATGTCTCCTCTGATAGTAGGGATTGGTGAAAACGCCAGAAATATTGTTGTTTCTTATAGTTAAGATCGAGAGTCAGTGAAACTGTGGTCCGAGATTAAAAGCTTATGATACTAAGAAGATATTACATTAGGTATTAATTTAGAATCAAGTAGAAAATAATCTATTCTTGAATAGGACTTATGCATATTTGAAAAAAAGGAACAGTCCCTCTCCACTGGATGCTGCAGTCTCCAAACATCAACCAGATTTGTTGAGGTCATGAGGGTATTCAAAACCACAGAGGAGGAGGAGGGTGGCTGTCTCATTCGAGCTGATCTATCCAGGTAGGTATGAAGCACGCAGTTAAAATCCCCTCCCAAAATTAAATGTGTATCAGCCAGGTCAGGAACCAAATTAAATATTTTTCTAAAGAAGCCTGGGTCATCAAAATTAGGACCATATACATTAAGAAGCGTGACATGAAAGGAATATAAACAGCCTGTTACCAATATAAATCTGCCATTTGGGTTAGTCACAGTAGAAATGTGTCTAAATGGAACTATTCTATGAATCAGAATTGCCACCCCTCGAGCTTTACCAGAAAAGGTGGATTGAAAAATTTGGTTCGTCCAACTGCATCTCAGTAACCCCTCCCTGCCTGGTCTTATGTGCGTTTCTTGAAGGTATATAATGTCCGCCGATAAGCTCTTTAGATGAGAAAATACTTGAGCCCTTTTTAAGACATGCCCCAAACCCCTGACATTCCAACTGGTCAAAGTTATGCCACCGCCTTGCAATGATGTGTTATGATACACAGAGACTTTTTAACAGAATGGGTTCAGTGCACTCATGTGTTAGCCTGACAGAGTATTGAAAAACGTAAAATATTTTTTAAAATAAAAGATACCAACAAAAAATTACCCCCCATCCCACTTTCCCAAACAAAGCGAGAATAAAAGCCCCACATAACCAGATAGAGGAAGCCGGGCCATACAAATACAGAACCAACTCCCCAAAAAGGCTCCCTCACCCACTCAAATTTTGCAGCAAAAATTTTTGTTTGTGCTACTTTGGCTTTGAAGATATTAAAACAAAAGTTTCTAGAGGTCATCAGAGGTCAATGATCACCTGTTAATGTTGAAACTGGGAATTTCATTTAAATTATAAGTTGCTAACCTATGAACATGAATAATTTAATTTTAACCTGGAAGAAATTCAATTCAAACTAGCTCTTATTTAGAATGAACAGGTAGGTACAACCATAGACATAATATAAGAATAGATGCCTCATGATTGAGGGCGGCCATCTTGGAGCAGTCCACCACTCCACTCAGCGTTATATGTGTAGCAGGCAAAATAATAGATCAGCGCATGTAATCGATCATTACACTCTTTTTTGTTGCTGGAGACCTTATTCAAACATCTATCAAAGCTACATTTATAAACAATTCTATTTTTTACGGGTTTTTTTTTTTATTTTCATTGGTACATAGTTCAGCATATTTAAATATGCGATTCCACTTAATTTTTACTACCTTCCGCATCATTAATCGACTGTAGTTCAAAATCTACTATACCTAGACACTTCAAACCTGGACTAAATTATTCTGCTCTAATAGCAGAATATGTAAAACCATGTTTGGGATTTGTTAAAACTTTGTCTGATTTGTGAAAACGTATTAAAATTTGATTTTCACCAATTTTGGCACCTCTTTCATTACTAAAACTTTTCTAATAAAAAAAATACAACTCATAGACACTTCAAACCTGGATTAGATTATTCTCCTCTTCAAGATGGATATTGAAAACCATGTTTGGGATTTGTGAAACGTTTTTCTGATTTGTGAAAAATCAAGAAAGTTAGATTTTCAAAACATTTTTGGCATCTGGATCACACTAGAAATGATACTGAAAACTACAATCCTGGAGTGGATTATTTGAATTTACCTGGCTTTAGATTTTGACCAGAATGAAACAAAAATTGAAAACAGGCTATTCACTGTTGTTATGAAATGTCCTTGCTTAAAAAATAACAAATGTCAAACTTCAAACTTGGAAAAGTCAATTAAACACATAAAATTACATCAAAAGTTGAGATTATTTAACCAGTTTTTTGCATGCAACGTTACATTTTTGTTCAGAATTGATCCACAGTGAACATAATTTTCATCTGTCCTTCACTTACAGCAAACCCTTATAGTAAACATGCAAGCATGGAGCAAAAATGAGTGCAAGCAGTTACTTTAACCTGGAGGCACCTTCTCACAGATGCTGGCTCAGATAAAGCAGCGAAGTACCACAAACAACTGGGGGATAAAGCATATGCAAAACAAAAAGAGTACTTATGCACTACTATTTTCGTAGCTGGATATAGATTTTAAAAAAGGCAATACCACAATAAAGAAAACATTCAGTTGTTTTAAGTAATCACCCACTTCATGCTCCCCTTACAGAAGGTACTGGAGATGAAACGAATGCAATAACAAATCTATATGAAGATTGAATTACAGGAGAGGAAATTAACTGCTAAAAGTTAATTTAACAGCAAAATGATAAGTTTTAAAGAAGTGCTCATGATCCAAAACAAGTGTTGAAAATCTAACTTTCTTGATTTTTCACAAATCAGAAAAAGGTTTCACAAATCCCAAACATGGTTTTAAATATTCTGCTATTAGAGCAGAATAATCTTGTCCAGGTTTGAAGTGTCTAGGTATAGTAGATTTTAAACTACAGCCGATTAATGATGCGGAAGGTAGTGAAAAATTAAGTGGAATCGCCCTTTAGCTATTGGAAGCTAGAAATCGGAACCAACTTCAGCTTCGTGCACTGTAGCTAATATTAGCTGGTATCTCGCTGGTGGAC
The DNA here is from genome assembly GCF_904066995.2 of Poecilia reticulata. NCBI lineage: Eukaryota > Metazoa > Chordata > Actinopteri > Cyprinodontiformes > Poeciliidae > Poecilia > Poecilia reticulata. The sequence goes on along the minus strand of NC_088831.1, from coordinate 1,260,521 downwards.
ATAAATACAGTAAAGTAATATTATAGTCACAAAATATATACAATAATATGTCCATCTTACTCGTGAAATGTTGTCTGTGGAGCCTCACATCAATAGTCCATCGATCAGAACAACAATATCCCTCAGTACTGAGGCATCTTCTGTTGTTTTGGTTGAGCAAAGTAGGAAGACGACCTCTCCAAGATGGCCGCCGTATTTCCTGCACCGGAGCAGCCGGTGCAGGATGCGGGTCTCAGGATGCGGGGTCTCAGGAATGCGGGTCTCAGGATGCGGGGTCTCAGGAATGCGGGTCTCAGGATGCGGGGTCCTGAGACCCCGCATCCTCATATGAGGACATTACATTTTTGCTGTTCTGCCCCATGATACTTAATTTGTAAGAATTTTGACCAATTGTCCTCATCTGGGGGCCCTGCCACCTAGTGGTCTCATAATGAAATTACACTCATTTGAAAAAAAACAGCATGGCGGGAATGACAACGAACGTCTTCTATGGCAGCTCCCGACAGAAACATGGACAAGGTAAAAATCCTAATCGAATTTTATGATTGAAACTAGTTTTTTATGCACAACAATGTCTTTAGCTTCACATAGCATGCTTATTTGATATATTTGAGTAATATTAGCAAGCTACAACGTCTGTAAACATGACGTACTTATTTGAGGACATCAGGTCTAGCTTCAGTGCAAAAACGTAAATTTTTTCCAAGAGCATTTGTGTTTAGTTCTAGTCAAAATGTCTAATTTCTAGTCAAAATAAGTCTTATTACACTTAAAATAAGACTCATCCTCCAAAAAGTAACGTGTTTTTAGACAATCACCACTTGTTTCAAGCGAACTTTCACAAAAAAAATAAGTAGAATAATTTGCCAGTGGAGCAAGTTTTTATTTCCTATTTCAAGGAAATAGATTGTGCATTTTTATCATTACAGGGAGAATGTCCTTTTTGACAACTGAACGATTGCTAAAAGCAATCGAAAATGACTCTGAGATTGAAGATTTGTCAGGTGGTGAAGAGGATGAAATCGCTCCATGTGAAGCAACTCTGGAGCAACCTGATAATTCTGATTCTGATTATCAACCTGATTCTGCTGACATAAGTGAAGATACTGACAGCGATGCGAGTGAGCCACAACATAAACAGCATCTTGAGAGTGATGGTGAGACATAACCTAATTCCCATGGTTTTGCTCTGTAGCACTTTATTTCGTTCAAAATGTTGAGTATTTTGCAAATAAAATGTATTGTATTTTTATTATAAGAACCTGACCAGGATGTGCAAGGTAGCAGGCCAGGATGCAGAAGGATTGGGTTTGGGAGCCCTGGTCCTCAAACGCCTGACAAAAACAGTACATCCTGGTACAAAGGTGTACTGCGATAGGTTCTTCACCACCACATCAGCTGCGGAATCCATGCTGGAGAAGCAGGTATATATTTTATATAGTTTCCCAAGTACTGTTCAGTTTGTTATTATTATTTTTTGCTTTTTCGGTTTCACAGCAGCAAATGATAACATTCATCAATCTGTGTCTATTTGTTGGTCAATTGTTGTGTCAGTCTGGTTCAGGGTGCAGGCTTACCCTGTTTTCTGTCAAGATGGCTGCCATAAAAGAAAATTGTCGTTGCTACATCACTTTGAGATGATCTAATTGGTTTTGTTTTTAGGTGTACCTAACTGGTACAGTCATGAAGAACAGGATCCCAAAAGCAATGCAGAAGCTTCCAAGTGACAAGATCATGAAGCAGCAAGGCAGAGGTACCTCCGCATCAGTTGTCAGGGGAGATGGGAAACTGAATGTTGTGAAATAATTTGACAACAAGCCGGTCCTGATGCTCTCTGCTGTCCACGCTAAGGAGCCAGAGGATACCTGCCAGCGGTGGTCCAAGAAGGACAAATGCTACTTAACCATCAGACGACCAAATATTGTACAGGAGTACAATGCAAAGATGGGTGGGGTCGACTTATCAGACAGAATGATGAGCTACTACAGGATGAGCGTGCGAACTAAGAAGTGGACAATTCGCATGCTTATGCACTTTATGGATCTTGCTCTGGCCAACAGCTGGCTGCTGTATCGCAGAGATCATCAAGAACATGGTACCCCAAGAAAGGCTATCTTGACGTTCCTCGCGTTCCGCATGGACGTGGCTCAGGTATTCCTCAACAAGTGTGATGTCACACATGCAGAGGAAGAGAGTGCATGCTGTCCACAACCTGGCCAAAGAGCCCTGGTCACGCCAATCCCCCACATCTCAGCGCGCACAACTTCTGCTGCTCATCTGCCGGAAGTTGCTGATCTCAAGAACCCGATGCGTTGCAGACAACAAGGCTGCGCTGGGAAATCCCGTGTACGCTGTCTGACATGCAATGTGTTCCTTTGCCTGCAAAGTCGGCGCAACTGCTATGAAGCCTTTCACGGAGGCCAGTAGGACTACTTGAATACTTGAATGTTTGTTTGAGTTTACTATGACATGTTCATAATGAAGTTCATAAACTTTGCACTTTTCCATGAAAAAGCTGCACTTTTATTTTCACTTTTGTGTTTGTTGGCAATATAAAATAAACTTTTGTACTTTATTAACCAATGGTGTCTTCATTGTGAAAGTCTGGACAGAAAGCAGCGTAACTGTACATACTGTGAAACACAGATGTAAATAATAACATTGATTGAATGGTCTTATCGTCACACAGATAGACCCAATGTCCTCATCTGAGGACATTAGGTTTTGAGATAACCACTTATTGTAGAAAGCTAAAATTTCATTTTTATGCTAATTGGGTCCTTATGATCCCAAATGGCAAGGAAAAAATGTATATGCAAAAACAGACCCACTGTCCTCATATGAGGGCATTGGTTTTGACATAGTTCAAGAGCACATAGAAAGCTAAAATTTAATTTCAACTAAAATTAGGTCATACTAATCCCAAATTGTAAGGAGACATAAAAAATGCACATCAAACAAAAGCCCGGGTCTCAGGAGGTTATGTCTGTGGGTACAACACCTCCCAAAGCTATCTCGGTGACCTGTATTTTAGCTTCTGATCACTAGAGGGTGCTATTAGACAAACTGTACAATTGAAAAACAAAAAAATAAGAATAAAACCAAACATGTGCTTTGCATCTACTCACCCATTTTGAGCTCAATGTTATGATAAAGAGCAATCATCAACACTTCTTTTTAATACTTCATAACAGTGCATCAAGGTAGGTTTGTCCACTTGGATCTGCAGTATGCAAGGCTCATAAAAGAAATTTATTTTTAAACATTTTCCAAAACTGTCGCTATTTTAGTACAGTATAATACATCTAATCTGTGCAAAAAATAACAACAATAATCTGGCTTCTCCTCCAACTTCTGCTATTGTAGTCTGCAGAAATGCACCCCTCAACAACCAACCGTTCAGAGCCAGGAGATTGTCTCAAGGCAGAAAATGGCAGAAAAACAATGTACTGTTCTAGGAAAACAGTTTATCTGCAGTCATCACTGGCTATGCTGACCTTTACCTTTTCATTAATATCTTTAAAGCCAAAGCAGCACAAATAAAAATTTTTGCTGCACAAACCAGCACAAATGTAGCCGAGTTGATTGACATCAATTTTGTCTGATTTGAAGAAGGTGGGTGGGGGGTTGACCTTGGATGACCTCTAGAAACATTTCTTTATATCTTTAAAATAATGGCGGCACAAACGGAAATTTTTGCTGCACAAACGTAGCACAAACGTTTGACACCAATTTTGTCTGATTTGAAGAAGGTGGGGGGGCCAACTTCACTCAGGTCCCCCGATCTTGTTTTGGCGGCAGAGCAAGTGTAATTTCAACCTCTCGTTAATATTCTAGCGGTCTCAAATCGTTTTGAATAAGTCATTTTTGGAATTTTTTCAACCCCGATTTTGATTTTTGAACAAGGTAAGTAAATTAATGCTCAACTAGCAAATTGGCCTTTATAGGCTCATGTAATTTTTTTTACACGTTTGCTGCATAATCAGCAGACAGTACATCAACAATGTGAATATAGTTCTTCAGACCACCTCCGAAATCACAGCACAGTTGAACAGGTTATACACATTACGTTAGGGCAGGGGTGTCAAACTCCAGTCCTGAAGGGCCGCTGTCCTGCAGTTTTTAGATGTGCCACAGGTACAAAACACCTGAATCAAATGGCTTAATTACCTTCTCAGTTCTCCAGAGCCTTGCTAATTACTTAATTATTCTATTCAGGCGTGGTGCAGCAGAGGCACTTCTAAAAGTTGCAGGACACCGGCCCTCGAGGACTGGAGTTTGACACCCCTGCGTTAGGGTCAGGCTGCATGTCCTTTATTAGCAGGATTCAATTATTGTGGAGAGAAGCTACGTTCGTGAAAAAACATTGCTATCTTAAAACATTTCTTGAAATGAGACACATTTTTTCTTGTTCTAAGTCTTTATTGAAGTTCAAAACAAAATGTACACATTGTACAACAGCTGAGAATCTGAAGAATTAAAAGAAGTAGCCCACACTTAGGTTTGATTTGGAACATGATAGGGTGACGGTGACGTCATCGGCCAAAATTATTACTTTTAATATCTCAGAAACCAAAACTGCACAAACAAAAATTTTAACGGCACAAACCTGCACAAACGGAGCACTAACCATTCAGACTATTTGCTGAATTTTTTGACTTGGGTGGGGTGTCAGCTTCACACAGCTCAAGAGGTTTACTATCAGTCCAGGTCGTAACGTAACATTTAGGAACTATTCCAGGCTTATAATTATTAACATCAGCAGCAGAAATGAGAATAGCTAGTCTAAAGCTACATGAGTGTGCAGTAGCTTATATTTTGACCATAATAAAAAGCTGTTTTAGCAAACTCCCAGTCATAACGTCTTTATAAAACATATAAAAAAAACTTACCTAGACGGAAATAACTTTCTGCACTTGGTGAATCAACAGAATTTGCTTGACAGCTGTTCGGTTACAATTCTCCTGGCGTTCGGAAGGTTGTTTGAAAACTCTGAGCTCAGCAAGTTCACTCAGAGTGGGTCTGTAAAAGACTGATTCAATTCATTGTCGGCAGAACGTTAGAGAAGCCAATCAACCAATGGGTTTAAAAGATAAAAAGATGAATATAATTCAACCAATGGCCTCTTTGGAGCCAACCTCACTGCGTATGACGTTGTGGGAGGTTTACGTCTTACGCAGTGGCTCGGCGCCATCTGTGAAGGTAAAAGCATAAACATGGATACGGCAGGCCGTTTTAATATAAATTCTGTTTTGTCCAACTATAACTAATTATATTCCAGATATCTAAAAGTGCACCTTGACTATACAAAACTACATTTTTATTTAAAACGTCTCGAAATACTTATGATTAGTCACAATTACATTTTAATATCTAAATTAAGAGTTGCATTTAAGCTTTTATGTGCTGCCAGTAAGCTGTCCAAACAGAAGGGTATATGCCACGAGAGGTGGTGACGTATTTCCGTTTGAATTTATGCCACATAGATTGGTTCCGGGTCCTGCTTGCTCCTATTGTTCTTGGCCAAAGCTGCAAGATCTGTACCATGAAAGTATCTGTGAGCTACTGGTACAACAATCAATTTTTGTGGTGAGCCGTTGTGTCCAGTAATTAGCCGGTACCATCCAGTGCTTAGTTTTTTCATTTTCCTGCTGATATCAAGGCGACAGCGGACTGTAGCCACAACTTAGCCACTACAGCTAACACCCGGTTTGTAGCTGGATGCTAATTCAAAGCTTGAGGATGTTGAAGATCCAGAGTCAGTAATGGGAAGACGGAGGTTAAAAGGAATCTGTACGTTCTTCGTTTACTGGAATAATTTGTTGGAGGAAAATAATGCTGGAGGAAATCCACTGCTACGGGAACAGGCTGAGAACAGAGGCAGCGATTCGCACAAGGTAAGTCAATACGTGTGTGTTGATGTTTGGGTTTGTGTTATATGGAGTATGAAATTATTTTTAGGCAACTCCTTAGCTTTTTTTTATGTGAAAATTATATAAAATACATTTAACATGCAGTCGAAGCGATGAGTCCCTCCGATACCGAGCACGGTAATTTAAGAACAACCGAGGGCAGCAACGCTTCAGCCCGATCCAAACCACACAAGTCAGTGTTGAGGAAAAATGACTATTTTTAGTGTTTAACACAGTTTCAACCTTTTAGAACAAATTCTTAATTTTGAACAGGTTTTAATAGAGATCTGCAGGAGAGCCTCGGCTCAGACCTCTGGAGTCTTATCATTAAAGACAGGAGGTCATAAATTAACATATGCAGGAAGGTGGAGGACAGTATCACTTGAATTACTCTGAGAAAGGAAACTTTGGTCGGTTCACGTAACCAGGATGAGAAGTCTTCTAAAACTAACATCTGACATGGTGAAAAAACTGAATATAACATAAAATGTTTTAAATCACTAACATTTAATTTGTAAGACATTTTTCTTAGTTATTAATAACATGTTCTGACTAAAAATTTTATTATCTTGTTTTAGAATTAATTTAGTTAATGATGAATGTATTTGAAATTTTATTGTTTCTGACTATATTAGAATCACATGAAAATGTTTTGTTTAGTATTAGAAAATACTTAGGTTTATGGTGAATGAATGTCTTAATTCTTATTTGTTTCTAATTCATAATTAGAAACAGGAATTGTACTTCATTATTTTCTGTTTATTATCTATTGCTTTTGGTTTGATATCAGGACTAAACTTTGGAGATGCTGAGTTCAGAAGAACAAATTGGGTTTTTGGAGAACTTTTCATTGAATTAAAATACAGTATTAAAGGTTTGTTCCTGGCAGAGCAGAAGAGAAACCAGAATTTCACAGCTACCTGTGAGGTTCCTGCATTTGTTTCTTTTTGCCCAGATGGCTGTAGAGCCGGATAGTGTTAAGAAAATAAATTTAAAATAAGTTAGTTTTAAAATTTATCATGACTTTTTCTAAATTTAAAAGGGCCAGAGATGCCTTCCAGTTGGTCAAGTAGAGATACGCCTTATTTGAATACATTAAAGAGGAAAACACACCTACAGGTATAAAAGTTTGTGCACAAGGGAAATAATTTAGAAAAAGCTGATTTATTTTACTTCTGCACCAGCTCTTTCTCCAAGGACGTCCTTGATATTTCTCTGTCTTCTTGTCTCAGGTAACAATGTTTGTATCCGTTTCTCCAGTTTCCTGTTCTATCTTATACTTTCTTCTGATTGGATTAAATTCTGTAATTCTGTGACGTCAACACGAATTGTTGTGTTTCTGTCCCCACACGTGGCCACGCAAGAGAACCCGGGATCAGAGGAAGAATCAGAGCCAGAGTTTTTTTCCTAAATTTAATCTTACAAATAATTCTTCCTTAACACTACATACCTGAATTAAGAATTGCATATAACTCCCTCTGTCATGCCATTCATATGGCAGCACTTATATGTGTGTATTGGATGTAACCTTTCTGGGTCATTTCTCACTCTCTAAACTGCTGCAGATGTTAATACAACATAATCCTCATCCCTCTCTCTCCTTTAGCTCCTTACTAGAATGAATTCTGGTACTGGTTCTTTGGGTTGTCCAAACCAGTGGTCCCCAACCCCCGGTCCGTGGACCAATTGGCATCAGGCCGCACAAGAAATAATTAAATATTTCCGTTTTATGTATTATTTGAGTCTGCAGGTTCTTTTATTTTGAAAATCTTTTAACCGGATTCTCTCGGATACATGCGCGCCAACATTGAGCCTGCAAGCAGGAAAATGAGTCAGAAACAGATCAGATGTCTTGGGAAAGTTTATTTGCAAAGGAGAAAAGGCCCAGAGAAGAAACAGGAGAATGGATTCATCCCAGACCGGTAGGTGAGTCCCACATTACAAGCCGCTCTGCGTAACATGCGGCGACCGGCTGCTAATGAGGCAATGAAGCTTCAAGTTGCTTCACCACGTAGAGACCAAGCAGGCTGTGGATATAAGCAACACCTCGGGTGTCATCGTCTCCCATCACTCCCAGATGGAACCGTCTCGTTGCAGAGAAACAAGCTCAGGGCTCCGTTAGTCATTATCGTGAGTTAAAGTTTTCACAAAAGTAAAATGTTCGTTTTTGTGGCGCATCTGTATCTTATTTTCAAGGGATATCTAAACGTTACCATAGCGACCAGAGTCAGAGCGTTTGGGCTGTGGTCGAGAGGAGATGAGTAGAGCTTGTGAGTCTTAAGTCTGGTTTAGACGGAAAGATTTAAGAATTGTCGGCCGATTCTCCAAACCTCTGTGACCACAGAGCTGATAAAAGTCCAACAGGTTCGATCGGTTCTGAATGTGACAGGTAGCCAATCAGAAAGCGCGGTGACGTCAGAACAGAGGGGAATCCCAAACAGCTGACATATCGCGCAACTGAGAGTCCGGTGGATATCGGAGATAAGCCTTATCTGACTGTCCCCTCCCCAACCCCCCGAGCCGCAGCAAAATTTTCCAAGTCTTGACCGGTCCACTGTAATAAAAAGGTTGGGGACCACTGGTCCAAACCATTCTTTAACGTCATCCATGTTGTTCAACGGTAAATATAGAAATCAACAAAATAACTAAAATCTTCCCTTACAACTGAATTGTGTGAAAACCACAGCCTGGATTGAAAGTAACCACAAGTTGTCTGACATCAACATTTCTATAAAAATTTAGTCTGTTAATATTCTATTTGGTCCTTCCCTTAAACTTTAACTCAATTTCACAAAAAACTACCTTTAGCACTAAAAGGGACATCTTTTATCATCTTACAAATGTATAAAATTAATCCATTGACAAATTTAAGTATTTTCTTTAATACAAACATATTTGAAAAACTATTTACAAAATTTGAAAAACTATTTACAAAATTTGAAAAACTATTTACAAAATTAAAACTTTAAAAATGTAAACAAGATTTTAAACAAAAGAGTTGAACTTAAAAAAAACATAAATTTTCACAGGTCCAGCTCATATTGTTGTCTTCATCGACTTCTGGCTCTTCATTTCACCCTCTGTTTGGCTGGTAGCATCAACTTTCTCTGAAAGATTTTAGCATAAAAAAACAGTGTCAAAACACATAAAGCATTTCAAACTGAATATAGTACAAAAAATAAATTCATAGTGTCGTGAAACCTGGTTGGAACTGATTGAGATCTTTCCAGGACACAGAAAACAGATCATAGAAGCCCAGAGGCAACAAGTAATCTTGAATCATGATTTAATGTTGATTGAAACTTATATACTCTTTATTGTAATAAAACTTACATAATCTGTATTGTAATAGAAACCCGGAAGAAACAAGTAATTCAGTATCATGATTTGATGTGATGGAAACTTGTGTAATCCTCATTTTAATAATGTAATACTAATCAATGTAATGAAGTATGTGATCTTGATTTAAAGAGTAAAGGTGAGAAATCATAAATGAAGGATCTTATTCAAGTTAGATGAAATGTCTCAATGCTGTGTCACAATAAGAGCGGTTGCGTGAGAGCAAGAAACAGGGAGTGGGAATGTGAAATAAGCAAAAACACCAGATGTTAAAAGAGGAAGTTAGCCAAAGTGGTTGACGTAATGGTGCAATGGGAGATTGTGCAAGCACAGCCAAGATGCAGAAGTAGATAGTTGTGTAAGTCACAGAGGCGCACACGGCTGAAGTACCGAGGGTATAAAAAGTAGAGGCAGGAGAAGAACGGGGTTCTTTGTTCCAGCAGCGATCGAGGCAAGACCACAAGAAGATGCAGGATCAAGATTGGGGCTATACTTTGAAACCATGGGAAGGTGAAGACTTTGCGCTGCTCTAGAAAGGAACAAGTTCCGATAATCCACAACCCCGGTTCTGATTCGACGTCTGCCTAACTCTCAACCCAAGAAACATCTCAACGATGCTGCAGTGGACATGGGGGATAGACAAAGATCACCTATGGATAAAGAACTGAGCTCATGAAGAACATTCACCAGTTCAACTTTGGATTTATTCTGAAAGAGGATTCTGCTATGGCAAGATGGGTCCCTGACCATGGAATTTAAAGTTTTCTGCTGCCAAGATCAACTCAGCATCTGAGAAAGAATGGAACTGCATCCCAAAGCCTCTCTTGAGGTTTAGTGACACAGTATAGAGACTAGAGGGAAGTGTGTTTATAAAATTAATAGTTTGATCTTTTGGTTTTTGATTGAAGTAGCTGTATGTCATTTTCCCCTGCTAAAGCTTGCTAAAATATTAAAGTCTACTTGATGTTGTGGACAGTTAAATTAATTAAGTTATAGGGATAACAATTCTTCTGGTTAACATAAAATCAATGTTCATGATCCTAGTGGAATGGGGGGTTTCAGGCGTTTCTTTAGTTATGATAAATAATGACCTTGGGACTCGTGCCGAGTCTCTAAAATGATCTAGACCACATGTGTCAAACTCAAGGCCCGCGGGCCACATGTGGCCCGCCATGTCATTTTATGTGGCCCCCCCCAGCGTTTTATAGGCCCAGGATTAACTTAAAATAGGTTTTGAGCACAAATTGACTTCAAACTACATCTCCCATAATGCACTCCGATTGTTACCAGCCAACATTACGGTTTCTCGCCACTAGAGAGCCGCAGAGTCACCTCAAGCTGCTTATTGATTTTCCTAGCGAATAAAACTGATACATCGACAAGCAAACATCAAAACGTACAAGAAAAGAAAAATCGATTTACAAGTAAGGCTGTGAATGAAGATGTGTGAGTTGGTGTCAGGGCAGCAGGTCGCGCTAGACTTTTTTTGTTATCCGTTATCTTGACCGACAACATAAAAAAAAATCGGTCATGTACTATTTTTATCCGTGACATTACAATCATATTAATATCGGCTATTTAGTCGCATTTTATGCGGTTTAGCTAATATTCACCGTGAATCCAGATCCCATCACAAATTAAGCAGATAAATGAATCTACATTTTTCTCCGTAGTGACAAAAACCACTGACTGAGGCCCCAATAACTTATAATAAATTAAATTAAGCGACTTCACTTAAAAAGCATCACTTCACCCGCTGGGGTCTGAACCACTTCCTCCTGATTCCCATCTGCAGAAAAATCTGCGCTAATTCATCAGTCAGTTGGATCTGTCTGATCCAAACAGATCAACTGGACTCTGTGAGTGTTTTACCCTGTGCGCGGTCCGGGCGTGCGCTTTTACCAGAATTTATTTATTTATTTATTTTCCTTGGTTTCACTTCTCCGAAACGGACAGATGTTACGTCTGCAGCTCCTCCAGAACGCCGCCCTCCTGGGTAACGTGCACCAATAATGCTCCATTTGTTAAATCTTCTGGATGAGTAACTTCCAGCGGTTTTTAATTCTTTGCAGCGGTGTAGCCGCTTCCGCAATGTTAAAGTCTAATTAACTCTGCGTCGTCATTTATTTCCTCAAGATAAACTGCCGGCTCCTCAAATGGATTAACACAACGTTGCATTCTCGTTAGTTTTCTCTGGTCTGTATGGAGACTTGAATTTAACGCGCCATTTTAACCAAAGGTTTTGACTGAGCTTCCTAACCAGACGCTCCAAAGCATTATTTAACAATATGAGGTGTTGTTTAATCTATTTTTAACATTGTATTTTCATACATTTATGCTAGTGGTGCCCAAGTCTAGTTTTCCAGAGCTACCATCTGCAACTGGCCCATTGATGGTGGCCAATATGCTGAAGTGGCCCTCGGTGAAATTGAGTTTGACACCCCTGATCTAGACTGTAACAAGTGCACGTTATTAATAGAGAAAGAGCTACCGTTAACTGGGGTGGTTTCTGGAGTCGGGCTACCACGGGCTATTTGGTTGTCTGATCCATTAACTGTAAAAGGTCATAATCTCAGGATCTGAAGGTAGTTAGAGTCTAGACGCATCTTTCTCGCTTCCAGCTTAAACAGAATACCCTCTATAAACTCATCTGTGGTGATACTCAGGAGGTAGAGGCTTCATGGACTCGTTAGACAAAGAGCTGGTCAGTAGTCAGTCAGTAGGAGTCTGAGAGGAGGTAGGGGTGTGGCTGACTATTGCGTAATAACAATAGGACAACCCACACCATGAACAATAAAATAACTAAGAAATACTGATACATTGTCTATAAAATGCATTGACTTCCTTTAGTTCATTCATTCTCTCTTACACTTTTGGAATAAGGACGGTCTATATAAAGCAACCAATTAGCAGCAGTCACAGTACACCCTAGAAAAGTCTGTTGCAGTGCATCACAGACAGGACACACAATCATAAACACACCAAAAGAGAATTTTAGGAAGCAAAATTAACCTGAATGCAAGAAAAACCTGGAGCACCTGGAGGACTTCATATTTTTCATCTCAAAACTTGTAGTGTTTGGACTCAAACCTCGCTCCTCAACCTCCTGCTCACGCTTACTTAGGAAAGATTTTCTGCTTGCTTTTGGAACAAAAAAGCACAATCACCTGATAACCTTCCAGTGAATCAAAAACGGTGTACTGGGTGCATGTTTCCTAATAGCACAGGTTAAGCTGTGAATGGGTGAATGTGGCGACTTTGAATTTTAGCAACCTATTGAGTGGTGCAGGTGTAAAAGAGGTTTCACAAATCACAAACATGGTTTTATTTATTCCGTTTGAAGCGGAGAATAATCCAATCCAAGTTTCAAGTCTCTAGGTGTAGTAGTTTTTAAACTAGAGTCGATTAAAGATGCCGACTGTAGTGAAAAATTAAGTGGAATCACCTTTTAGCTATTGGAAGCTAGAATTGGAAAGCAACTTCAGCTTTGTCAAAAAAGAAATAGAAAGGAATAACTAATAGATCCTTATTACACAGGAATTAATATTTATAAAGTCAACATTTCACATGTTAAGGAATCAATATATATCATTATTTTGTGCAACTCAAGCTTCATTTTGATACGTCAGTTTTTTGGGTTTCTTCTAGGGCTGCACAGTGGTGCAGTTGGTAGAGCTGTTGCCTTGCAGCAAGAATGTTCTGAGTTTGATTTCTGGCCCCGGTCTTTCCTCCCACAGTCCAAAAACATGACTGTCAGGTTAATTGGTCTGTCTAAATTGCCCCTAGCTGTGAGTGTGTGTGTGCATGGTTGTGTCTCTGTGTTGCCCTGCGACAGACTGGTGACCTGTCCAGGGTGACCCCGCCTCTCGCCCGGAACGTTGGCTGGAGAGGCACCAGCACCTCCTGACCCCACTGAGGGACAAAAGAAATAAAAACTACAATCAAAATGATATATTATAAATATACCTACCTTTGGTGTAAAAAGCGGAACAACCTTCCAAAATCTCAATCTTTGAATTTGCAGTCATCAACTTTTTGGAAACATCATCAAGTTGTGCTTGGAGAAAATTGTCTCTCTTCTCCGTTGCTCTCAGCTGCCTTGCCTTCTTTTCCAGTGTTTCCAGACTCAGCTGGAAAGCCTCATGTATATGATGGAAGCAGTCAGATCGCTACAATGATACTGTAAGAAAAAGAAAATCACTCAAACATATTTTACAATTAACGCTAATACTTAAGTGAACAGCACCATAAATAAATCCTATTAAACAACTGATATGGAAAATATTCCACCTCTCTAAATGCTTCGTATCACACATAGTTTCTGAACAAGTTTAAAGCAGAGAAAACATCAGAAGATAACTTAAAACTTGACACGAAAAATTTAAAAATATTCTCATGAGACAGTCACATTTTAAATACATGACAACTAACTCCGCAGTTGTAATGTGTATAAAAAAGGAAATAATTTTACTTAAAGCTGCTATATGTCCCTTTGTTGATGTGGAAATTAAACACTTATCATGCATGTGACCAAAACAAAACAGATGATTGTAAATTTCACAACAGTCATAATTACATCTAACATTATTTTCATCATGTGAAAATTACAAGTGATTGTGAAATACTTTCAGTTATCAAATATAATCTACAATAACTTTCTAACAATCAGTAAACTGCATTTAATAAGCTATTGAACAAGAGTTTATTTTTCTTACTTAAATAAAAATTCTCCATTAACATAATTTGGAACAATTCCTCTTTGCTAATGCTAAACCATTGGCAGACTACTATTATAATACAGTGCAATAAAATCTACAAAATTTGGACCAGCTGAAATTCTAGAACAGAAATCCAAAAACAAGGGGAAAATGTCAGACTGTGCTATGAAGAAACATTGTAATCAATTTAAATTAATCAGGAATACAAAAACAAAGATACCATAATGTGGTAAACAGTATATATTTCATGAATCACACCAGCAAAGTTACAATTATGTTACGTGAACAGCTGCCCTCAATAAAATACAAACTATTATTGAATAGTAAAAAAGGGTACTATTTTCAATTTCCATCACTAAAACAATTACAATATGAAAACTTCACTAAAACAACCTGTGCAACTTCAACAACATGAACCAAACATTAATTACATAAAATTATATGAAATTAAAATAAAATATACTATTTAGAAATATTACTAATCCATCTACAACATTTTAATAATTTTAATATAGCTTCAGCCCCAACTGCAGATGATTTTAACAGGGTATCAATTTATTTTGAGATGGGGATCGGGTAGAGAGAAAAAATGTATCAACGTAGTTGAACATACAGAACAACATCAGTAGCCTACAGGCTACTTGTAAAGCTTAAGGTGCTGTATTAATATTAGCTAGACTTAATTTAGCTAACATTACCTGCATCCACCATTACTTAACTGAGTCGGTTAGTTTCAGAGGAAACCGCAAAGTCCTTGGCATTATGCTGGTTTGTAATTCTAGCAGCTCCTGCATCTGCATTGCAACAGAAAATCTGTGTAGCGGCATCGGTATAAACCCAGCGCAAAGGCTCATGTCGCTTTGCTGCGAGGGCCTCCAACGCCGCTTGCGACTTTAATTAGGCGCTGCGAAGGCCTATTGTTTTTCAAATGTTGATTATTATTAGGCCCGAGCAGCTAAGCGCTGTGAAGGCCTATTGTAATCCTGTTGTAAATTATTATTCGTATGCTTCTGTAAAGTAAATTGCTTTTTGGAGGCTTTATCATATTCAAAAACTCACCAAACGTGGCGGGCGCAAAGAGCCCAGTGAAAATTTACATATTTTAAGGTCTTCGCAAAAATCGCATAAGAAACGGCTCAAGGGCGCCACCTAGCAACTTTTAAAAGACCCTTTCCTATTCACTTGCTTTATCGTAGAGACTTGAAATTTGGTACACTTGTAGAGCTGCCAAAGATGCTCAGAATTTACATTTAATGTCATAGTGCAAGTATGACAGGAAGTCGACCATTTTGCAGTTTGGCCCCATTTTGGCCGTTTACACACGTCGCATTTGATCGAACTCCTCCTAGGGATTTCTATCGATCGGCTTGAAACTCGGTCAGATGGTTCATAAGGCATGGCCGATTCAAAGTTATCAAAACGGTGAGTTTTCGTGCATGCTGAAAGGGTCATACCAGGGGTCAAAGTTCACCTATTCGCCATGAAACACGAAACTGGTATAACTCTTACACAAAAGCTCACAGAGGCACCAGAATTTCAGTGATTGATCATCATCGGGTCCCCTAGAATAATCAATGGTCAAATGATGACATCACTTAGGCCATGCCCCCTGAGAACAGGAAGTGCAGTGTTTTACTCTGAACGGTCACTATCTGACCTCTTTGACCTAATCAACATGAAACTCTGCCCACAGACAGGAAACATGTTGGTGTGTTACGGATTCCAACCCCGTTTGTTTTCGATTGAGTAGGTGGGCGTGGCAAAGTGACCTGTAACGCCGTCGCAATATGTTTGGCTCTAGATTCCACAATTTCGAGCCGAGCTGCACCAAACTCAATAGGATCAATTCTTGTGGGCCCCTCGACAGGAATCCATAACAGTCGTTGATGGGCGTGGCCTAATTACTATACATCGCCCCCTAGAATTTTTTTAATGATCAAACCCAAGCCATGCTTTAACCTAGAAATATGAAACTTGGTACACATGTGTATCTTGTCAGGACCTACAAAAAAGTCTCTTGGAGCCATGGTCAAAACCCAACAGGAAGTCTGCCATTTTGGATAAAAGCCGCGATTTCCTGTTTGTCAAAGACGTCGCATCTGATCGAACTTCTCCTACAGCGTTTGACATACAGACTTCAAACTCAGTCAGCAGAGAGCTCAGACATTAAAGGTCAAAAGTTATCACAGGAATTTTTGTAGATCAAAGCATGTGGGCGTGGCTAAGTGCCAAACTGACTATTCGCCATAAAACATCAAAGTGACATAACTTACACATATAAGGTCACAGCTGCATCAGACTTCCTATGTCTCACTACTGACCAACCCTCATCACATTCTCATGGTCATATGATGACATCACCTTAGCCCCGCCCAGTTCCGACAGCAAGTCACCTGTTTTTTCTACTGTATGTCTTACTTTTACTGTGTGATTCATATGGAATTAATCCTCTGCCACCTGACATAATGTGACCTGATGATGAACTCTGATAATGAACTCTGACCTGTGGGGGCGTGGCCAACTGGCTGTCCCTCGCCATATGCATACGATTGTCTCTGAATCACACACGCGCATTCCGATTGGCACCAAACTGAATACGTATGACCTTTGTTCACCGCCAAAGAACCCAATAGGATTGAATTGTAATTTGACTCCACTGCGCCCCCTAGGTCATTCAATCAGTTATATCTACTCTCTACATCGACCGATCTGCACCAAATTTGTGGTGTGTCGCCAGGGAACCATGCCGAACACATCTGTGTGTACGCCCAGGCAGACGAGCGCTTAAACTGTGCGAGAGCATACGCAGCGGCATGCGGGTGGCGGTGCTGGATCACCCTATAGGCTGGAGCGGCGCTTGGCTGCAAGGGCCGCTTGAGGCTCCGCGGAGCTTTAATTAGGCCCGAGCAGCTAAGCGCTGCGAAGGGCTATTGTTTTTCAAATGTTTTATTATTTTTTATTTTTTATTTTATTTATTTATTTATTTTCTCCTGACAAATGAATTGGCTTTTTGGGGGCTTTAACATATTCAAAAACTCACCAAAATTGTTGGGCCCATAGAGACTGTGAAACATTTACATATTTTAAGGTCAACACAAAAATCGCAAAAAATCGGCTCAACAGCGCCCCCTAGAACATTTCAAAAGACCCTTTCCTATTCAGTTACTTTATCATAGAGATTTGAAATTTGGCACACTTGTAGAACTCTCCAAGCCACTCAGAATTTATAATTATTCTCATAGTGCAAGTCAAACAGGAATTCGGCCATTTTGGATTGAATTTGCGAATTTGACCACATTTTGGCTGTTTATAGCCTTCGCATTTGATTGAACTCCTCCTAGGGCAAAGTTATCAAAATGGTGAGTTTTCGTGCATGTTGAAGGGGTGATACCTGGGGTCAAAGTTCACTGATTCGCCATGAAACACAAAACTGTTATAACTCCTACAAGGAAACTCACAGAGCCACCAACCTTTCAGTGTGTGTTCAACTTTGGATGCCCTATAAGACCCAATCGTAAAGTTTTGACATCACTTAAGCCACGCCCCCTTAGAACAGGAAGTGTCATGTTTGACTGTGAACGGTCGCTATCTGACCCCTTTAACCTAATCAACATGAAACTGTGTCCACAGACAGAAGACATGTTGGTGTGTTATAGCTTCCAACTCCATGTGGTTTGGATAGAGCTTGTGGGCACGGCGGTGTGGCGAATTAACCTGTAACGCCGTGTCTATACGTTTGGCTCTCAAATCCACAATTCTGAGTCCAGCTTCACTAAATTCACTGGGATGCATCCTTATCCAGCTCCGGATAGGAATCCAGTGCAATATTTGGTGGGCGTGGCCTAATGGCTCAACAGTGCCCCCTAGGAGATTTTAAATAATCAGTCCCAAGCCACGCTTTAACCTAGAATTATGGAACTTGGTACACATGTGTGTCTTCACCAGACCTACAAAAAAGTCTCTTGGAGCCATGGTCCAAACCCAACAAGAAGTCGGTCATCGACTGGTGAACCTCTAAAGAGCCCAGTAGCATTACATTAAAACTTGACTCCACTGCACCCAATAGGTTAATCAAACAGCTGTATCTTCTCTCTACATTGGCCAATCTGCATGAGAAGTTGCGGGCTGCACCAGGGAGCGCTGCTGGAAACACAATGCAGCTAATGTCAACACAAGTGACGAGATAAAGTATCAATCAAGCTGTTCAGATGCACATACATTCTCCCAAAACTTAAACTGTCATAATCTATGGTTGGTGGTGGTGAGGATGAAAACTGAGACCCAGGTGATGATGATGATGTTTATTATAATTTAATAAAGAGAAGAGGGGGCATTCCGGGGCGCCGAAGTTGCCGTACTCGCCACAGAAAACCAACCGCTACAACTTTCACATAGAAAGGTCAATTGGCACCAAACTTGGTATGAGGGATCCTGGTTGGATGCCTGACGATCGTATGTCGTCATAGTCTGACCTCACCTAAGCCCCGCCCCCTCAGAACAGGAAATGACTCTTTTTTATTTGGAAAGATACAACTCTGGTTCTCTTGATCTAATCAAGATAATCTGGTGTCAGATGAGTGATAACAAGTTGCTCTCACTTGCTGTAAAGCGGCAAGAGTTTCCAGTGGAGGGCGTGGCCATGGCGGCGTGGCCAAGTCACAGGTCACGCCGCCACCATATGTTTGCCTCTAGATTCCACGTTTCATCCCAGCTGCACCAAACTCACGGAGATCCATCCTTTTCCACCCCCCGACAGGAATCCAGTGGAAAATATGGTGGGTGTGGCCTAATTCCTCCGCAACGCCCCCTAGAATATTTTAAATAATCAGCCCCCAGCCATGCTTTATCCCACAAATATGAAAGTTAGTACACATGTGTAACCTGTCAGGACCTACAAAAAAGTCTCTTGGAGCCATGGTCCAAACCCAACAGGAAGTCTGCCATTTTGGATCAAAATCACCGTTTTGTCTTTTTCATTGATGTCGTATCTGGGTGAACTCGTCCTAGAGCTTTCCAGATCCAGGCTTCAAACTCAGTCAGCACAGTCTTGAGGCATTTAGGGTCAAAAGTTATCAAAGGAATTTTCCTATGGCCAAGCCTCAAATCTGGTCATTCACCATAAAACATCAAGGCTGGGGAACTACGCCAGAGCGTCAGCAGTGGCGACAGAGTGGTGGTGCAGGAACCCCCGCGGTGGCAAATAGGCCGGAGTGGCGCTGAGTTGCGAGGGCCTCCAACACCGCTTGCGGCTTTAATTTTGCTTGTATTTTCTTCTAATTCATGTAAAGCACTTTGTATTACCTTAATGCTGAAACTAAATATTTAGTTGTCTAGCTAAATTTGTAAGCTATATCTAGCTTTTTGAAAGCTAGATATCTAGTCTATTAACTATGTGTTCACCTTGTGAAATAAATATTTAGTTTGGAACTCTGACATTTATAAATATGTGCATAACATGATGAAATTATGATTTTGAAAAATTAACACACATTTATTTCTCTGACAGACTAAATTGACCTAAATATTTCTGTAAATTTTTTACTGTGTAACTTTAAAAACAGCACTATTTTGTTGACATTTAGCAGAAGGGACTAAATATCCCATGATGCTTCAGAAATAGAGACAGAAGGAGAAGACTTTCATTAGAGAAGAGGTCTATTTTTCTGAGCCCCGACATTGTTGTAAATTATAACTATTATGTATGATTCATTTATCCTATTTTATTCACTAGAGTTCAGCTGACTAATACGTCTGACTCCTTCTTGTCTTTGGATTAGTTGAATATACAGTTTGGAGAAAACATCTTAACCTATCAGCATAACACAGCTTTAACACAATGTTTCTAAACCAGCCCTTAGTATGTACGTGTGTATGTGTGTGTGTGTGCGTGTGTGTGTGTGTGTGTAGGGGTGTGTGTGTGTGTGTGTGGGGGGGGGGTGTGTGTGTACACCTAGTAATTACTTACTTCTTCACTGCTCCTTACTCTGGCTTATTTTTTCAAAGAGTTTATTATTTTCTGATAATAAGCCTATTCTTTATTTTATAGCCTTCCGGAAAGTTCAATTTTAAACAAACTAAATGTGTACATTGGGTAAATTATGTCTTTTGACCTAAATTGAAGGTGATGCTTGGTCCATTTAAGATTATCATGAAGGAGATCTGTCCACTTTTGTCTTGGCTCAGTGTGTGTAATCTGAGGTGTGAAACTGAGCTGAAGCTGTGTATTATTGATGCGTCTCAACCTTAGCAGGTAGCATGGTCGACACGAGAAAGGAGATTTCAATCCGATGAAAAGAACCTGCGTATGTGTGTTTGAATCATGTATGTAATGACTCCACAGGGAATGCGGATGCTGTAAGCAGGAACTTATGTTCCCGTGGTGCCGTCCTTCCAGTCCTGAAAACTGTGCTGATCAAAATTTGATGAGCAGATCTTAGTAACCTGAGATGGACAGAAAACATGGTGGATCACTGTATGCTGGGGTTCCACTACTCCTGAATGGAAGTAGAGGGGTTGTGTGGTCCTGTAACACTGATCATGTAGAATGACAAGAGCAGCAGGTTTAGTCAAACAGATTGTGATGAAACCTTCAAACCGCCACATAATTCATTTCAGTAATTTTCCATAACAACAAACTTGGACTTCCTCTGTACCGGAAATATGATGTGTATCACGTTTTGGTAAATTAAAACACATTTTCAGACAACTTCCACTAAGTGCAACAGTTAGACAACTTACCAAACAGCCGACTGAACACTGTACCTCTGCTTTGTTGCAGATACCAGAGAGAGAAAGAAAAAGAGAGGGAGAGAGAGGGGGGAGGTGGTGGTAGGAGGGGTGACTCTGCTTTCCCATGTTGCAGCACACAGTGCAATGGGACAGCAGCAGAACCACAGGATCAGCTACCAGAATTTAGGAATGATCATCCAACAGGTTAGACACACGTTTAGTTTCTAAAACATTCCTGTTTAAATTTTAAATTCTTATCATATGCTGGGTTTTCTACTTTTGCACAGACTTGCTAAACTGTGAACAAGTTTCTGTTTTCAGCATTGATGTGTAGACCTCTGATTTCATTTTTAAAAACAAAATTCAAGTTAAATCTTTAAAGTTTTGAACAGATACTGAGCCAGGAGGCTTAGGTGGGCCCCATATGGGATAAATGAGATCAAACAACATGGGTCCCAGAAGGTTTTGCCCGTGGTTTCCATGGTGGTCCTACATGGATTCGCCCAGAGGGATCTTCTATCTGGGCGAATGTTGGCAAATTGTTTGCCCTCACCTATCCCATATGGGGCCCACCTAGGTTTGCTGGCTGGGTAACATCAAACTTTTTTAGCCAAAAGTAACAGGTGGGTATAAATAAGGGATGATTTTTATGTACCATTGAAACCAGATATTCACATGCATTGAGTAAAAAGACAGTTTTTCTTACTGTTAGACATTAAATCAGACCAAAAGTTTCTTGTTTTGGCTTAGTTAGAAATTAAAACCTGAAACTAAACATGCACAAAGATGAGAAATGAAAAAAGGTATATCTTCTTTTTCCAGGCCTTAAAGTAAAAAAAAATCCTGAGCCTGAAACTTAGTTATGATAGAAATTTACTATAACGTTGCTATTGCCACAGTTTAATAAAAGGTGTCTTTGAATAGTGAACAATTGCTTCTAACAATACAATTAACAAGCTAAACACTCAAAGTTAAATAAGACTTCAGTACATTTCAACTCAAAACAAAATGTAAAATGTCTGAGCCCTAAAGGTTTGACTTACAGGCAAAAATCCCTCAACATACAATAAGAGTCCTTACAGTCAATGTTTTAGCAATTAATTTAGAACATGCAACATTACCAACTAAATCCGTTTCTCAACCTTTTTTGGCCCAGCGCCCCCCCAGCCTCTATCCAGGTCCCTCACCGCCCCCACCAAAGAATTTGTAGGCTACTTTGCACTGACTATTATTTTATTATTATTACTATCACTATTGTAGATGTTTTGATTTTCATGCTTGTTTCTGTATTTATCATCAAGATAATTTCCCTGAGAACAAAAAAGTCATAAGAATAGAAATTATTTTCACAGGTGTCTATGAAATATGCAATGAACATTCAAGTTAAAATTGGTAGGCCTAACAGCAGCCAATCAGAGTGGAGAAATATTTTTATTTTGTGCCATTTTCTAGTTGTAAATATTCCACAAAATGACCAGATAAAAGATGTTCAACATGCCAGTTTAAACTTTGAACTATTTGCAAACGACTGAGCTGCAGCATTAAAACATGGATAGAACTGTAACTACATTAATCATAACTCTTCTTTTCTTCAGTGTTTGTCAGTTTCTGGTGGTGCAGCTCTGTGCTGCCTTCAGGAGAATGGGACATCAGAGTATCATCATATGTTTCACATCATGTGTTGATAATTCACATCTAGTTTGTCGCTTCGTTTTATGTCCTGCTTCTCCTGTTTCAGAGTTTTACGCAATGTGAACGTCTTTTTTTTTAACCCCTAAGGTGCAGGGCGTATCGATGGGGAAAAGGCAGACTGACATAAACCTTTTAAAACAACAGAAACAATTTCTGCATTTTGATTATTGAAATTTAAAAGTGCTGTGTTGTTCTATCACCCCGTTTCATACCGGACCACTTACAGCACCGTGTTAACGCTATAAAATGAACGCTCTCTATCGTGGTATCACCATGGAGGGATTTCTTTATTTAAATGGGTTCATTTTTCAGAGGGATACAAAGTGAGGGTATTGTGATTTTAGTAATTACATGTTTATAAGAGCGATTTTCTGTTGTCCTTCCATGGAAGCGGGCAGCATCCAGATGGACAATAAAACACTTTTTAATATAAGTTGCTGCTTTGACATGATCACAGAACTGCCAAAACATATGTACAAAAATCCTCAATAAAACATAAAATATTAGAAAATCAGACACCATACAAAGTGAATCACAGCAGCCGTCATCAGCCGGTGTAACGCTGACCTGATGCGGTGAAGCTACTAGCAGGAGCGGAGTTACGCCAAGAGCTACAAACACTGAATAGAAGGAGAGCTGCCATCGATACAGCTGCAGCCAGGCATGATTTAATGTTACGCAATACAGTTTTAGAAAGTTGCTCAAAGTCTAAACTGGTATTGTGATCGTAAGATGTAAAATTTACCTTCGACCAAACGCCCCCCAAAGGCATCCCAGCGCCCCCCTTTTGTAAAAATGTCCGCAAACCTTCCGTCTTGTCCTCTTTCCTCTAGCCATGCCCAGCGCCACTTGTTTTTAATACCTTTCTCAAGTAAACGTGTTTCTCTACATGGTGAGACAAACTCCATCTTTTTTCATATCGCATTTGATTTAACCGCCGAACCGAACGTATGCGCTTCTTTTCTACAAACCGTTTTACAGTCATTGTTCAAGAACACGGGAGCTAGAATTCTGATTGGCAGACATCTCTGTCTATTACCTACAGTTTAGTTGAGGCGGGCGGTTTGGTCCAATGCTCGCTTTGCTTGAAAGTCTGGCCCCCAGACGGAGCTCTTTACGCCTAAGTTTCAAACGTCTGACTAAATAAATCTTCCTTATTTTAATTGTAAGTAGTTCTTTAAATGTCCTGTGAGATGATATACTCACCCATGTATCCATAACAACCGGAACTTTCAATGTCCAGCAAGTTATTTTCGCAATTTACCGTCTATTAAACGAGTCCCCCCAGATTAATTACACTCTCTGCAGCTGCAGCTGTGAAGTTGCCGTATTATAACCCGATATTTGCTGGAAAGTGCAACGTCTCCCCTTTCAGAAACCGTTGGAATTTTTCAGATAGCGCTATGTGTGGCGGAATTACGGTACTGCAAATTTAGATGTGTTGCCGCCGACACGTTCCAGTCTAGAAGGGTTAAGCGCGGAGACTAGTTTGGTTGAGGCGGACGTTTGGTCAAAAGCCGGAGATGTAGCTCTTTAGGCCCTGTTTTTCTATCTTCTTTCATTAAATCAAATCGTTTAGCTATGGGCATAGATTAGAGTAAAAGTCAAAGAAATGCAAAGCCATGCACGTTTATTCGGTTGCAGTGGAATGTCGTATCATCATTTTACGTTTCGGATCTAGACAGTAGGATCTAGACTTCTGCATGAAACTCTATGTGGGAAACAAACAAATGTGCTTCTGTTGCGATTCTGCAGATGATTCAACTTGCAGAGACGACCCGGTGCTGCTCTGGCTCAGTGTTGAGGTCAAGAGTGAAGGTGACAGGGATTTGAGAAGATTAGTCAGCTTAGGCAGCTTTTCAAAAAGTGAATGCAATGAAACACAATGGAGAGGCAAAGCAGCATCCACATCAGCTTTAACCATCCCCCAAAGAGGCTGAATATTCACACTGCAACTGAAGATGAAACACAAAGTGGTGGAACAGAAAACTGAGGTTGCCTCTGTTTTATAGAGCATAAAAGTTATTAATTGCATTAGTTACAAAAGGTGAAAAAACACAGAAGATATTAATAAAATAATGAATTATTTGAAAAATGATCTAAATTAATGTAAAAATAGTCAGTTGATGTGGCTGGGGTGTCTGGTTATGACGCCTGCCTGGTGAGGCGTTCAGGTCACGTTTCACTGGGATGAAACACAGAAGCAATTACTGCATCAAATTCTCCTCTGTTAGATTACACACATTACAAAATAGTTTGCATTAAAGTAGTTGGACCTGCTTCCCTGTGCTGCTTGCTTTTATGCTAAAGTACCATCTGAAAAATGCTGCACATAACAACACAGAGTGTCAACACAACCAAATGTCTAGAACAACATTTGGTTCTAGACAGAGGCAAGGCTGCCAGGCCCTGACTGGCACCACCAGGCTTTTTGACCACCTTGTCTTGCCCAAGAACACAATGAGAGATTGAGCGGGGACTGAACTGGCAAACTCCAACCACAGTCACCACCATCACCAACAGTTAATATTTATATGCATTTATAATCTATTACCAAACCCTGTAGAATGTTTTATGAGCTTCAGTAATGATCTATTACTGCCTGTTGTGTTCTTCTACTTAGATGGCTCTATAAGGCAGCAGGAGATGGCTTCCGCAGAGAGTGGCCTCCGTAAGTCAAGTCAAACCTCTAGTCCTGACATGATTGTAAAAGAATTATGTTTAAAGAATAACAATAATGAATTTTATTGACTTCACTTACTAAACTAAGCATTCCTCTGTATGTGAATATTCCCAGGAGGTCTGTCAGTTTATCTTAGCATCTCCGCTTTTCTTTTCCTCTCAGGTATTCAGGGGGATGAAAACCTGCAGTCCATGCTGGTGGGGACAGTTATGAGAAAAATTAAGTCTCGTACGTGGAAAAAACAACGATATTTCAAGCTCCAGGATGACTGCATGACCATCTGGTACAAATCCAAGAAAGCTGGCAAAGCTCACTCCACCTGTAAGAGTTGACAGTTTAACAATATTGCAGATGGTTGCAAAAAAGGAAATAGTTAACTTGCTTTAGTCTGGCCATAGCTCTTGATTTTGGATAAAGAAAAAGCCAATTTGTGCTTTTATGTTATGTTCAGATTTTTGTGTGTATATTACGTCTGTGGTCTATCCACGTGATACTTACACAATGCTTTATGTGCAGTTTCCATGATGGATGTGGAGGTAGTGCGAGAGGGCCATCAAAGTGAAGTACTTCTCAGCATCGCAGACGAGTTCCCTGCTAACCAATGCTTCACGGTGGTGTTCCATGGTCGCAGAGGGAACTTGGACCTGGTGGCCGAGTCAGCCGAGGAGGCCCAGTCCTGGATCAAAGGCATGAGGAAGCTGATTGAAAACCTGGAAAATATGGGAGAGAGGGAAAAACTAGACCAGTATCCTTTCTTATTTGGGGTTTACTTATAAAGAGTTTCTGCATTTTGCCTCAATGTAAGGTATATTGCCAAAAGTACAGGGTCAACAAATCATTCAGTTCATGAGTTCCAATCACTTCTGTGGTCACAGATGTATAAAATCCAGCACCCCGGCTTGAAGACTTCTTTCAAAAATATTTGAAAGAATGGATTGCTCTCAAGAGTTAAGTGAATTCAAGCATGGCAAGTTGTGCAGTAAATTCAGTTTACTTCAGTTTAGTTTAAATGTTGCTTCTAACAATGCCAGGGCCAACTAGTAGTGTCATAGTAAAAAGGAAGCAACGTCAACATACAGCAATTTCAAAGTTGGAAGGATCAGTTATGTGAAATCCCAGAGAAGGAACAAGGCATTCTGATAAACGAATCTGTGTTTGTCAGGAAATTGGTAGAATGATTTTGGTGGAAGGGTATTTGGTTGATTTCTAGGGGTTGGCATCAGTGCCTTGTTTCCAGTAACAAGAAATCTAAATATGCTAAAGCATATTGAGGGATGTTGGACAGTACTAGGCTCTTGACTATGTGGGAACTGTTTTAGGGATGGTTTCTTCCTGTTCCAAATCCAAGTGTGCACCGATGAAGCAAACTCCAAAAGGAATTGATGTTGGTGTTGTTATGGAGGAACCTGACCTCAACCAAACAGAACACATTTGGAATCAATTAAGGACGATTGTGAGATCTTGAAAAGTCTTCACAAACCTCACAAATGTTCCCATGGAGGAATAGTTTTCCTTGTAAATTTCCAAGAGCGATGTTTGGTATACAATTTCCCCAACTAACTGGACAAGAACACAGTGACTGTTGCTTCTTTAAGCACTATTCCCAGATGGATAGGTGACTGGTTCAAAAAGGCTGATAAGAACAACGATGGGAGGATGAACTTCAAGGAAGTGCGAGATCTCCTGAGGATGATGAATGTGGATATGAATGAACACCATGCTCACCGTCTGTTCACAGTGAGCCTTTTGATAAAGACCCGCTGTGTGGGTCTGCATTCACTGTGTTTTTGACAGTCATTGCAGACCCACACCCTGATCATTCTTTTCTTTTCAACAGATGGCAGATAAATCACAGACTGGTGCCCTTGAAGGGGATGAGTTTGTCTTGTTCTACAAGATGATAACCCAGAGAGAAGATATTTTGAAAATTTTCCAGGAGTACTCATCTGATGGTCAGAAGTTATCCCAGAGTGACATAGAGGACTTCCTGAGAGAGGAGCAGCTGGAGGATGTTGATATCCAACCCCATGCTCAAGAGCTAATTAAATACTATGAGCCTTCAGATACAGGTACTCAGGAATACACGTTGCCTTTGCCTTACAAACACAGAGCTTATCAGTTCTTGTTTCATTCCAGCGAAACAACTGAAGGCTATGACATTTGATGGCTTCTTGATGTACCTCGGTTCTGCTGAAGGCTCTATCTTCAGTCCAAAGTGCAGGGGCATTTTCCAAGACATGAGTCAGCCGCTGTGCCATTACTTCATCTCCTCCTCCCACAACACATATCTGATGGAGGACCAGCTCAGAGGACAAAGCAGTGTGGAAGGATACATCAGGTAGCTCTCAAAAGTCTGATTGTACAAAATGTAGTGTTGGAAGATGGAAAGGTTGAAGAAATATTTTATTTGTATCACATGAAGTGCAACAAGATGCTGTGATATTAAAATGTGATGAGATTTATCATAAAATTAGAGCCACACTGACCTTTCACTTAACCTTAATTGTCCACCTTTTTATGAAAGCTTTGACATCTAAATGCTCCAAGTTGATTAATTCTGTTTCATTACTCTGATATTGGGATTAACAAAAGAGATAAGCTCCACAG
This sequence comes from Poecilia reticulata, assembly GCF_904066995.2. Classification (NCBI taxonomy): domain Eukaryota; kingdom Metazoa; phylum Chordata; class Actinopteri; order Cyprinodontiformes; family Poeciliidae; genus Poecilia; species Poecilia reticulata. The sequence continues at coordinate 1,232,841 of NC_088831.1, read as the reverse complement.
TAGAGCATTTTTTCTGATTTTCATGACTAAGTGGATAAAAGATAGATTTGTCTTCATTGTTTAGGGCTCTTAATCGCGGCTGCAGGTGTGTGGAAGTAGACTGTTGGGATGGTGCCAATGGAGAGCCCATTGTCTATCATGGACATACATTCACCTCTAAGATCCTCTTCAAGGATGTGGTCAATGCAGTGGGAAAATATGCTTTCAAGGTAATGCTATCTGTCATGTATTGTCTTTGATGCAAATATTTGGCTGACTGAAATTATGTTGTGCAAAAATATGCTTTCCTGTAGCTAAGTTAAGGATTTAATGCTACTTCAAATTCATAGCTCCAATTTAACCCCTTCCCACCAGCATGTATCGCATCTGGTGGGAAGGCAATGGTGTTCCAGCATTGCCTTCCAATAAGTCTATAATGCAGCAAATGTAAAAAGGTTTACAGTTTTTGGCCGTGTGATGGTGTGGGCTGGAACCACTCGTACTAGAAAAATAAGGTTTGTCAAAATATCTGGGCAACTTCATTCCAGATAGATATTGAAATTAGATTTTGTAAGCACTCTTCCCAAGTAAAAAAAAAAGTATACTTTGGTAAAAAATGTTAACATACTTTAGCATACTTTGATTGATGTACTTAAACTGTACTATTTTGGAACAACTATTTTTGTGCTTAGTATACTTTAGTAGTATTTAAATAGTAGTATACTTTAGTATACTATAAATACTTTTTTGGAACAACTTCAAGTGTACTTAAAGTATACTTTTTAAATATATCAGAGCTTTATTATTATATTTTGATATAATTATATTTTGAGTGTAATAATTCGGTCTCAGAATTATATTAAAAATATATATTTAATATACTTCAAATATACTATTAATATATTAGTAATGTATTTAAATTATACTTAATTCTTATTTTTTATTTCCTGCTTTTGATAATAAACTACAATTTTAATTACTCGTGAAAGTCTTTATTCCTACGTACCTATTTTGTACATGACATGCATAACTACACTGCAGTATTTACATTGTTTTAGGCTACAATCACATGGAAAGATTAATTACACAAGATGTTCAAGGTAATTCAAATATTTTGTTTTATTACCAACATTTTAAAATTGTCCAATTTTACTCAGAACTTTATGAACTTTACATAAATTATCAGTTTACACATCAAAAGTGAACACAATGAACATGACAATTTAAGTGTGACAATAAAACATGACAGTGAGGATCAACGACAGAACATTCCTGTTCACTGCACCTTACAGGAACCTACAAAAGAGAACAAGAGAGCAATTAAACAGAGAAAGCATTTTATTTAAAGAGAACAGAAAAATGGCAAATAAAAAAATAATACTTACAATTTTAAGACGTTGTGGACTCGCCATGTATGTGACATCATCAGAACTGATGATGATTGGGACCAGATGCCTGGGGTGGAAAAACATTTCTGGGTTTCTTCTTTGCCTGTTTATGTTAGAAGTAGAAAAAATAGTCAGCAATGTCATAGAGTCAGTTGATGTTGGCATTAACTATGAAGCTGTTTTGAGTGTGGACTTAAGGAGACAAACTACCTTAAAATCTTTCCATCCATGATCTGAACACACTGATCCTTGCAGGGTGGTGAGGGGGGCTGGTGGTGCCCATCTCCAGCAGCCATCAGATGAGAGGCAGGGTTCACCATGGACAGGTCACCAGTCCATCACAGGGCCCTGAAAGACAACAACAAATAAAAAAATGAAAGATAAATATTAGATTAACAAAGAGAATAAATTCTGTCCAGTTATCTTTAAATCAAATCATGTTTATTAAGCACTTAGTTTTGGTAACACAGCAGTTTTTGTTGTTGAAAATGTAGCTGGCTCCTCATTGAAACAACAAACTTACATCATGAAGACGATGTGAAGGTTCATCCTCAGAGCTGGTTGGTGACCTGGTGGAGTCAAAGCTTCTTCTGAGACAGAAAGTCTTTAGGTTTCCTAACACCTGATTTCTCTGGCTTCCTCTTTCATCTCCATTTGCTTAGACTGCAAACATATGTTGAAGATAAAATCATTGATGAACGAGTTAGAACAACAACCTCACAATATCAAAGTCTCTCTGTCTTATGGAGCTTAATTAAAACCAGGTTAGTTTATGAATTAAAGTATAAGTCGCAACAAACAGCCTCCATGCAGTTATAACATGAAGCTGAATGATTGCTATAGTAATCATAAGTCACAATAAAATTGATAAAATAATTTATGAAACCAATGTAAGTTATATATCTTTACTGCACTGTTTATAATTAAATTAATATAATTAATAAGTAAACTTACCACTAGCTAGCAACACTTAGCAGAGTTCGTCCCTCCGGACTCCGTTTGTGACACACATTTCATTTCCATTCGTTGTTGTCCCGTTGTGTTGTCGTCTAACTCTGACTAGGACGTCACCAGCTTGAATTTACCAAAATTAGTAACTATTGTCAAGGCCCTCTCTACTTTTTAGGCAATATTATGCGAGTAAAAATAGCTAATTTAAACAGCATCTGTTATCTTCCCTGCGTTCAAGTTTTTCTTCTCTTTGTGGCGTTTTTTAAATAAATGAAAATGTGCAATACCGCCACCATCTGGTCTGGAGTATGAACTGGAGCTAATGCCGTTGATTATAAGGTTTTACATCACACATCTGAAAATTGATTTATTCTTTCTTAAAAATTACATCATGATTATCATTTTTTTATTGTATGCAATTTTAATTAATAGTAAAAGATTATTAAGGCACTTAAAAATTAATACTTTTTACGTACTTAAAAAGTATGCCTACATATTACATTAAACACACTTTAAAGGTGCCTAAAAGACATACTTCTGCATATGTATCAATTAGTTTTATTTTGTAATCAGGTTGCCGCGTGTTGCAGACTTCTGCCCAGGGATCCAGGTCTCTTGAAAATGAGATCTGGATCTCAACGGGGTTCACCTGGTTAAATAAATAAAGTTTAAAAAAGGCATACTTTATTAGCCTAAAATTTACACTGAGATGAAATTAAAACATACTGAAATTAATAATCTAAAGTAGTGTTAAGTGAATTTTTAAAAATTCTATTTTGAGCATATATTTTAAAATATACACAAAATATATTTTAAATATACTTGAGAAAGTGTATATTTACACTTGGGCAAATATATATTTTGTTCACTTACAGTATACTTTTATTTAATATATTAAAAGTGTATTTTGGTGCAATATGTATTATGTTTGGTGCATTATGTGTATTATGTTTAAGTGTGTTTAAAGTTCTAATTTCGAAATTGGTACAAGTATACTTTTAGTATACTTCATATATACTTATAGGTAGTACACTTAATATTTAGTATACTTAAAGTGTACTTTCACAAATTTAAGTATGTTTGAAATATAGTCTGTGACCAAAAATTAACACGATTTGTCATCGTGTTAATTTTCACCCCCACTAAATTGGGTTTATCACAAAGTACCTCCAGAATTTAGGAGAAAAGACGATGGAAGGGCCATTCAACACTTACGAATTCAGCTAGGGTGTGCCATAGTGACAAACTCAACCACATTGACTGACTTCCAACAAATGCTGGTTGAGGAAAAGATGGTTGGTGGATCCGATGGATGGTTCCAACAAAATGGTTGGTCATCACACAGCAGTGGGTGACCAACGTGGTGACCAGAATGAGTATGAGGTTCCAGGTTGTGGGGTTGTGTATGGCGTTCCAACACACTACTGAGGCTGCTGTTTGTTGGGTGAGTATTATGTTCAAGGCGTTAAAGTAATCAAATTTCTTTTAAGTCATATGCAGCATTATTTTCATAAACTGAAGACTGACCATTCATTGACTTTGTTCTGCTATGAAAAGGCAGCATATGGTCGGAAAACCTTAAACTACTAACTTGTTAAATTGATAATATGTCAATCTGTAATCATCCAAACTAATAAACAATACTAACTGACTTAAAAGCAGAATATGCTGTTTTCTCCTTTTGACGGAGAAGAGAGGGTAAAGCTGTGCAGTGATACACAACAGATGAAGCGTTTAACTGGCCAGAAAAAAAAGCTAGCAGAATCATGTTCCTGTCAAACAGTATTTCAATGCAGCAGAACATGCTGGCTAAGGGACCGATTGTGTTTCAATGTTCAGGCCTTACAGTGAACAAGACAATGTTGTGCATAGTTCATGGGTGGAGTTCACAGATTTGACAACATGAAATTGAACAATGCTGTTTTTCAAGCAATGAGAGTACTTAGCTCACCCTGACATTATTAAACCGAGTGTGAATGAAAGTTTGTCTTTGCATTTTTTCGAGGTAAATATTTCACTGAAAAAGAGTAGAATCATTTCTTTTGAGAGCTTAGTTTCTGTGTATCTTAGTGTGCTGAGTGAATAAGTGTGCATGGATATCCTGTTTTGGTCACATGGTTCTTCCTTTATGCCACCTTGTCTTCACATTTACTGACTGGTCAAACTCAAACCTTTAAAATGATAACGCTACAATGAGTGTTCAAACTGAATTTAGAGCTAGTTTCTGTTAAGAAGCAGCTAGCTGCTAGTTAGTTTAACAGCTAACTCCTGAATAGTATTTTATACCTATAGAGTTAGCTGTTAAGGAGCAGCTTGGAAATTTAGCTTGGGGAAGGTCTACAATTTATAATTTATGGTTCTGCTCTCCTTCTTTTACACTTTATGCTTCCCCATCTTTTCCCTTCTCCAGATATCAGAATATCCAGTTATCCTGTCAATCGAGAACCACTGCAGTGTTGACCAGCAGAGAGTCATGGCCCAACACCTCAAGCACATTCTTGGTGACAAGTTGCTTAGAGGAATGTTGGATGGCAGGGCCCCAGAAGGGCTTCCATCTCCTGAGGTGAGCTATCTGTCTCTGTTGTTTAGAAAGATTTTAGGCAGAGTAGATGTTCCATGGCTGGGCATTTAAACGTGTAGCTGCAAAATGGTGCATGGGTATTGTGTTGGTGTAGTCTAGTTCAAACAGAAATAGTGTAATCTATTCTACTTTCTTTGTAATCAGAATTTTAACTTGCCTATCTGAGTGCATAGGATATATGCAACAGGTTTTTGCTAAAGCGGGTTGGCTCATTTGTTTTGTTTGTTTCCTTAGTTTATTGTTCATTGCAAGTCAGTAAGAAATCAAATACAATACAATATAATGTAATTTATTTAAACTTCATGAGAAAAGAGAATTAAATACAGAAATAAACAAATATTTAAGTTTTATTAAAATTTAGAGATAATTTGTTCATATCTCTCCATGACTTTGGCTTAAATTGTTCATTATTTATATTATACATTAAAATCCCTACAACTAGAATATGGTGGTGTCATCCTAAACATCCTAAACTATTAAGTATTCCTAATGATTTAGATAGATCAAATACATCATTGATATATATCAAACAAATATGGACCCAATGACGTGCAAGGAAATACCTGCTGTCTCCTTATTAAATACATTTGAATCCAACTAAAAGTCAGAGACAGGTTTGTACTTTGTGAAAATGTTTGTTTCCAATCTGGAGGTATTACTTTTGCAATGTTCATATACATTGCATGTATACATTAAGGTTTATGAGATATTATGTATACATTATGTATTTTACTAATGTTGTGTCTATATCACAACAATCAGTAGATGATTTGTTTTTATAGTTATTAACAATATCTATTAATTCTATCTCAGTTACTAAAGAGAAAAACATTGTCTTTGAATTTATTTCTGTGGACAAACTGTTCAGTTTTTTGCTCATATACTGAAGGATTTAATCTGCCAAACATATACAAAGTTTTGTTGAAACTATTTACAACTTCATTTATTGTTCTAATTATCATTGTTCTTGTAACTGAAGGAGTCTGGATATGAAGTATTTTATCTTACATTTAATAACAGTATTTAGTATTCCCCAGACCCTTTAGAGTTAATCTTATTATTATTCAATAAAGTGGTATAGCATAATTTCCTATGAGTTATTATATCAGGTGATTTGATATATTTTATACTTATAGTCAGATGCATCAGTCCTTGATATAAGAAATTTTCAATGTAAAGTATTTTGTCCTTACAAACATTCTAATTCCTTTGTTAACCATGGACATTTTATATCTGTGTTGTTTTTTCACTATTTTCAGTAATTTGATGAATTGAAGGGTTTTTCTTTTTTATTGTATGCCAATTTAAAAATATCAAAAAATATATCAAATCCACAATCCACAAATGTGCCACACTATAAACAGCATTCCTGTTCTGTTAAGTCATGATATAGTAACTTAATAATACATGTTTACATATGGATTTTTGAGATGTTTTATGGTAATTACAGTTGTCATCATATTATGCAATGACACAAAGATAGTCAGTTATGTCACAAATCATAGGCCACTGATATTTATAGACTCCATAATTCACTGAAATCAGTTCTTGGGAATAATGTTTCAGGATAGTTTTATCCCAGAAGTGGTATCAGGTTTTTTTGTCAAAGGTTTACCAGCAGCTTATAAACATCCTTCTGTAATCACATATCAGAGAGATTGTTACAGCAAACAGTAATTCTTAGCTTTACCATGAAATTGGCGAGTTTTCCAGGTGATCTTGTCTATATTTTATATTTTATATTTTTTCAGCAACAAGGCAATTCAAAGTGTTTTACATTAATTAAAATGTAAAACACTTTACATTTTAATGTAAAAGGAAATACAGACAGCATTTGTAAAATGTTATACAAATAGCCTTTTCCTCTAAATACAAGAATTATTGCAGATACTGCTTACAAATAACACCAGATTCCATGTCTCTGTAATGTACCTTTTTCAGGAACTTAAAGGGAAAATTCTTCTGAAAGCAAAAAAAGTTGGTGGTTTAGAGGAAACACTCAATGGGACTGTTGAAGACTCACTGACAGGAGAGGTCAGTGATGAAGACGAAGTAGCAGAAATAGATGAAGATATTCTACATCGTGAGAGTATCCGGCGCAGAGTAAAGGTGGGTTTGCTCACATGTTCAGCTTCTGTGTCTCAGACCCAAACTGTCTTTTACACAATCTGACAATCCTGGCTCATCTACTCTCAGAACCATCCGTTATATTAGATTTTAAGCCGGTGTTGAGCTTTTAATCAGGAAGTGGCATGTGATGAATGAATTAAACGTTTAATAAATTAAGGTAATCCCCAATATATTCACCCTGTTTTGATAAAGGACATCAAAATAATTGATTGCTGTCTGGCCCATTATATTTTCTGGACTATTTTAACGTTTTCTATAATTTTAGTATTTATGCAGGACATTGACTGTATTCACATACAAGTATGACAGTGAAGACTAAAACCCATGGAGTTCCTTGTAAACCCATTTGTAGCAATTGGAATTTCTCTCATCTTGTCTTCAAATTTAAATCCTTGTAACAATAATAAACCTCAGTGGATTTTATTGAAGTTTAAAGTGATTATAACTAAATCACACTTTTTCAGAGCAATTTACACAAATGAAAATGTGAAAAGTCTGGCATTCATTTATATATTATATTATATTATATTATATTATATTATATTATATTATATTATATTATATTATATATTCATTTTTATAAATAAAAATGAACGCCAGACTTTTTACATTTTTCACACAGTAGCATCATGCTAAAGTTCCTCTGAAGGAACACAAAAGCTTGTCAGTACTGACAGAACTAAAACCAGGAGAATCTTTGAAAACATAAAGTTTTACATTAAACCAAGTTCTATTGTTGCGTTTAATTATAAATATTATTTCCACATTGGACCTGGGAAAAAAAACAACAACCTGCTGAGCATCCATGTGAAGAAGGTGAGTGGACTATTGACTAGTCATCATCTCTGTTGCTACAAATAAGTGGGGGTAGAGTTTGTGGGGGGTGAGAGGCAGGACAGACACCCATTCATATACACAGACTCATAACTAGAGACAATATAAAGCAACCAGTTAACCCAAAAGTCAAGTTTGTAAACTGTGGCAGGAAATCTCAGACCTAAAGTCTCAGACCTCATGCTGGGATTCCTTCTTGCAAGGAAGCAGCATGAACCACTATGCCACTTGGTAATCCCTTTTACCCTTTCATAAAAAATAAAAAAGGTTTGAAAAACAGGGAACAGAGACAGGCTGTTACATGATGTGATCAACTTGCACACTGATGACCCACAGATGCAGAACAAGCTTTGCTCTGGCCTATGACATGTGACAATATATTCAGCATAACCAAAGAAAGAACCACTGACAAGCCAACCAAACTATGATAACAACAAAAATAATAGGCACCATAATCTTTCAGACTTAAATGCCTTAAACATCTCGATCAGTGTTTCCCAACCCTGGTCCTCAAGGTCCTACATATTTTAGAGGTTTCCCTGCTTTAATGTGCCTGATTCAGCTGATTGCAGTTCAACAAACGCCTGTTAATCAGTTATCGATTGAAATCAGCCGGGCAGTGAGCCCTGAGGACCAGGGCTGGGAAACACTGATCGAGATGCCATCTAGCACTGAGACGGTGTTTGGTCAAGTAAAGGTTTTCTCCTGCTGAAAGGGAGACACAATACTTTGACTACTGGTTTGAAAGAGAAGGTTTACCTTCTCTAAAAGTTTGTAAGTTGGAATAACAGTGCTAAAAGAAACATAGTATAATATTCAGTTCTTCAATCTCTTATTTTAGCTTTAGGTTCTCTACTGCAAAGAACTATACCTCTTTGAGTCCCAAACTCACTCACTCAACTTGTTTTGTTAAGCTTTGTGTTAATGCATCTATTTCAGTGGACACAAACCCACTGAGCACTCAGTCCCGTTTGGTAAAAAGCATCAGAACAAAACATGAACTGCTACTGTTAGCACATTGTTAGCACATTCATCAGAGGTGAGGCTTTGGACAGTGACATAAGCTCCGCATGGTTTAGGTATCTGTGTCTCTGTTTTATAGACAGGTGAAGGTGATGGTGCCGGCGGAGGGCAGGGATGCCCTCACAGATTGGCTTTCATGTGAAAGGAGCCAGGAAGGCAGGCAGGCATACAGAGGCGCTCCGATAGTCTCACTGTGTAGAACCTTTGATCTGAGCAGCCATGACAGGAACCGTGCCGACACGCCTCCTTCACATTGCAGTGGGGTATCACTTCCACTCAACATGGGATTTGTTTCCAGCACAAGGGTTCACGCTATCATGTGGTTGACTGAAATAACAGTCAGGTGATGTTAATGCACAGCTAGTTCATGGGTAGAATAGAGAGACCTCATGCTGTGAGAGCGATTAAACTTCAAAGTTGGGACATCAGACATGTGGCTTTGTGACATAAATATTCACATTAGATTGAACAAACTGGACCTTTGTAGAGCGATGTTTCTCAGAATCCAGAACTAAGCCTGACAGAATTTGCAGAACTCACTTGAAGAAGGTTGTGGACTAGAGATGCCTGACAAATATTACCAAACCAAGAAGAGAGAAGTTTACACACTCCTGCCAAAGAAGGCTGAAACATAAAAACTACATCAAAAGGTGTTTCAACCAAGTATTTGTTTAATGACGGGAACATGTATGAGTTATTGACATTTTCCCTCCAGATTTGCTTCTTATTGAGTTGAATAGTACAAGATGAGCGGCAATGGCTGCTTGTACGTTTCAGTTAAAGCAACTATAGAATTTCAGTTTCTTCGTTTATTAGCTTGGTTTTTAGCTGACACGTTTCTGTCCACCATGTGCTCTTGTGCATTTGGCAATGAATTAAAGACATATTTACAACAAAAAGCCTTATGAAAGGTGAACTTTACTTTTCTCTTTCAGCAGATATCACAGCATTTCTTAAGTCTTGCACAGCACTCCACTAAAGATCAAAACACTGTATGGAACAGACCTAACTACTTTACATCCATTTACTGTTACAGTTGTATTTCTATCATTTGTTTCTGTCCATAGAAGTCAAAGCAGCGTTTGTCTAAAGAGCTGTCCGACTGTGTGGTCTACTGCAAGAGTGTCCACTTCAGGAGCTTCAAACATGCCCGCATCCACTCCAAGTTCTATGAAGTGGCCTCTTTCACAGAGTCCAAAGCTCGCAAGCACCTACGAGAGGCTGGTTAGTTCCATCCATCCATCTTAAATATCATACATTTTTCATATTTAGCATTGATGTGCAGACATCAATGCAAACAGTATCTTTGTTTTTGTGTTGTTATGAATTGCACTGGATCATTTCCTTTCCAGGAGCAGAGTTTGTGCACCATAATGCCCGGCAACTGACCAGGGTCTATCCCACTGGCTTCCGAACTGACTCTTCCAATTTCAATCCCCAGGAAATGTGGAATGCTGGGTGCCAAATAGGTGACTACAGCCGAAAGGTTACTGGTCCTGATCAGACAAATCACACAATGTGCTCTGCCTCCTATGTATTTTCTTATGGCTGAACTGGGTGCAATTTTGTATGCTGATATCTTCTGCAGGACTTTTATTCCTTTAGGGTTCTGCACCAAGGTCTTGTGAAGCACAAGACCCGGCCTATAAAGGGATCTTAAAGGGATCCACAATTAATTGAACACGTTGGCCTACAAATAGCTGTTGTGATACATGAAAAAACTCATAGTTATTATTTTTTAAAATTTGTATCTTTTGTTATGTTTTTCACCCATGAAGGTCACCATTTTTTCACCTGTGCAATGCATGATGGGTTGATGACGTAGTTGGGTCCATTCTGTAATGGGATCTACAGAGCAAAAGCAAGAAGGCTAATTTTTCCAGAGTTGCTGTTTATCATGTTGCTTATGACCAGTGTACATTTAGACAGTATCACAATGTGTTGCTCTTGGCTGTAATTTGAAAAAATAAAATAAAATAAAATAGTCAGGTGAGTTTGGATAATTTTCCACTTAAAAAAAACAAGCGTAGGAGAGAGAACACAACTTCTGAAGGACCTACATTATGTCCTCAACATCTTTCTTCAGAAGATTTTGAATCGTTTGTTCGAGTTTCTGGCTACCAAAGGAAAGTTGCTGGGCAAAACAGGAGAGACAGGCAGAACTGGGAACTATTTTAAATGATGATGTAGTTATTGCTACTGCCGCTGGTACCAAATGTAAAACCACCGACACGACCCTAAAGCTGACTGGACGGAGAGATACTTACCCGATCACAGTCCGAGTTCATTGTTTCATTTATGAAGCTGAAGGTGACGGCAGCAGCACAAACACCAGCTCCTTCTGCCAACTCTTTCCTCTTCCTCTGTTTGGTCTTCTCATCTTCATCACCTCCTGTGATTTCTACATTCCCATGGATTTCAACGCTCCGGTTCAAATTGAAAACGCTTAATGACATTAGTCATTGCTGTTTTGACTGGATGGAGTTAGTGCAAACGGACCAAGCATACATCATTTACCCAGAATGCATTGCAGTGTAAACTACATGGCAACATCGGTGTGACAATATTTTATTAAAATGAATAAAAACTAAACAACCTACAGTATTACTGTATTGTTTTCACATCTAAAATAAATATTTCTGAAATAAATCTATTGTTACAACTAATACATCATTCTAATTATGAAGCACACATTTTTTAACATTGTAGTACAGATATTATGTCTGGTGTTAAATACAAACTGCATCTTGATAATTATCAGGATTGCCCACAAAAATATGTTTCAAATATGTACTTTGAAACATATTTTTTATTAATTAAAGAACTTTGTCATTCCAAAGAGATATCTTGTAAATACAACAAAACTCACTGATTTTGGGGACAACAAATCAGAATTTCTCAAAAATGTTGGTCATGACGGCCCAGTTCCACCTGGTGGTCGGTTTGGATCAGCTTTATGTAATGTACTGAGAATTATGAGTAACATCATACAATGTCGTCACTTTTCCACCCAGTTGCACTGAATTTCCAGACAGCTGGAGAGGGGATGGATTTAAATGATGGTCTGTTCAGTCAGAATGGCCGCTGTGGCTACGTTCTGAAGCCAGCCTTCATGAGAGACAAAAATGACAGGTTTGATCCTGACCTGCCTCAGAAACGAGATGACTACCAACCCATCGTCCTCACCATTCAGGTACAACCCACCTTAGAGAAACGAGGATTTTTGTTCTCAGGAGTTGGTTTCATAGGCTGGACAGAATCCTGCATTTACTGCATGTGTTTTACTGCCCTTTTCATAAAGGTGATAAGTGGCCAGCAGTTGCCGAAAGTCAACATCAAAGAGGATTCTATAGTGGATCCTCTAGTCAGAGTGGAGATCCATGGAGTTCTGATGGACCAGGCCAAGCAGGAAACCAGACACATTGAAAACAACGGTATGACATGCTGAGCTCTGCTCTTCATATTCCAGTGTGTAGCATTTACATGACCCTACTGCTAGAAATTCAGAGCTATGTATTCGTTAGAAGAGTACCACATTGTATTTTCTTTACGTATGTATATTTAATAAAAATATGTTATTAAAATAAAAATCAAAAAAGAAAAAAACAACCAGAGCCAGTTGAAGAGCAAACTTTTCTGATTGGAGCTTCTCCTGCATTCAAACTAATTGGAAAATAAGTAAAAAAAAACAAACCAAAAAAAAAGTAACAATTTTCATTAGATTCTAAACGCAAAACCCTGTAAAGTTCTTCAAAAGCTGTGGACTTTTTCACACTTTGTGTTTTACCTTTAATATGTGATAGAACATCGCAAAGCAGTTCATAATTATAACTGGGATGAAAGTGGCTGATATCTAGAGAACATCTGTTAACATCAGTTTTCAATTCTTGCCACAGATTCTCCTTTGAAGTTAGGTCTGGACTTTGATTAAGCCATTCTTTGTACCTCTGAGACCTTCAAAAAACAGGAGGATTTACACTCAGAATGCATCACACACATGGACTCTGTTTACTATCGTTGATGACTGGGGGTAATTGGTTGGATTTTACTCCAAGGTATCATTGTAAAGGGAACTAATTACACATTGTATTGGTAAAATAATAGTAGAAAATCTTGTATCAAGTTCTTTCCAATTTGTGTTGGTTGGATACATAATCATTGAAGTTTGTGCTTTAATCCAACAAAAAGTCTAAACAGAAAAGATGGGAATACTTTTATTAGGTCCTGTTTGTGTGATAAGACTTGTTTTTCCTCACAAGCTGAGTGATATGTGTTGCAGAAGATACCAGTTGATTTGTTTTTCAGGATTCAATCCCCTGTGGAATGATACTCTGCGCTTCACCATCCACACACCCGAACTGGCTCTGGTCCGCTTTGTGGTGGAAGACTACGACAAGACATCCAAAAACGACTTCGTGGGGCAATTTACACTCCCACTCAGCTGCATGCAAAAAGGTCCATCTTTTTTAATCACCTTGTTCAATCCTTCCTCTTAAATTGAAGAACAAAAGGAGGATGAGTTACCATCAAACGTGTTGTATGAAAAATTATAGTGTTATTTTTCCACCATTTTTGCCAATATTTGGTCATGAAAAGGATTTCCAACAGAGAATAATAAAGGAGACAAAGTACTATCCACCTGAAGGGTTATTAGACGCAGTTATTATTCCTAAAGATGGATGTTTAAAACAATTTAAGTGTTTCTGTCAAACAGCTGTTTCCACTCCTACTGCCTAATGTTTGTGGTTTGGGTCTGTGTTCTTTAGGTTATCGTCACATTCACCTTTTGTCCAGAGACGGAACCAGGATTTCTCCCTCATCCTTGTTCGTTCATGTCAGGATCACAGATCTGGAATGACCTGAACAGATGTTCTGCAAAGAACAGCCTTCCACATTGTATTTAAATAATGGGAGTCCATTTATATTGTCTCATAAAGCATTAGATTAAATGTTAGTATTGCAATATTATTATTTGAAGTGAATGGAAATTTTATGCCAAATGTGAAGAGATTCTAAAGAGCTGATGCAAGGATGGCTGCTCTCCGTCTTTGTGTGTGTGTGTGTGTGTGTGTGCGTGTGTGTGTGTGTGCGTGTGTGTGTGTGTGTGTTGGGTTATTAGTGACTGCATGCATGTGCATTTCTGCTGTTATTGTGCTGTAGTGGAGAATGTGCCACCAGATATGAGTCAGGAAATTTACTCCCTTGCTTTATGTAGCCATCTGCATTCCTCCTGTCTTCAGTTCAGTCATGTCGCCCATGATGGAAAATCATGATGGAGTTCTTGCACAGTTTCAGTGGACAGCCTTTTTCCACCTTATCTTTGAAGCACGTTGGTCTGAGTTGAAGCTGAAGTGACGAACTCCTCACAGTTCAGTATGTGTACATAATAAATAATTGTGTGAATTTATTTTTGTATTTATACCATGATATTTATAGCAAACTGTAAACCGTTTTTGTTTTTGTATTGGACATATTTTCAATGAGCACAATCAGGAAGAAATAAAAGACTTTCATTGAATAGTTCATTTTCTTTAAAAGGTGGACTACAAATTTGATCATCCCTGATGTCACTGTTATCTTGGTTAATCCAACAGGGCTTGAAATCTCTCTAACAGTTCTGGGTGACAGTAAGACTCTGAGTCTGAGTGAGTTTCAGCTGTTGATCTATGTAAAAAAAGAATTAAATATCCTTTCAAATCCTAATGCAGAAATCACTATTCTCCATGAATTAGCTACAGTGTAGCTAATTCAAACGTCTGAATCAGCTTTTCATTATGTTAGAGATATGATGCTGGCAAAGAGCTAAAACTTGCAAGAAACATTAAAAGTACCTGTTCACAAGTTGGACTGTGCTATAGGTTCTACTTACACAGTCCATGAGACAAACTGTTGTAACTATAAACTATGAAGAACCTCAAATTTTGTGTTCCAGTTTACATTTTAAATTCAGCTTGTTGTTTGTAGCAGAAATTTAAACTTCTGATCCAAGAAGACGATTTAATATTCTTTTGGTATCTCATCAGAAAACACAAATGGAAAACGTTCCAGATGCTTGTGAACTAAAACATTTTTCAAAAATTATTATTATTATTATTATTATTATTATTATTATTATTATTATTATTATTATTATTATTATTATTATTATTAGCAGTAGTAGTAGTAGTGATGTTACACATTCTGCCCTGTGACAACATTTTATGCTGGAAATGCGGAACGTTTTTAATTTGTTTCCTAACGACGGAGCAAACCGTGGCACAATTGGCATCAAGTTGAACTTAACACAACACTTCCGTTAAATACCGTCAAAATAAAAGATTTGTGCTTTCTGTTACGGTTTAAGTAACTTTCTCGTTTCCAACTCATGTTGCTAAACAGCTATTAATCAAAAATATTATTCACTCTGAAACCGTCAGTAATGAATTTAGCTAATGTTCGTCTGAAGGATGTACATACGCGACATTTAAAATGTAAAAACACGAACTTCCGACAGTTCAGACAGTCAGACCCCACGTGGTCTTCAACGCACCGTAGAAACGACAGGTCCAAGTAGTCTGGTGGGCATAAAAGAAAAAGCTGGACGTGCTGGAGATGTTAACATGGTTGGAAAGGTGAAACATGTCCGTCAGAAGCTCCATCAGGAGGCCGTGAAGCTCCACGGTCCCCACAGCCTCACTCAGCCCAGCGGGACGGAGCTGTCCCAAAGTCCGCTAGAGCTCCACAACACACCGGCGGCGCCACCGGTGGACAAAGAACCGACCAAAGGCGAAGGACAGGTCATACATCATCTGTCAGAATGTCCGATTTTAAAAATAATCTCATGGAAAAGACCAAATATATTATATTGTGATAAATCAACTTAGTGAAACATCAAATGATATTCTGCTGAAACTGTATAACCGGGTTTGGAAACAGGGAAAATCTTAGCCTGCATCCCGGGGAATTAACGGTCTATTGCATAAACTTCTAATATGTGCAAAAACAATGGAGTTTGTTATATAGAAAGTAAACAATGTCTAGATGCGAAAGTAGTTTCAGAAAACAAAGGAAAATTGTGGATCCGTCTGTGTGTGGACCATAAAATTAGTAAAGCACAGATAAACAGAAAGTGTGGCTGTACTTTTGATAGAACCGACAATATAATGTGGAAGTGAGGACTGATGATAAAACTGTCCATGTTGGTTGTTAAAGATCGGATGTACAGGTGGTTTAAAGATTTTATAAGAGGAAAAGAAAAAATAGGATAAAGCTATTCAAGAAAATATATGATTGAAAATGGAGTCCCCCAAGGATTCATAATAAGCCCTTTTCTCTACAATGATGATAATGTGTTTTGATTTCATTCCATTTTTCCAGGCTATTTCTCAGAGCTTCTTTCCTTCTGGGATATTTGCTGCCACAAAGATCTCTGCAGAGTCCCTGGTCCAAACACTCAGCTTTGAGGAATGCCCACAAGTCCAGCCCACCAACACAGGTAAGATTGACGCTCCGCTGCACCTTACGGATGTACACTACTGCCAAATGTACTTTCTCATCCATCCAAATTATGGGAATCAGGTGTTTTAATCGCTTCCAAGGCCACAGCTGTAAAAATGAGGCACCTATACATGTAGACTGTTTTTACAAACACTTGTGAAATAATTCACTGAGCTCTCTCAGGAGTTCAGTGAATTCCAGCATGAAACTGTGATGGGATGCCACCTGTGCAACAAATCCAGTCATAACATTTGTTTGTTCCTAAATATTCCACAGTCGACTGTCAGCTGTATTATAAGTAAAAGGAAGTGCTTGGGAACAACAACGACTCGGCCACAAAGTGGCAGGTCATGTAAACTGACGGAGTAGGGTCAGCGGATGCACATAGCGGTCAGTGGATGCTGAAGCACATAGTGCAAAGAGGTCACCAACTTTCTGCAGAGTCCGTCACTACAGACCTCCAAACTTTGCACGGCCTTCAGATTAGCTCAGGAACAGTGTGCAGAGAACGTCATGGAATAGGTTTCCATGGTGACCAGCTGCATCCAAGCCATATATCACCAAGTGCAATGCAAAGCATCAGATGCAGTGGTGTGTGGCAGGCCACCACTGGACTCTAGAGCAGTGGAGGCATGTTCTCTTGAGTGACAAATCGAGCTTCTCCATCTGGCAATCTGATGGACCAGTCTGGGTTTGGTGGTTGCCAGGACAACGGTATTTGTCTGACTGTAAAGTTTGGTGGAGGAGGGATCATGGTGTCGGTTTGTTTTCCAGGAGTTGAGCTTGGCCCCTTAGTTCCAATGAAAGGAACTCTGAACGCTTCAGCTTACCAAGACATTTTGGACAAATTCATGCTCCCAAGTTTGTGGGAACAGTTTGGAGTTGGCCTCTTCCTCTTCCAACATGACTGTGCATCAGAGCATAAAGACATGACGGCAGAGTCTGGTGTGGATGAACTTAACTGGCCTGAACAGAGTCCTGACCTCAACAGCTTCGGGATGAATTAGAATGGAGACTGAGAGCCAGGCCTTCTCAGTATGTGACATCAAAAATGTGCTTCTGGAAGAATGGTCAAAAATCCCCATAAACACGGCTAAACCTTGTGGACAGCCTTCCCAGAAGAGTTGAAGCTGCTCTAGCTGCAGAGGAGGACCAACGTCATATTGAATCCTATGGGTTCAATATGACAATATGTCACTTAAAGTCATATTTCAGTGGCAGGTGACCGACTCATTTTGGCATTATTATCTATATGGTATATAGTGTATTGTCTCCTTGCAACCACAAATCACAACGGATTTTACGTGATAGACCAACATAAATTGGTGCCTAACTGTAGTCCTATGGATTTTAAACATAATTATAACATTGTCAACATTGTTTTTTCTAAGAAAAGTCTGAAATCTGTGACTTGAATTTGTATTCAGCAAACCTAAACAAATCTAGTAGCCCTTGGGTCACCCTCAATAAACCCAGAACTGTTGATGATCTTCAGAACTCACCCAGTTAGTAAAGAGTTAAAGAACATGATCAAACATCAACATCTGGTTAGCTGAGTCCAAGTTGAAGAAGTCTAAATACTGATACTGTCTCACAGTTTGCTTGGCAGTCTGTGTTCTGGTTTTGGGATATAATAATGTAGAGATTAGATCAAAGTTTTGTCAGAAAAACTATCCAAAACATTTGGATATTTTTTCTAACTATCCAAATGTGTTTAATAAGCTCACTGTCAAAAAAGATGAGTGTGGGTCAGGGTTAGGGTTAGGGTTAGGGTTAGGCCTGGTGCAGCAGAAAACAGTTGAGATTTTCTCCCCAGGAAGGAATCGCAACAAACAGGCACAGTTATTGTTTTAGACAGGATAATGCTCTAATAGATGTTTTTCCAACTATATTATCCATGAAAAAAGTCAACACATTTTAAAATCCAGGTTTATTTAAATATTTAATTCATGTGAATGCTCTGACTGGAAGAAACCAGCAGGGGTCGCCAGCAGACTGGTCACTGAACCTCTGGACTATCTGAGGGCTTTTTCTGATCTTAACTCCACACATTTTAACATCGCAGTCAGCAGAAATGGTTCATTTGAAGGTGAAATGGTTCATAAATTCTTCTGTTTTGCTCTGTCTGTAGTTTTTAAGCCACACTTTGATTCTACTCTTTGTGTTTAGGCCACTGTTAGGTTCTGTTTCTGGACTTTAGGATTCAAGGTTATTGAAACCTAAAAAGCAAAAATTCTGAATCCTTTGTCTTTAGGATTCAGTTCTCTTTATTGTCCTTGTGGCTTGTTTTTTCTATTACAAAAGCAATAGAAGTTTTATCACAAAATTTCTATTGCACTTTCTTAAAATACCTCTCAAGATGAAGTATGTGTGTTAAATCTGCTTACAGTCCAGAGCTACAGACGGTAAACATGAAGGTGTTCACTGGTTAAAACTTCAGCTTTAAGAGTCTAGAAAAGACGAGCGATGGTTAAACATAATGATGCCAAACAAGTGAAGCAGTTTGTGTGAAATAAAGTGAGTTCATTTCAGCCGGTCACTTTTACATCTCACAACCAGTGAACCTTCAATACACTTCAGATGATATTTCTGTTTATGTTTGGTAAAATAACAATTCTGAAATATGGTTTGTCACACATTTCCTGTCTGGTGACTGTTAATAAAGACCTCTAGAGCCAATAAATATCTTTATTCCCAGTTTTTGGTTTCATTCATGTGTAAACAGATGATCTGTGCAGAGTATTCCAGTCCAGACTTGACCCCATATGGTCAGGTTTACATCTCATCTGATTCTAGGTGGTCCTCTTTGTGTTTCCTCAAAATGTCTAACTAAACAAAAGGCCCAGACGTGAAGCACGTAAGCAGATTAAAGACCTTCCCATTGAAACAATTCAAGGTGTGTGGGTTGGAGGGTCGCCTTGTGTCCATTCAGCCAGAATCACAGCGGCTATCCATTTCATCTAACAGCAGAAAGCTGACCCTCCTCCTGGGAGCAGAGTGGTGGTAAATCCTCCCTCCGCGCTCTTATCTATCCCAGTTTCTGTAGTCGGCATCAGATGCTTATCTTTGCCTGTTCTGACTGCAAACACTGTGTTGTTTGGTGGCAGATAAAAACCCAGCATTTTAGAGATCTTAACTACTGTAATGATTTTAACCTCGACTTGCTAAGCTTTTCCTACCACTTCTTTTTGATTTTATCCACCTCATTTATTAC
Source organism: Poecilia reticulata (assembly GCF_904066995.2). Classification (NCBI taxonomy): domain Eukaryota; kingdom Metazoa; phylum Chordata; class Actinopteri; order Cyprinodontiformes; family Poeciliidae; genus Poecilia; species Poecilia reticulata. Next base: position 1,213,265 of record NC_088831.1, on the reverse strand, counting down.
TTAACAGAACACTGTTTCTTGGTGTAACAGTTTCTGGTACAAAAAAAAAAGCAACATATGGAATGCTGTATTTACATTATAATCCATATAGAGAAGGATCACTGGCAGTTTTTGAGTCAATTGTCTTTTTTCTAAATTGAGTGAAAGTTGCTGAATGTTTGTAATCCTGTTTACATTTAATTGAAATTGGAAGAAAAAGTATGATTAAAACAGTAGATGAAAAGTTTTAATTCATCACTACAGCATTATGCTCGCAGGTCAAATATGTACCTGCAGTTTGTGGCCCAAACAAGATGATCTGCTGGCCTCCAAGTGGCCCCTGTGCCACACGTTGAACCTTCTTTATCTTGATAATTGAGTGCATATCGGCTCCATTCTCTGCCCCTATGCACCTCTCCTGTTCAACCAGGTTTTATATGTGTTACCATGTAACTGTGATTCTGTTACCTCAGGACCAGTGGAGAAAAAACTCAAGTCAAAGAAAGAGAAGATGAAGGAAAGAAGAGAAAGATGGCTCAGCAGTAAGTTCATCAGCGATGAAGAACATGTTTCCACCACCTGCTGCTGTTCACTGAAAGCACATGTTTTAATGTCTGTCTTCATTCATAAAACTTTAGTTCTCCACATTCAGCTGAAAGCAGATATTTACATAAACTTTTTAAGATTGAAATCAAGCAAAATGTTCTTGTTTTAGCTACAATTCAATGTTTTATTTGCTAAATGCCAGAATAATGACTTTTTTTAAGTTCAAAGTTTTCCACATTATTTGCCCTTTAAATGATCTGCAAACTGTAATGAAATTTTTTATGTTGCTGTTTGAGTAATGGTTTCTTCCTCTTGGAGAGACTTTTCAGCCACTGTGGGTCCAAATCGGATGCAGTTGATGGCATTTGAAAATGGTCTATTCTGATATTCAAAAACTCCAGAAAAATGAATGAATCAAAACTTTGCAGTATGACCACAGATCCAATCTGCATGTGTCAGAACAACCAGGGGTCGCTGAGCCGTCGGTGGTTATCCGTAAAGTGTCTTCTTAGCTTAGAAATTAGCAATGGTAGCGCGAGCAGAACATTCCGAAGTGTTTTCCTCCTTAGAATCCATCTGTAAATGTGACGCATTCTGACTGCATGAGTGGGTTTTGGATTCAGGACCGTTTTTGTGTCTCAGTGTAATTATTGCTGCTCTAACTTTGCGGCCATCATCTCCAGTAATTGACATGAAGCCTGTAACCAAAGCCTTCTGCTGAGCCAATCGATTCCTCAGTAACACAACACGCAGCTTCTTCACGCGTATAATTAGGTGCTAATGGCTGCTGCCTCAGACCCGCTGAAATCCGAGCCCGGCTCCACAGAGGACGCTTTTCCAGAATTAGGGAAGAAATTAGAAGGACAGCTTGTTCCAGGTTTCCTCGGTCTACAAAGAATGAAGATATGAAAGGACAAAAGAAAAGCATGACTGCCTCACCTAACAGTTGTATTATGATTATCCTGAAATATGTTTTCATTTTCTAGTAATCCGAAAAAATTACACTCTTTTGATTGGTTATATAGTTGGGAAAAATGCTATTTAGTTCTGATTTTTCAAGTTTCATCTCTTACCAAGAATGATGAGGTCTGTAAGCCTCATTGTAGGTAAACTGTGAGAAACGACCTGAAAAAGTTCAAATCATAGTATGATTTTTGAATAATTATCATTTTCTGGCATGAAGTAAGTATTTGATATAGTAGAAAAATAGAACTTAATATTTAGTACAATAACTAGGGCTGGGCAGTGACTAAATTTTATCAGCTAATAGAGTTTGTTGTTTAAGAATTAGATTTTTGGAAAACCAGGAGATTTTGCAAAGATTTCCGTAGTTCAGTCAGCGTGTAATCTTTACATCTTTACTAAACACAAGCTGTAAAGATGTTACAGCTTGTGTTTAGTTAGGTTCTGAATTCAGATCAGTTCTCACATGGAATGACTGAAATAAAACAAGTTTTTGAAAATCTTTTCTGTCATTTGTTTCTAAGGAGGGAAAACATGATTAAAATCAAAAATTTGATTTGGTTTGAAAACAAACCAAAAAAATCTGAGATTTAATCTTGAAGCCGTTTCACTCAGCCCTGACAGGAACCTTAGTCTGCAGCTGTTCCTGTAGTTCTTGACCTGTTTTGCACAAACGGTAGCAGGGATTTTACTCTGTCTGTCCATACAGATTTTAGGGTCCAGGGCTGTGGAGACACTTCATGTTAGCTCAGCTTCCTTCAAAGATGTTCTGGTGTGGAGACTGGCTGGGCCACTCCAGAACCTTGACGTTCTTCTTGTGGAGCTTTTCCTTCAGGGAGTAAAATGCTACTGGACTTTCTCTTAGTTGTGTGTTTTTCAGTTCTTCAAAGAAGAAACCCTCCAGAATCCACCGTTTCACATTTTAAAAAGTAGAACGCATTATGAATTTATGTTTGAATCATTTTAATGATAATGGTGAAAAGATGACCCAGTATGAAACGGGCATAAAGCTGCTGTTTGGATCCGTTTCTTTCAGGATCTACTAATTCGTGATGTTTTAGATAAACATTCTGTTTCTGTTCTCACAGAGATCAGCTTCATCAGGCAGGCCAAGGAGAAGCAGGCAGCGGAGGCCCGGCGCCGGGCCACCCCTGTGGTGGGAGACCTGAGGCCGCTGGTGGACGCCCTGCCGGAGCTCTGCCAGCTCATTAGCCCCCCTGCTGCCGTGGGATCCCGTCGTAAGACAAGGAAGAACAAAACGTAAGAGTTGGTGTGGTCAGTTCTTGATGACGGGTCCAAGAAAGAGCAGGAAGGTTCATCAGAAGAAAAATGGAGTGTATGCCCAAACTTCTGTCCAGACGCTGCTACACCAAAGAGAAGGTCGTGAGATGTGTCATTAGCATGTTTCTGTTCTTCTGTTTCAGGCCCATGAAGAGGCCTGAGCCCACAGACTTCAGCCAGATGAAACAGTCCCAGAAGCGTAAACTGCTGTAAGCATCGCTTTAACGTTCGATGGTGGCAGTCTTTCTCAAACTGTGGTGGTTGCAAAGTTTTGCTGTAACATCATCTTAAAGTGTGTGCAGTTATCTTACCTAAGGATTGTGTTTAAAAATAATAATGAATAAGTGGCTTATATTCACTCAGAAGAAAAGCTGAGTAAACTAGTGGAAAGAAAACAAACCCGGACTACCTGCATGATTGGAAGAATTTATGTATGCAGGAATATTTTTGAGTTTCTTTTTGCAGGTGAGTGGCAGAACTTTTGTTTCTAGAACAGATCAGGGTCAGACTGTGTCCAGGTCTGACCCTGACCTGGAGCTGCTCTGTTTCCGCTGTGCCGAGTGCGATATGACAGTGACGAGGCAGTGAGCAGCGCTGCGCCCCACGCTGACTAACTACATCTTAACATCTCAAATAAAACTATTATTCAAATTGAGCTTTCTTAGGGCTAAAAGAAAATATTTGTTTCTGCCATAGCAACTTACATCTATATTTTTTATGATGCTTCTAATTTACGAATGACTCTAAACTTTTAGTAATGCACACAGCACCTGTAGTACATAACTTCTTTTTTGATTTTCATGAGTTTTTCATCATTGGGAAACTTAGAATCTGCTTTTTCAGAATTTGTAAATAACTCAAAACACCTGGAGTAGAATCACTCATGTTTCTGTTGTGGCCAGACACATTTACAAACTAGCATCACCCTTTTCATTAGAATGAAGAAATAAGTGATTTAAGAGACTAATATTTTAATTTCAGGTTGTATAGATCAAGATGTGTTATTGTACAGGCAATTTCAACTTAGGTGGTTCATGAGTGTTTGTTAAACAGGTAGAGTTTAACAAACACTTCAGCCTGAAAACGTTTGTTAAACACTGGATCAGGGACAAGATCCAGGTTACCGAGGGTCAACCTGTTCTCTGCTTCCACAGGGAAACTGAGAGCAGCCGCTTCAGTGACGCAGTCAGGATACTCTCTGGCAAACAGAACCCACTGCTGGACATTGGAGAGCAGCTAAAGAAGAGGATGAGGCATGAGGAAGAGCAGGGCCCCAGTTAGTAGCAGGTGGAGGCACAAACTCGGCCATCTGATGACTGCAGCCTTCTGCTTTCCATTGTGACTTTGAGTATTTTTCAAAAATGAGCTTCCAGTAAGCGTCCACTTCTGCTTGTCCCTCTCAAACATCTTTAGAGGGTCTTCTTGTTCTTTTGTTGTTCACCAATAACGGTTCTCCATGTCCTGGAGCCATCATCGTCCACAAAGATGGTCAGCATCTCAATTTGTTCCCCTGGAAATGTCATGTTGAACTTCTTCCCGGCTGGAAGTTCTAAGACCCTGAGCGGGTTCTGGGTGGGAAGCTGTGGTTAGATCAAAGGTAAGACAAACCTAATCAATAGGAGCTTCAGGGCTCATGTGGACCATTAGTGCTCATTAATAATGGATGCTACGGCAACAGCATAGGCTCAAATACAGTCATTAGAGCTTTGCTCTAATGCCAAACATTGAATTTCTGTACTTTCAGCTTTTATAGTCTGACTATGTTGTTATGTTGTCAGTTTGGTATGACTGGAAGCTTCAACAACAGATTTTATTGGGGTTTATGTTGAGTGGTGACATTATCTTAAGCCAGTGTTTCTCAGCCCTGCATGTTTTAGGTGTTTCTTTTCTTCAGCCCAACTGATTTCAGGCATTTGCTGAACTGCAATCACCTGAATCAGGAATACTAAAGCAGGTAGGTATCTAAAACATGCAGGGCTGGGAAACACCGTCTTTAAGCACCTTCTCCCTGCTGTCTGTTTTCACATAAAATCCACGAAAGTTTGGAAAACACTCATATTCATGGCAATAAACTGATGAACAGGGTTGTTTGTTGTTGTTTTTTTAAACTAATTTGTGTAAGATGTGATGCAGCTCTGCTGAATAAAGCTGAAGAGATGATCAACACCTTACTCACAGAGTGATGATGATGATGGTGGTGGTGGGAGGGGCTTTAAGAGTAATCAAGTAAATAAAGGAGCAGCTCATTGATGAGGGTTTGACTAGAGTCATTTCCACTGAAGCTGAAGTATGTTTGGGTTGTGCGCCTGAAAAATGAGAGTTTATGCAACGCAGTTTTAGTCGGCCATCTGTTCCTTGTTCTGTAAATCAAACTCCATGTCATTTATTCAGTCTCACTTTGCTTTGCTGGCCTCTCCCACTTTTTCCCAGTGAAAACCTGCTACCTTTCTACACTGGATTCCTGTTTTTGTTCTGCTCTAGCTTTGAGTGTGTGTATTTGTGCGTTTGTTTGTAATACCTTGTGGGGATTATTATCCTGACTTTCTTGTGGGGACCGAAACAAGGGGAAACACTATTTTTGGGTCGGGGGTCAGATTTAGGACTAACTCAGTGTTTCTCAACCTTTTTTGGCCCAGCGCCCCCCCAGCCTCTATCCAGGTCCCTCACCGCCCCCACCAAAGAATTTGTAGGCTACTTTGCACTGACTATTATTTTATCATTAATATTACTATCACTATTGTAGATGTTTTGATTTTTATGCTTGTTTCTGTATTTATCATCAAAAATAATTTCCCAGAGAACAAAAAAGTCATGGGAATAGAAATTATTTTCACAGGCGTCTATGAAAAATGTAATGAATATTCAAGTTAAAATTGGTAGGTCTAACAGCAGCCAATCAGAGTGGAGAAATATTCTTATTTTGTGCCATTTTCTAGTTGTAAATATTCCACAAAATGACCAGATAAAAGATGTTCAACATGCCAGTTTAAACTTTGAACTATTTGCAAACGACTGAGCTGCAGCATTAAAACATGGATAGAACTGTAACTACATTAATCATAACTCTTCTTCTCTTCAGTGTTTGTCAGTTTCTGGTGGTGCAGCTCTGTGCTGCCTTCAGGAGAATGGGACATCAGAGAATCATCCATAAAACTTCACCCACATGGCATTTATTGTTCAAACCAGAGCTTTCAGTGGAAAAACTAAAGTTCCAGATCCTTTTAATGCCATAGAAATATGAGACAGAAACATGGATTATATCTTTATATAGACCTGTCTATTGATTATAGATTAATACTTTTATGGACAGAAATGACAAAGAACAAATCTGGTTCTTAATCAAATCCTAATGAGTCAAACTGAAAGTGTCATGGAGTCATCAGCCTCATGACATTAACACTGACATGAAAAATAATATTGAAGAAATAAATATATCAAATCTGATTAAAAACATAAATAAGTGATCAGTTCTTTACTGTTATGGTCTGTAAGATATATTTATTCTCAGTACTAGATGTGGTCTCAACAAACCCATGACACTTCAACAATATTATTTTACCTTTTATCTGGAAATAGTGTCTGTTTATTCTTGCCATACAGTCTCTGTATTAATTATTGCTCGAAAGGTCTTGCCATACCAGCTTATTCCTCTGTATTTACTTTAGTTTCTTAGTTTATTCTTGCATTTTGTTCTTCATTCATTTCCATTTAGTTTCATTTGATTAGTTTTATCCTCTTCCTCTCAAAACGAGAATTAGTGATGCATGAATGTTACAGGTAGCGGTGAGAGCATCGTATCTAGCAAGACAGTGATGGAAAAGACAGTGAAGCTCAGCAGTAGTTAGAAAGAACATGAGTCCATTTCCCACAACATGTCTGTGTGAAGTGAACTTCTCCAGCCTGGCTACTATAAAAACTAAAAACAGAGAGAAACAGAGTTGTTGAGGAAGAGCTTTGTCTTTCTTCAGTTTCTGCCAGGAAATCAGTTGTTTTCATCCAAACATGCTCAGGTTTCACACCAGGTGGGTAAAATATACAGATATTGACATTTTGTACATGAAACTCTTCATATTGTAACAGTGAATATGAAGTGAAATGTTTCCCAAATATTATTGCTTCTTTCAGAATAAGAATTATTTTCTGTATTCCGGCTATAAGATGCTTGTGGATTAGTTTGTAAAACAGTTTGACGTTTTCTACAACTTCTTTCAATTTAACACCACAGTGTTGTGGCTGTTCAGGTGTATTTTTGAAGTGGACATGTTAAGTGCAATTTGAAATAAATGTAAAATGTGATAAAAATACATTTTTGAGTTTATGTGACATTTATGTGATTCTTATTCAAGACACTTTGATAAGAGTGACTATATATGTAATATAGGCGGCTACAAAGTATCTTTGTTTCCATTTTTGGTTGGTGGTGCCTCGAGATTTTTTCAATTAAAACGATGTACCTTGGCTCAAAAAAGGTTGAAAAACACTGACCTAGATTAAACATATTTCAATAGTATGCAAAAAAGAACCATATAAACATATTTCATAAAATGTATAAATATATGCAAATGCAAGTATATGTCAGTTATGACATCACTCTCTGTGATGTCATAATACCATTCTCTTGTTATGACATCATAAAACAGTCTTAAGTACTTGAACTTTTCCCCAAGAGATCTTTCAGTCAAGCACTAAAGAAAGACTTACAACTTGCAAAACGTGTATAATGGAGGATCCACAATTTATTGAGGAACTCGAAGAATTTTATATAAAGACGCAACGAAGAAGATTACATAGTTTAAATGCAGAAGAGCTGCTGGAAGAAATGGCAGAATTAATGCAGAAAATTAAACAATTTTATGACTTGGACGAGTCGGAAGAAGAAGAGATGGAAGAGGCTATATTGCAACATCTAAGACCAGAAGTGAGGCAGCAGCAGCAGCAGCAGCCATCCTGGAGTATGTGGACTTTCCTGTCCGACTGTGGAGAGTCTTTCACGAGCGGCTTGGGTTTTGGCTTGGGGTTTGGCACAGCTGCAGGAATAGCACTGGCTGTGTACAAACTCTTTTCGTAAACATGAATATGGATGGTGCTTGTGGGAGGGGGTTCCCGATGATCTTCAGTTGCAGATTCTGGCTCTTGGGACGTGGAATGTCTCTGGGAGGTTCCTGCCTCAAGTGGAGGAGTTTAAGTATCTGGAGATCTCGTTCACAAATGAGGGAAAAGGTGAGCAGGAGATCGACAGGCGGATTGGGGCAGCGTCTGCTGTGAAGCAGGTGCTGTTCCAGTCTGTAGTGGTGAAGAAAGAGCTGAGTCACACAGCGAAGCTCTCGATTTACCAGTCGATCTTAGTTCCCACCTCATCTGCGGTCATGAGCTGTGGGTCATGACCGAAAGAACGAGGTCCCAGATACAAGCGGCCGAAATGAGTTTTCTCCGCAGGGTGTCCAGGTTCTCCCTTAGAGATAGGGTGAGAAGCTCGGTCATCCGGGAGGGACTCAGAGTAGAGCCGCTGCTCCTCCACGTCGAGAGGAGCCAGTTGAGGCTCGGGCATCTGGTCAGGATGCCTTCTGGACGCCTCCCTGGTGAGGTGTTCCGGGCACGTCCCACCGGGAGGAGGCCTCGGGGAAGACCCAGGACACGCTGGAGGGATTACGTCTCTCGGCTGGCCTGGGAACGCCTTGGGATTCCTCCTGAGGAGCTGGAAGAAGTGGCTGAGGAGAGGGAAGTCTGGGCCTCCCTTCTGAAGCTGCTGCTCCATGACCCAGAAACAGCAGAGGAAAATGAATGGATGGACAAAGGTTTTTGTTATCCTTTGAGGATGAGGAGGTTCTACAAACAACTCTACGGATAATTTTTCACTTTCGCTTGTTTTGCCTGACCTGTGGAGGGTAAAATAGAGTTGTTTACTCTGTTTAATTCCCTGAAATTGATTTACTTACCTGGGCATTACATTGTTTCTTCGGTGGAAACTGAAACGCTGGGTAAGCCTTGCTGTCTTCCTGCAAAAAAGGAGGAGAAAGGTTACTGATCTGACGAAATTAATACAAACATGATAAAAGAAAAGACTAAATTGATTCCTCAAAGTGAGGTCCTTACCTGGGGTCTTGGGACTTTCTGTTTGGTCTTTTGGACCTTCTTTCCTGCAATGAAGAGAAAAAAAGACATTACTCACCTGGAATGTATTTCTTCTTTTTGTAATGGACAACCAGGTTGTTTACTTGTGATTTGGGGTTTTTGTTTGGTTACCTGCAGCATCTCCTGAATTGCAGTTCATTTGCAGGTACTGGTTATAAAAAGTTTTATATACTTTTATTGTAATGTGGGCTGCACAGTGGTGCAGTTGGTAGCACTGTTGCCTTGCATCAAGAAGGGTTCAATTCTCAGCCCTGGAAGACTCCATGTCTTTCTGCATGGAGTTTGCATGTTCTCCCTGTACATGCATGGGTTCTCTCCGGGTACTCCGGCTTCCTCCCGTAGTCCAAAAGCATGACTGTCAGGGTTAATTGGTTTCTCTAAATTCTCCCTAGATGTGTGTGCATAGTTTTTTGTCCTGTGTCTCAGTGTTGCTCTGCGACAGACTGGTAACCTGGCTTCTTGCCTGGAACATTAAGTCTCATCAACTTGTTGTTTGTACTCATTGATTTAAATGAACAAAATAAAAACGGGAACTATTTGAAAGTGGTGAGGATTTCGTCTGGTAAAAAGTTTAACATTTTAACATGTCCAGACACTACGCCATTTCTACTGAAGCAAACCGAAAAGTTTTGAACAGTACAACTATGTCAAGTAATGACAGTCTTGTATATAGTTAGTATATTGCTGCTGTTGTATGCAGTAAAAACAAATGCATTTTACTGACAATATCTTGGATGAGTTTAGGAATATTGTTTACCGTGGAAAAGTCTTGACCAAATACATTATTCATATATAACTTTTAATTTCAAGACATTTTTTAATTTAGTTTATGTACAATTAAATGCATTTAAGCTTATATGCTAGACCAGTGTTTCTCAACCTTTTTCAGCCCAGCGCCCCCCCCGCCTTTATCCAGGTCCCTCACCGCCCCCCACCAAAGAGTTTCTAGGCTACTTTGCACTGACTATTATTTTATCATTAATATTACTATCACTATTGTAGATGTTTTGATTTTTATGCTTGTTTCTGTATTTATCATCAAAAATAATTTCCCAGAGAACAAAAAAGTCATGGGAATAGAAATTATTTTCACAGGTGTCTATGAAAAATGTAATGAATATTCAAGTTAAAATTGGTAGGCCTAGCAGCAGCCAATCAGAGTGGAGAAATATTCTTATTTTGTGCCATTTTCTAGTTGTAAATATTCCACAAAATGACCAGATAAAAGATGTTCAACATGCCAGTTTAAACTTTGAACTATTTGCAAACGACTGAGCTGCAGCATTAAAACATGGATAGAACTGTAACTACATTAATCATAACTCTTCTTCTCTTCAGTGTTTGTCAGTTTCTGGTGGTGCAGCTCTGTGCTGCCTTCAGGAGAATGGGACATCAGAGAATCATCCATAAAACTTCACCCTCATGGCATTTATTGTTCAAACCAGAGCTTTCAGTGGAAAAACTAAAGTTCCTTTTAATGCCATAGAAATATGAGACAGAAACATGGATTATATCTTTATATAGACCTGTCTATTGATTATAGATTAATAGTTTTACTGGACAGAAATGACAAAGAACAAATCTGGTTCTTAATCAAATCCTAATGAGTCAAATTGAAAGTGTCATGGAGTCATCAGCCTCATGACATTAACACTGACATGAAAAATAATATTGAAGAAATAAATATATCTAATCTAATTAAAAACATAAGTGATAAGTTCTTTACTGTTATGATCTGTAAAATATACACTGCTCAAAAAAATAAAGGGAACACTTAAACAACACAATATAACTCCAAGTAAATCAAACTGTCCACTTAGGAAGCAACACTGATTGACCCTCGTCGGGTCAATCAGTGTTGCTTCCTAAGTGGACAGTTTGATATACTTGGAGTTATATTGTGTTGTTTAAGTGTTTGTTCCCTTTATTTTTTTGAGCAGTATATTTATTCTCAGTACTTTATCTCAACAAACGCATGACATTTCAAAAATATTTTACCTTTTATCTGGAAATGGTGTTTGTTTATTCTTGCCATACAGTCTCTGTATTAATTATTGCTCGAAAGGTCTTGCCATACCAGTTTATTCCTTAGTATTTACTTTAGTTTCTTAGTTTATTCTTGCATTTTGTTCTTCATTTAGTTTCATTTGATTAGTTTTATCCTCTTGGTTTATTGCTATGTTCACTTTAGTTTCTTTCCTGTTGATAGATTTATTTTATCATTTATTGACCATCAGTAATCTTCACTCATCAGCTGCTGCGCCGCCTAATCGTCATGTGTTTCACATCATGTGTTGATTTTTTCACTGTTCAGCGTCGGATTCTCTGTTTTTATGCCATAATTCACATCTAGTTCGTCGCTCCGTTTTATGTTCCGCTTCTCCTGTTTCAGAGTTTTGCGCAATGTGAACGTCTTGTTTTAACCCCTAAGGTGCAGGGCGGTCGGGAAACGTATCGATGGGGAAAAGGCAGACTGACATAAACCTTTCAAAACAACGGAAACAATTTCTGCATTCTGATAATTGAAATTTAAAAGTGCTGTGTTGTTCTATCACCCAGTTTCATACCGGACCACTTACAGCACCGTGTTAACGCTATAAAATGAACGCTCTCTATCGTGGTATCACCATGGAGGGATTTCTTTATTTCTTGATTTAAATGGGTTCATTTTTCAGAGGGATACTCAGTGAGGGTATCGTGATTTTAACTACCAGTAGCAGGAGAACGGAGCTGCACCACGAAGCTAACAGAAGCTACAAACACTGAATAGAAGAAGAGCTGCCATCGATACAGTTGCAGCCAGGCATGATTTAATGTTACACAATACAGTTTTACCAAGTTGCTCAAAGTCTAAACTGGTATTGTTGTGCATTTAAGGTGTAAAGTTTACCTTCGACCAAACGCCCCCAAAGGCATCCCAGTGCCCCCCTTTTGTAAAAATGTCCGCCAGCGCCCCCTGCCGTCCTCTGAACGCCCCCTGGGGGGCGGTACCGCCCACGTTGAGAACCGCTAGACTAAGGTGTGAATTGAGTGTGGGATAGGGTTAGGAATGTAATGGTTAGGATAAGGGTAAGATTTAGGCTCTAGAAATGAATGGAAGTCAATGGAAAGTTCCCACAAAGATAGCCACGCAAACATGTGTGTATTGGTGTGTTTTGTTCATCTTTTTGTTAAATATTCTTGCCTCTGCTGCTCCTACATTTGGGTCTTACTCCACCACAACATGACATTTCCATTACAAACGTGCACAAAACTTTCTCAATTTTCCGCTAATGGAAAAAACCCCCACACAATTTTGCAATTGCTGTGTTTCTACTAAATATGAGACGCAATGAAATCATGTGTGAATAAGTTTGTTCATGTGATTAGTAATTAGAAAACATGTCATCCTTCTACCATTCCTGCCATCTTCCTCCTTTCTGCCTGTAGTATCATCTGGTTGTTCATACTCAACCTCCAGTTGATCACATTTTATTACAGCCAAAGAACCACTGCGTCCTTGAGCAAATATATATATATATATATATATATATATATATATATATTTTTTTATCAAAAAACCTTTTGAAATTGGTATGTTTCCATTAAGCAAATCTATTTTCGTAATTCCTATTTCTGCAGTTATATGGTCAGTGGAAATGCAGCTTAGCAGTGAAGCGACAAGCTCCTTATAGCTGGGAGAGGAGCTGTATCTATGTGGCGTTTTGAGAAAATGATAGTGAACAGTTTTACAGAACAGCTGTGGATTCAACACTTTCAAATGACTCAACTTTTGATCAGCTGTTAGACCTCCGGTGCAGCCAGCTGCTGTCTGATCAGACACACTGCTGCTTTACCCTCCCGCCCCTTTTCTCCTCATCCTGTCTCCTCCTCTCCAGTCCTCTCAGATAAGACAGGCAAGGAAAGAGGAAAGGGAATGAACCGACCAGTGCTGGGATCCTCAGAGCATCTGGAACCTCCTGCACACAGTAAGTACCAAAGCATGGCTCGCCTCTACTGGTTCTGGTTCTGGTTCTGAAGACTACTTGTCCAGATTGTGCAGTCGGACTCACAAATGTGAACATTAAGCCTGAACAATGTTCTGGATTTGAACTGACAGCTCAGTGTGTGTTCAGATGAATCTAAAAACTTTATTCTGCGTTGCTCCACCACAGAGCAGCTTTTACTGACCCATCCAGTTACAAACCTGTTGGACTTAACCAAGAAGAGCTGGGATCCTTTTTACTGCATTCATGAAGAGAAATTAAACACTTCAATGAATTTATTGCAAGCCATTTCCATAAAAGATTTTTTATGTAACTAGCTTAGTTGAGCGATTTGTTTAGATGAATCTAAACTGACACGCATTATTTCCTGGCTTAAAA